>NC_053028.1:151136464-151245560 GCF_003073215.2 Triticum urartu | reverse complement strand
AGATAAGCAAAATACTATCGGGTACTAAGTTCATGATAAATTTAAGTTCAATTAATCATATTACTTAAGAACTCCCACTTAGATAGACATCCCTCTAATCATGTAAGTGATCATGTGATCCATATCAACTAAACCATAACTGATCATCACGTGAAATGGAGTAGTTTTCAATGGTGAACATTATGTTGATCATATCTACTATATGATTCACGTTCGACCTTTCGGTCTCAGTGTTCCGAGGCCATATCTGCATATGCTAGGATCTTCAAGTTTGACCCGAGTATTCTGCGTGTGCAAAACTGGCTTGCACCCATTGTAGATGAACGTAGAGCTTATCACACCCGATCATCACGTGGTGTCTCGGCACGATGGGCTTTGGCAACGGTGCATACTCAGGGAGAACACTTTTACCTTGAAATTTAGTGAGAGATCATCTTATAATGCTACCGTCAAACAAAGCAGAATAAGATGCATAAAGGATAAACATCGCATGCAATCAATATAAGTGATATGATATGGCCATCATCATCTTGTGCTTGTGATCTCCATCTCTGAAGCACTGTCATGATCACCATCGTCACCGGCGTGACACCTTGATCTCCATCGTAGCATCGTTGTCGTCTCACCAACTATTGCTTCTACGACTATCTCTACCGCTTAGTGATAAAGTAAAGCAATTACAGGGCGATTGCATTGCATACAATAAAGCGACAACCATATGGCTCCTGCCAATTGCCGATAACTCGGTTATAAAACATGATCATCTCATACAACAAAATATAGCATCACGTCTTGATCATATCACATCACAACATGCCCTGCAAAAACAAGGTAGACGTCCTCTACTTTGTTGTTGCAAGGTTTTACGTGGCTGCTACGGGCTGAGCAAGAACCGTTCTTACCTACACATCAAAACCACAATGATAGTTCGTCAAGTTAGTGTTGTTTTAACCTTCGCAAGGACCGGGCGTAGCCACACTTGGTTCAACTAAAGTTGGAGAAACTGACACCCGCCAGCCACCTGTGTGCAAAGCACATCGGTAGAACCAGTCTCGCGTAAGCATACGCGTAATGTCGGTCCGGGCCGCTTCATCCAATAGTACCGCCGAACCAAAGTATGACATGCTGGTAAGCAGTATGACTTGTATCGTCCACAACTCACTTGTGTTCTACTCATGCATATAACATCAATGCATAAGACCTGGCTCGAATGCCACTGTTGGTGTTGGGAATATAGCTATCAGGTAAGACCCGCCTAGGAGGGGCCGGGTCAACCCCAACGGCGGATTACAAAAGGAGCCCACTAATATTCAAGGTGATAGTTTATTAAGACTTGTAGAAGGCCTAAGCCCATAGGCAGCTTAAGGCCCAATATTGTAAACTGCCATATGTAAAGAAAGGCATATAAAGAAGTCACCGAGCCGGACACGTTTTATGAACCGACCGGAACTCTGTAGGCCGCCAGGTGTCAACCCGTGTATATAAGGGGACGACTCAGCGGTGGCTTAGGGCAAGAAATAACAACTCGAAGCCAGGCAAAGTGTATTCACTCCCTAGTCATCAAAACCCCAGCAATTCCAACACAACTAGATGTAGGCTTTTACCTTCATCATAAGGTGCCGAACTAGTATAAAACTTCTCATGTCCTTTGTCCCGATTAACCCCTTTAAGCTTCCTAGTTGCAATGGCCCTACGACTAAGTCCTTTTTCTAGGACATCTGCCGTGACAATTCCATGACAGTTGGCACCCACCGTGGGGCCAGCGCACGGTGGATTTGAGTTCTTGAAGGGCAACTTTGAAGGGCTCAAGGGATACGCTGTGGGCCGGATGACCAAGAGTCGTTGCGGCAAACTCTACATCGATGATGAAGGCTGGGGCCCCGAGGCCGGCTCAATTGAGTACGGGTACCGGGTCCCCTTCGGCAGAATTCATGTCTTCATCGGCCGGATCGGCGAATCGGGCCCTGAGACGGACGTCTGCACCAACATCATCGAGACGGCTCAACGTGCGAGATCCGCCCGGGCCCAACCCGCCGTAAGGCGTGCCTTCGTGGGTTGCATCCATGGAGGTGAGTTTTCCGAAGGATCCGTGGATGGCGGTGAGACGACCATCTGTTCCGACGGTGAGTCGTCCTCAGGCGAGACAGATTCTTTGTATCAGCTACAAGATGGCGTGCTTGGGGGCTGTTCCGATGGCAGCAATATTCCGGACCTCTCTGAGCCGCCGAATCAAGCCGGAGTTTTCATGGCTGGCACTCAACCCGGGCAGAACTCTACGGCTGTGGCAGCAGTAACCATCGGGTCGGCAACAGCCAGGTCAGGAGACCCCGCGCGCCCCCCGGCTCAGATACTAATGGACCTCATGGATAAGTTGACGGCTCTGTTGACTGTTGTGGTGGAGCCAGCGGATAAGGCTCAGCATGACGCGGAGGTGGCACGGGTACGCGAAGAGATGGCACAAGCCACGGAAAATTTAGCAGCAGAAGAGGTCAGGATGGCCGTGGAGCGGGCGGCTTTGGACGTTCGTGCTCAGCAGCTTCAAGCGGAAACTTTCCGGCTCTCGGTGGATCTGAACGTGTCAAACGAGGTCTGATACATCTCCAACGTATCTATAATTTTTGATTGCTCCATGTTATATTATCTACTGTTTTGGACATTATTGGGCTTTATTATCCACTTTTATATTATTTTTGGGACTAACCTATTAACCGGAGGCCCAGCCCAGAAATGATGTTTTTTGCCTGTTTTAGGGTTTCGACGAAAAGGAATACAAATGGAGTCCAAACGGAATTAAACCTTCGGGAACATGATTTTCTCACCGAATACAACTCAGGAGACTTGGACCCTACGTCAAGACAACTATCAGGAGGCCACGAGGTAGGGGGCGCGCCTCCCCCCCCCCAAGCGCGCCCTCCACCCTCGTGGGCCCCCTGTTGCTCCACTGACATCTTCTTCCTCCTATATATACCCACGTACCCCCAAATGATCGAGGCAGGAGCCAAAAACCTAATTCCACCACCGCAACTTTCTGTATCCACGAGATCCCATCTTGGGGCCTGTTCCGGAGCTCCGCCGGAGGGGCATCGATCACGGCGGGCTTCTACATCAACACCCTAGCCCTCCGATGAAGTGTGAGTAGTTTACTTCAGACCTACGGGTCCATAGTTAGTAGCTTGATGGCTTCTTCTCTCTTTTTGGATCTCAATACAAAGTTCTCCCCCTCTCTTGTGGAGATCTATTCGATGTAGTCTTCTTTTTGCGGTGTGTTTGTTGAGACCGATGAATTGCGGGTTTATGATCAAGTCTATCTACGAATAATATTTGAATCTTCTCTGAATTTTTTTATGTATGATTGGTTGTCTTTGCAAGTCTCTTCGAATTATCAGTTTGGTTTGGCCTACTAGATTGATCTTTCTTGCAATGGGAGAAGTGCTTAGCTTTGGGTTCAATCTTGCGGTGTCCTTTCCCGGTGACAGTAAGGGCAGCAAGGCACGTATTGTATTGTTGCCATCGAGTATAACAAGATGGGGTTTTCTTCATATTGCATGAGTCTATCCCTCTACATCATGTCATCTTGCTTAAGGCGTTACTCTGTTTTTAACTTAATACTCTAGATGCATGCTGGATAGCGGTCGATGAGTGGAGTAATAGTAGTAGATGCAGGCAGGAGTCGGTCTACTTGTCTCAGACGTGATGCCTATATACATGATCATACCTAGATATTCTCATAATTATGCTCAATTCTGTCAATTGCTCAACAGTAATTTGTTCACCCACCGTAGAATACTTATGCTCTCGAGAGAAGCCACAAGTGTAACCTATGGCCCCCGGGTCTATCTTTATCATATCAATCTCCTACTACTTTGTTATTTACTTTGCCTTTATTTTACTTTGCATATTTATCATAAAAATACCAAAAATATTATCTTATCATATCTATCAGATCTTACTCTCGTAAGTGGCCTTATAGGGACTGACAACCCCTATTTGCGTTGGTTGCGAGGATTTATTTGTTTTGTGCAGGTACGAGGGACTCACGCGTAGCCTCCTACTGGATTGATACCTTGGTTCTCAAAAACAGAGGGAAATACTTATGCTACTTTACTGCATCGTCCCTTCCTCTTCGAGGAAAACCAACGCAGTGCTAAAAGAGGTAGCAACAAGGATTTCTGGCGCCGTTGCCGGGGAGGTCTACGCAAAAGTCAACATACCAAGTACACATCACATACCCTTATCTCCCGCATTACATTATTTGCCATTTGCCTCTCGTTTTCCTCTCCCCCCAATTCACCCTTGCCGTTTTATTCGCCCTCTCTCTCTCTCTCTATCCTCCCTCTCTTTCTCTATTTGCCTCTTTTTGCCCGTTTGCCTTTCTGTTTGCTTGTGTGTTAGTTTGCTTGTTTGTCACGATGGCTCAAGATAATACTAAATTGTGTGACTTCACCAATACCAACAACAATGATTTTATTAGCACTCCGATTGCTCCTCTTACCGATGCTGAATCTTGTGAAATTAATGCTGCTTTGCTGAATCTTGTCATGAAAGATCCGTTTTCCGGCCTTCCTAGTGAAGATGCCGCTACCCATCTAAATAGCTTCGTTGATTTGTGTGACATGCAAAAGAAAAAAGATGTGTATAATGATATTGTTAAATTGAAGCTATTTCCTTTTTCGCTTAGAGATTGTGCTAAAGCTTGGTTTTCGTCTTTGCCTAAAAATAGTATTGATTCATGTAATAAGTGCAAAGATGCTTTTATCTCTAAGTATTTTCCTCCCTCTAAGATCATCTATCTTAGAAATGATATTATGAATTTTAAGCAACTTGATCATGAACATGTTGCACAAGCTTGGGAGAGAATGAAATTAATGATACGTAATTGCCCTACTCATGGTTTAAATTTATGGATGATTGTTCAGAATTTTTTATGCCGGATTGAATTTTGCTTCTAGAAATCTTTTAGATTCGGCCGCGGGAGGCACTTTTATGGAAATCACTTTAAGATAAGCTACTAAACTCCGAGATAATATTATGGTTAATTATTCTCAATGGCATACTGAAAGATCTACTAATAAAAAGGTGCATGCGATAGAAGAAATTAATGTTTTGAGTGGAAAGACGGATGAACTTAAGAAATTATTTGCTAATAAGAGTATTTCTTCTGATCCTAATGATATTCCCTTGTCTACTTTGATTGAGAATAATAATGAATCTATGGATGTGAATTTTGTTGGTAGGAACAATTTTGGTAATAACGCGTATAGAGGAAATTTCAACTCTAGGCCTTATCCTAGTAATCCCTCTAATAATTATGGTAATTCCTACAACAATTCTTATGGAAATTATAATAATATGCCCTCTGATTTTGAATCTAATATTAAAGAATTTATTACTTCGCAAAAGAATTTTAATGCTATGATTGAAGAAAAATTGCTTAAGATTGATTACTTGGCTAGGAACATTGATAGAATTTCTCTTGATGTTGATTCTTTGAAACTTAGATCTATTCCACCTAAGCATGATATCAATGAGTCTCTCAAAGCCATGAGAATTTCCATTGATGAGTTCAAACAAAGAACCGCTAGGATGCGTGCTAAGAAAGATGCCTTTATAAGAGCGTGTTCTTCTAGTTCCTATGAAAATAATGATGAAGATCTAAAAGTTATTGATGTGTACCCTATTAAATCTTTGTTTTGCAATATGAATCTTGATAATGATGGTACTGAATATGATCCACCTTTACCTAGAAGGAGTTCCAAGAATTCTGAATTTGTTGATCTTGATGCTAAATTTGATAAAAGTGGGATTGAAGAAATTAAAACCCTAGATGTTGCTAAACCCACTATTATGGATTTCAAGGAATTTAACTATGAAAATTGCTCTTTAATTGATTGTATTTCCTTGTTGCAATCCATGCTAAATTCTCCCCACGCTTATAGTCAAAATAAAGCGTTTACTAAACATATCGTTGATGCTTTGATGCAATCTTATGAAGAAAAACTTGAATTGGAAGTTTCTATCCCTAGAAAACTTTATGATGAGTGGGAACCAAATATTAAAATTAAAATTAAAGATCATGAATGCTATGCTTTATGTGATTTGGGTGCTAGCGTTTCCACGATTCCAAAGACCTTGTGTGATTTGTTAGGTTTCCGTGATTTTGATGATTGCTCTCTAAACTTGCACCTTGCGGATTCCACTATTAAGAAACCTATGGGAAGAATTAATGATGTTCTTATGGTTGCAAATAGGATTATGTTCCCGTAGATTTTATTGTTCTTGATATAGATTGCAATCCTTCATGTCCTATTATTCTTGGTAGACCTTTACTTAGAACGATTGGTGCAATTATTGATATGAAGGAAGGAAATATTAGATTCCAATTTCCATTAAGGAAAGGCATGGAACACTTTCATAGAAAGAAAATTAAATTACCTTATGAATCTATTATGAGATCCACTTATGGATTGCCTACCAAAGATGTCAATACCTAGATCTATTCTTGCTTGTTATGCCTAGCTAGGGGCGTTAAACGATAGCGCTTGTTGGGAGCCAACCCAATTTAATTTTTATAACTTGATTTTTGCTCCTATTTAGTAATAAATAAATTATTTAGCCTCTGTTTTGGTTGTGTTTTTTGTGTTTAATTAGTGTTTGTGCCAAGTAGAACCGTTGGGAAGACTTGGGGAAAGTCTTGTTGAACTTGCTGTAAAAAACAGAAACTTTAGCGCTCACGACAACTGCTGTCATTTTTATTTGGAGAGTGATATTTAGTTAATTCTTTTTGAATATGATTAATAGATAAATTACTCACGTCCAGCAATTTATTTTAGAATTTTTGGGGTTCCAGATCTTGCTCTAGCTACAGATTACTACAGACTGTTCTGTTTTTGATAGATTCTGTTTTTCTTGTGTTGTTTGCTTATTTTGAGGAATCTATGGCTAGTAAAATAGTTTATAAACCATATAAAAGTTGGAATAAATTAGGTATAACACCAATATAAATAAATAATGAGTTCATTACAGTACCTTGAAGTAATCTTTTATTTTCTTTCGCTAACGGAGCTCACAAGATTTTCTACTTTAAGTTTTGTGTTGTGAAGTTTTCAAGTTTTGGGTAAAGATTTGATGGATTATGGAACAAGGAGTGGCAAGAGCCTAAGCTTGGGGAAGCCCATGGAACCCCCAAGATAATATAAGGACACCTAAAAGCCTAAGCTTGGGGATGCCCCAGAAGGCATCCCCTCTTTCGTCTACTTCTATCAGTAACTTTACTTGGAGCTATATTTTTATTCGCCACATGATATGTGTTTTGCTTGGAGCATCTTGTATGATTTGAGACTTTTATTGTTAGTTTACCACAATCATCCTTGATGTACACACCTTTTGAGAGAGCCATACATGATTTGGAATTTGTTAGAATACTCTATGTGCTTCGCTTATATCTTTTGAGTTATATAATTTTGCTCTAGTGCTTCACTTATATCTTTTAGAGCACGGTGGTGGATTTGTTTTATAGAAACTATTGATATCTCATGCTTCACTTAGATTATTTTGAGAGTCTTAATCGCATGGTAATTTGCTTAAAATCCTAATATGCTTGGTATGCAAGATTAATAATAAAACTTTCTTATGAGTGTGTTGAATACTAAGAGAAGTTTGACGCTTGATGATTGTTTTGAGATATGGAGGTAATAATATCAAAGTCGTGCTAGTTGAGTAGTTGTGAAATTGAGAAATACTTGTGTTGAGGTTTGCAAGTCTCATAGCATGCACGTATGGTAAACGTTATGCAACAAATTTGAAACATGAGGTGTTATTTGATTGTCTTCCTTATGAGTGGCGGTCGGGGACGAGCGATGGTCTTTTCTTACCAATCTATCCCCCTAGGAGCATGCGCGTAGTACCGAGTTTTTTGATGACTTGTAGATTTTTGCAATAAGTATGTGAGTTCTTTATGACTAATGTCGAGTCCATGGATTATACGCACTCTCACCCTTCCATCCTTGCTAGCCTCTTCGGTACCGTTCATTGCCCTTTCTCACATTGAGAGTTGGTGCAAACTTCGCCGGTGCATCCAAACCCCGTGATATGATACGCTCTTTCACACATAAACCTCCTTATATCTTCCTCAAAACAGCCACCATACCTACCTATTATGGAATTTCCATAGCCATTCCGAGATATATTGCCATGCAACTTTCCATCATTCCGTTCGTCATGACACATTCATCATTGTCATATTACTTAGCATGGTCATGTAGTTGACATCGTATTTGTGGCAAAGCCACCGTTCATAATTTTTCATACATGTCACTCTTGATCCATTGAATATCCCGGTACACCGCCGGAGGCATTCATATAGAGTCATCTTTTGTTCTAGTATCGAGTTGTAATCATTGAGTTGTAAATAAATAGAAGTGTGATGATCATCATTTTCTAGAGCATTGTCCCAAGTGAGGAATAAAAAAATAAAAAAAGAGAAAGGCCATAAAAAGAGAAGGCCCAAAAAAAGTAAAAAAGAAAAAGAAAAAATGAAATGTGAGAAAAAGAGAGAAGGGACAATGTTATTATCCTTTGCCACACTTGTGCTTCAAAGTAGCACCGTAATCTTCATGATAGAGAGTCTCTTGCTTTGTCACTTTCATATACTAGTGGGAATTTTTCATTATAGAACTTGGCTTGTATATTCCAACAATGAGCCTCCTCAAGTGCCCTAGGTCTTCGTGAGCAAGCAAGTTGGATGCACACCCACTAGTTTCTTTTGTTGAGCTTTCATACATTTATAGCTCTAGTGCATCTGTTGCATGGCAATCCCTACTCCTTGCATTAACATCAATCGGTGGGCATCTCCATAGCCCATTGATTCGCCTCGTTGATGTGAGACTTTCTCCTTTTTTGTCTTCTCCACATAACCCCCTCATTATATTCTATTCCACCTATAGTGTTATGCCCATGGCTCACACTCATATATTGCATGAGAGTTTATAGGTTTGAGATTACTAAAGTATGAAACAATTGCTTGGCTTGTCATCGGGGATGTGCATGATGATAGCATTCTTGTGTGACGAAAATGAAACATGACTAAACCATATGATTTTGTAGGGATGAACTTTCTTTGGCCATGTTATGTTGAGAAGACATAATTGCTTAGTTAGTATGCTTGAAGTATTATAATTTTTATGTCAATATGAACTTTTGTCTTGAAACTTTCGAATCTGAATATTCATACCACAACTAAGAAGAATTACATTAAAATTATGCCAAGTAGCACTCCGCATCAAAAATTTTGTTTTTATCATTTACCTACTCGAGGACGGGCAGGAATTAAGCTTGGGGATGCTTGATACGTCTCCAACGTATCTATAATTTTTGATTGCTCCATGCTATATTATCTACTGTTTTGGACATTATTGGGCTTTATTATCCACTTTTATATTATTTTTGGGACTAACCTATTAACCGGAGGCCCAGCCCAGAATTGCTGTTTTTTGCATGTTTTAGGGTTTTGAAGAAAAGGAATATCAAACGGAGTCCAAACGGAATGAAACCTTCGGGAACGTGATTTTCTCACTGAATACAACTCAGGAGACTTGGACCCTACATCAAGACAACTAACAGGAGGCCACGAGGTAGGGGCGCGCCTACCCCCCCCCCCCCCCCCCCCCCCTCCCCCCCCGCCGCCCGCCGCAGTGCCCGCGGGCAAAGGCTGGCCCCCTGGGGGGGGGGGGGGCGCCCCCCCCCCCCCCCCCCCAGGTGTCGCGACACGAGTTTTACGAGCTATGGAGGAGTTGTACAGGCAAGATCCGACAGTAGAATAGTGGGGTAGGAATGTAGAGGCAAGATCCGAGCTATGGAGGAGTTGTACACACGAGTTTTATGAGTTCAGGCCCTTCTCGGAGGAAGTAATAGCCCTACGTCTCGGAGCCCGGAGGCGGTCGACTGAATATATGTGTGTGAATTATAGAAAGTGCGAACCCTTGTCCCAGAGGAGGGGGTGGCTTATATAGAGTGCGCCATGACCCCTACTCCCCTCCGTTACACAGGGTTCAATGTTCATAAAGGAGGAGCGTTACTGGTAACGTCTGCAGTAAAGTGTAGTAAATGCCCATAAAGCTATGGTTTAAGTCCTGATCGTTGCAGAGTGGAGGGTTTCTCATCTTCTGGTGGTCGACTGTCTTCAAGGTGGTCGAGTGAGTACATCTTCATGGTCGAGTGGATGATGGTTTCTCTTCGACTGCTTCTGATTCTTTGTAGAGATGTCCTTGGGGAGGGTATGTTTGACAGATCCATGACCCTACCCTAGGTACATAGCTTCATCATTAGCCCCCGAATGGATCAGGGTTTGAGTGGGGAAGGAGTTGGGAACACTTCTGACCCATTCTTTGTGTCATGAGTATATCTTGTTCTAGAACAATGAGTTGAGGTGACGACGTCGACTCCTTTCTCAGTCGCCTTGGTCCATTCTTGGTTTTTTGTCGAGTGAATTTTCACGGTAGAATTCCGAATGATGATGTGGAGGATGTTTGTCTTCAGTCTGATAGGTTGTTCTGCTCTCCGCGGATCTTGCGGGATTCGAATTTTGGGAAGTGCGCTAGACGGATGAAACCGAGGTTATCGGGATGGATTAGGCAAGTCTCCTTGATCCCCGCGCCACCTTTTTCGCCACATACTGTGCGGGCGACTGTTGCGGGATTTGTTTAGATCGCCTGGGTCCACCAGTCAGTTACTCGGGTGATGACCTTATAAAAGGCCCCGGACCAGGCCTCTGCCCCGTGCGCTCCCATTCTCTCTTCTTCTTCTCCCGATCTCTCCGCTACGCTCGCCTCTGCCCTCATCGCCGGACCTTTGCTCGAGCTTGACCCGTCGCCATGTTGAAAGAGAGGACGGTGGCGCTGGAACGCGCGAAGAAGGCGAGAGCGAAGGCGAAGGGCAAGCGGACCAGTCGGGGCGGATCCTCGTTGAGATCCGGCCTGGCGGCGGGCTGGATCCAGGGCGACTGGATCCGCTCGACAAACACCCAGGACGACCTCGACGACCTGGTGGAGGGGGGACTGATCCCCCACAAGTCGGCACGGCTCCTGGGGAACGAAACTGAGCCGCAGCCAAGGGAGGGTGAGTGCGTTCTCCTCGCCACCCACGTAGATCGCGGATTCTCACTGCCTCCCCATCCTTTCTTCCGGGGTTTTTTGAACTTCTTTGGGGCTCAACTCCACCATTTTACTCCAAACACCATAGTCTATCTGGCCGCTTTCGTGTTGATGTGTGAAAACTTCTTGGGTTGTCGACCGCACTGGGGTCTTTTCAAACACATCTTCACCTGCCGTTCCCAGTCGGTCAAAAATGCCAAGTCGAGTGACGAGAAGACTCAAGTGATCCAGATGTGCGGGGGTCTGGGGATCCAGATGAGGAGCAAGAGTACTTTCCCAGCCATGATTCTTCCCGACTTGGTCCGGGGCTGGCAGTTGACTTGGTTCTACTCCAAGGATCAGCCGACCCCGGGTCAGTCGACTGGACTTCCTCCCTTTTCCTTGGCTCGAGTGGAGAAGCCCGCTCCCCTGAAGGTAGTTCCAGAAGAGAAGGCGCAGGTCAAGGTGCTGGTCGAGAGGGTCGTCCAGCTTGTCCGCGACAGGGTGACCAGGGTGGACCTGCTGGAGGTCTTTCTCGGTCGACGCATCCAACCTCTTCAGGCGCGTGATCATCCAATGTGGATGTACTCTGGGCTCGAGGATTCCACTCGGATCCACCCGGAGGACGTCAATGAGGATACCTTGGAGAAGTGGTTGATGGGGATCACCATCAATAAAGACAACCCTCGGGGGTCTAGGAGGGTGATTCCATTCGACAACTCGCACCAGCCGGAGCAGGTATAATTATGTCTTATCAAGTATCTTTCCGATTCACCGAGTGATATCTTGTTTATGGTCGATTGAATTTCCTTTGATCGTTGTCCTTTCAGGCCCTCATCGACATGTACTCAATGCCCAACGGAGTGCAGGACCAAGACGCCGAGGAAGAAGTGAGCGGTGGCGAGAGCGGCGAGGAGCATTCAGATACCGAGGAGGACGAGGAGAGCGATGAATCAATTGATGACGAAGAAGTCGACTCGCCTCCTCGCAGGGAGACGAGATCCAAACACGCTCACGACCCGGCGAGCGCTCCGGACTTGGTGGCCGCGCTGATTGGTCAGTCTTCGAAGCATCCCAGGACGTCTTCCCCAACGCCGACTGAGAAGGCTCCAAAGCAGTCCAAAGTTGCGCCACCCCCAGCGCCGAAAGCGACCTCCTCCAAACCGCCAAAAGCTTTGCCCAGGATCAAAGTGACCGTTCCTACTATATCCGGGTAACCATCTGACTTGTCCTTTTCGTCGACTCGATTAACCAGGCGTAACCGATTGAATGCGGGTCTTTGCAGTGCTGCTACGTCAGGAACCTCTTCTTTCCAGTACCGGGACGAGGAAATGGAAGATGCGGTAACCTCCAACCCAGGTATCAACTCTTGCGATTTAGTTCTTGATTCTTTGGTCGATTGCGTTCTAGTGGTTCACTTGGGGTCGAATGATCTGTCTTGCAGCTCCACCCAACATCATTGATCTTCCAGATGACGATGAAGATGTGGCTCTTAAGCCCAGGAAGAGCAAGAAGGTAGCAGCTGGCAGGATGACTCGGCAAGAACCAACTACGACACCTCCCGTCCGTCAACCTGAAGACGCGGCAGGGCCTCTGTGACCTTCGCCGCACACTTGTCGAGTGGGCATCCCGCACCGTCGACTGCACCTGTGATTCCTTCAGTTGTCCAACTCCACGCCACGGAGCTCCAAGCCGCCGCACCTAGGTCGTCTGCTCACTTTTTCACCAGCTACCCTGTCCCGGACAACCAGTCAGAAGGGGCTGCGGAAGCCATCCGACAAGCTGACATGATGATGGAGCGGGTGAAGACAGTGCATGAGAACAGCCAGGCTGCCTACGACGCCAGCGCTGCTCTTCGGGCCAATGTCCAGGTGAGTAGATTTTCCGACTGTTTTTGCTCTATGAGGAACTGTTACTCAAAAAATCTTCCTCTACACAATCTCCTGTTGTTTGCGTCGAATTAGAGCACCCACTGGGTGTTTTGTTGATTTTGGTAGTTTTGCTCTTCTACTCGGTCTGGGCGAGTGGGATCAGAACCGATGGGGGCACGCTAAGTGCACCCACTGGGTGTAGTCCCCGAGACCACGGTCGACTTCTGGCAGTCGACTGGGGTCTGAGTTCTTCTTTCCTTTCTTTTTTAATCCTTACACTCGACTCAAGTGGACCGGTCGAGTAGTTTCATTCTTCCACTCGGTCTGGGCGAGTGGGATCAGAATCGGTGGGGGCACGCCAAGTGCACCCACTGGGTGTAGTCCCCGAGACCGCAGTCGACTGGGGTCTGAACAGCCTTTTTTTGGTCAGCGGGGGCACGCCAAGTGCACCCGCTGGGTGTAGCCCCTGAGACCGCAGTCGACTGTGTGCAGTCGGCTGGGGTCTAAGCGAACTTCTTTAGGTTTTATTCACTCGGAAGTAAACAACCTTTGATCTTATCGACTGATCCATCTTTTGCCTTCTGCGGAAGTCTTGTACTCTTATTTCTAAGTTTGCTGAACTTGAGGAGAAGCAGAGGCAACTCAACCTCGACTTGGAATTAGCCCAGCAGAATCTGAAGAAAGCTCAAGACAAAGCCGCTGGTATGGAAGGTAACTGACTGTCAGCTGACTTTCAATATATTTCTTTGATCTCTTCTTTGATTCGATTGTTTCTTTTGCAGAGAAAATGAAGTTGGCTCTGGCGAAGAAGGACTCGAACCTCGCCGCCGCGCAAAAATCAGCCCAAGATAAAACTGCTCTCGTAGACCAGAAGCTTGCTTCAGTCGGAACGCTAGAAGGAGAGGTGACCAAACTGAAATCTTGTCTTAATGAAGCTAACAGCGAAGTGACCAGTCTAAAGAAGGACAAGGTCGCCCTGAATGAAAAGCTGGAGTCTGCGATCCGCGAGAGGAATGACACGGAAGCTTATCTGAGGACTCTTGCCAAGAAGCTTTATCTCACGCTGGAAGGTATTTCTTTTAATCCGACTGTGTTGATGCTTGCGATCAGATCTTGCTCGGTCGATTGACTAATTTTGCTGCAGAATTATGTCAAGACTTCGACGAGGAAACTGGAAGGGTCGAGACGGGTCGGGACCCTATCACTTCTCCAGTCTGCGATGAAACTGCAATGAACATGCTCCGACTGGAGTCCCGTATCGCCAGCGCCATAAGCTACCTCGCGCGCCTGAAGGAGGTAGTCTCCCGAATCGATTCATCGCTTTGGCCGGAGGCGACACTTCAGAATGACCTGGAATCCCTGATGACTCGACTGAACGAAATCCCTGACCGAGTGCAAGAATGGAGGAAATCCTCCGCCCGGTGTGGTGCTAACGTGGCGTTGTCCTTGGTGCGAGTCCATTGCAAGGAAGTTCGTGAAGACAAGCTAGCTGCGATCAAAGTCGCTAACACCAAAAAGCATGACTTCCAGTCCTTCATGGAGACCTTCATTGCTGCCGCCACACGGATAGCTGATGGGATCGACCTGGAATCATTCGTGGAGCCTGCCAGCCCTCCTCCGGCCGAGTGAACAAACTTATGAAACTTGAATCTGCTTTAAATTTGCCTCGGAATGCCGAGTGATTGCTATAACCATTGAACTACTTCGGGCTTGATGCCTGAGTACTTTTGATTTGCTGCTTGGACTTTTTAGGATTTATCTGAATTTGGTTTATTTCCGAATGTGCTTGCATTTTCCTTCAAATGGACTTTGCTCACTGCTTGTAATAGTCTTTGCGCTGGAGACACGGCTCTGAGGTGGCGGCTCCAGTCGACCTGCGCTTCGTCGTCCTTACGGATAGGGATGGAGTGGACATTGTACTTGTGTCGTAGCCCCGAAGGAGAAGGTTGCAGTCGACCTGCACCTCATCGTCCTTGCGGATAGGGATGGAGCGGACGTTGTACTTGTGTCGTAGCTCCGAAGGAGAAGGTGGCAGTCGACCTGCACCTCGTCGTCCTTGCGGATAGGGATGGAGCGGATGTTGTACTTGTGCCATAGCTCCAAAGGAGAAGGTGGCAGTCGACCTGCACCTCGTCGTCCTTGCGGATAGGGATGGAGCGGACGTTGTACTTTTGTTGTAGCTCTGGTGGAGAAGGTTGCTGTCGGTGTACTAGAGTAGGGGTACCCTTGTACCCCGAACTTGTGCAACGGGCAGTCGCAGCGTCCCGCGGCAAGGCCTGCCAGTTCGTCGCCAAGATTCCTTGTGGTCCCTCTGAAGACCATTCAAGAACAAAGTACTCAAGACAAGACCCCGGCAAGAGGAGCTTGCCGGGAAAAAGGCAAGACCCCGGCAAGAGGAGCTTGTCGGGAAGGCCATCAGAAGCGTCCCAAGACCCCGGCAAGAGGCGCTTGCCGGGAAGGCCGTCCGAGGCATTCCAAGGAACTTGCCGCGGCGCACTACGCGCCCCGACAAGGCCCGGTGAGCGACAAGCTCCCGGAAGCGACAAGTCGACGGCCGCGGCAAGGCGCTTGCCGCGGCAAGCCCCCACTCCACGCCCGCGCTCCAGCACATCCACCCACGTGTCGCTCCGGGGCCCCTCCCGAGCGCACGTGGCAGGAGGCTGTGCAGCTAGAGACGTGCGGTGGCGCGCAGGCGCTGACAAGACAACCATCGTGGCAAGACGGTGGCGTCCCTAGTGGTCCCTTTCGGTGCTGTCTAGGCGACACAGACGGGCATTTAATGCCCTTGTCCCCTGCCATCAGGGTTAGGTATGATAACACTGTAGCAGCTAGCTGTGCCTACTACAGCACCTAGCTGTGCCTACCCACGGCACCCTTTCCATTTTTGCCCTTGGCCCCCGTTGCTCTATGTCGGTAACCCCTTGAGTATAAAAGGAGGCCCGTGTGCAACGTAGAGGGGGTCGGCCACCTCGAGAGCCCTGGCGAGGTTCAGCAATTCCACACACTCACGCTCGCCCTCGAGATAGAAATCAATACCAATCCACAAAGCAGGAGTAGGGTTTTACGCATCCTTGCGGCCTGAACCTGGGTAGATCGCTCGCGTGCTTCACCTCGATTTACTCCTCGCACGACCAACCGCCCGCTTGCTTCGCCTCGATCTGCTCTTTGCGCAACCTCCGCCCCCCGCCGAACCAAAAGGGACCCGGTCCGCCGGTCCCATAGGTGCCCGTGGATCAGAAACCCCGGCATCTCTGGCGCGCCAGGTAGGGGGCGTCGAAGTTGTGCGAATCAGATCCGGCGTTCTTGCAGGCTAGATCTTCATCTTCTTCATCGATCTTCACCATCTTCATCAACATGCCGCCGAAGAAGAAAGTTTCGGAGGCAGCTGCTCCGTCCGCGCCGAGCCACCCACCGCCGGAGCAAACGGACGGTGGGGCAGGCGCCGGCGGAAGGGCATGCATCGACGAGGGAACTCTTGGTGCTGCCAGGTCCCAGGGCAAGGCTGCGCTGCCCATCGGCGGCGTGGCCGGCTCCCACGACGACCGGGCGCACTCCAAGACCTCGGCGTCCGTGCATGCACCGCGCCCATCCCAGGAGGCGCGGGACCGGCAGCGCCATGGTACTCACGGTACCATGCGCTCGCTGGACCAAGATCGAGCTGGTGGACCCCGGAGCGCCCAGGACCACCATGCGCGTCAACAAGCCGGCGCGAGCGAGACACGGTCGCCTGGACGGGATACTGCTCCTTCTAACATGGTTAGGAGTCCGAGCGTATCCCGCTCTTCGCACCATTCGCTACCGCCGCCCACCACCGCAACGGAAGCTCTGGCGCGAGCTCAGCTGCTCCTAGACTACCCTCCAGCGGCGGACAAGATCGACGACTGGAGGGCCACTATCCAGAGTCTCATCGGCTTCGCCAACGGCGACACTCCTCGGCAGCCGAGCACGTGGCAGCCGCAGCGAGTCAGCCAGGCGCAAACCGGTGGAGACAAGACTGGTGGGGGTGCAACTACTGTGCACTCCCCACCCCGAAGGCCAAGATCGCCGACCCGCCGGATCCGCCACGACAGCGACTCCACCGCGTCGTCGGATCCGCGAGCTCGTCGCGACCAACGACAAGTTCTTCAAGAACGGCAGCGGGAAGATGCTCGTACACGCATCGAGCGCCGGAGAGAAGCGCGACGTCAGTCAGACCAGCGCGCTGGGCCCTCTGTCAACATGCATGCACCAGGGGAACCAGGCGACCTGCCGTACCCGGTAGGTTGCCCTGCGTTCACTCGTGAGCTGCGGCAAGTCCAGTGGCCCAGTACGAAGAACTTCAAGCCCGACGTACCAGAGAAGTACGACGGCAAGTTGCATCCGTCGGAGTTCCTCAGCATCTACACCATCGCGGTGCAGGCTGCTGGGGGGCGGGACGACAAGATCCTTGCCAACTACTTCCCGTTGGTACTCAAGCCCAACGTCAGGTCCTGGCTCATGCACTTGCCGGACAACTCCATATCCTCCTGGGCTGAGCTATGCCATCAGTTTGTTGGCGCCTTCACAGGCGGCCACAAACCTCATGGCCAAGAGAGCGATCTTCATCTGCTCGTCCAGAAGGAAGGAGAGCCCCTGCGCCAGTATACCCAGAGGTTCAGCCGTGTACACCACAACATCCCAAATATCCACCCTGCCGCGGTAATCAGCGTGTTCCATCAGAACGTGCGTAACCGCAAGATGCGGGAGGAGCTGGCGATGTGCAAGATTCGGGACGTCAGCGAGCTTTATGCCCTGGCCGACAGATGTGCACGCGCTGAGGAGGGGAGGAAATTCCCCGGGGAAAGCACTGGAGCAGGAGGATCTGACAGTGAGGATGCCGCCCCGGCAAAGAGAAGTCGGCGGCGCAACAACAGGAAGAAGCAGAACAACGAGGTGCTGGTCGTTGAGCAGTCCGGCAATGAAGGTGACGCCACGAAGGCTATAGTTGGTAGCTCCGGCAAGGAAGTTGCCGCGTGCACCAACTGTCAGGCTGTGGCGGTCGCCGACAAGCGGGACGGCTCCGGCAAGAGGTACTGTACGATTCACCGCACCAAGGGCCATGACCTCCAGAACTGCAAGAAGGTCGAGCAGCTCGTCCAGCAACAGAGGGCTGAGTACGAGCGGCGCGACAAAGAGAGGGCCCAAGGGGGTGCCGAGAAACCTGGCCAGAAGCGCACCGGCCAGGAAGGACACCGCGGCAGGGCCAAGCAGCGGCAAGGAGACAGGCCTCCCCGCGGTCGCGACAACGACGACGACGACGGCGAGGATGAAGACATGGATGACGTTGAGACCAGTGAGCAGGAGTTTCAGAAAGCCACAGAGGTCTTGTGCATTGACGGGGGTGCTTCCCTGCATACCTCGCACCGCCAACTCAAACAGTGGGTGCGGGAAGTCAATGCAGCGGAGCCACCCATCGAATCGCGCAAGCTTCTGAAGTGGTCCAGCACGCCTATCATCTTTGACATTGAGGACCACGCTGACCGCACAACCGCGGTCGGGTGTCTACCGATGTTGGTTTCACCAACCATCCGCAACCTCAAGGTCACCAAGATGCTAGTTGACGGCGGGGCCGGCTTAAACCTGATCTCCTCCGCTGTGCTCCGAAAACTCCAGATCCCTGACGGCGAGCTCGAAGAGACCGGCACATTCCAAGGAATCAACCCGGGAAGGAGCAAGCCGAAGGGGAAGGTCACACTGCCGGTAACATTCGGCAGCGAGTTAAACTTCAGGACTGAGAGGGTCACGTTCGACGTTGCCGATATCCCGTTGCCTTACAATGGGATAATTGGCCGTCCAGCGCTCGCCAAGTTCATGGCGGCCTCTCACTACGCGTATAACGTGCTGAAGATGCCAGGCCCGATAAGCATCATTTTTGTCCCTGGCGACAAGAAGGACGCTCTTATCTATGCCGACAAGATCTACCGGGAAGCAGCAGCCACGGCAGACCGCGATCCACTTGCCGCTGAAGCTCCCGGGACCAAGAAGACCAAGTCCGGCAAGAGTTCTGGTGCCTACTCCGGCAAGCGCACCTCTTCGGAGTGCTGCGCTGCTGCCGTCGAGGACGCACCATCGAGCTCCACCGGCAAGAAGACCAGTCCGGCAAGCTCTGGTGCCCACTCCGGCAAGCGCACCTCTTCGGAGTGCTACGCTGCGTCGAGGACGCACCATCGAGCTCCACCGGCAAGAAGACCGAGTCCGGCAAAAGCTCTGGTGCCCACTCCGGCAAGCGCGCCTCTTCGGAGTACTGCGCTGCCGTCGAGGACGCACCATCGAGCTCCGCCGGCGAGCACAAGAAGACGATGGCGGCTCCGCCAGAGACGAAGAAGGTGTCCGCCAAGGAGGATGGCGCTGGTGGTACCTTCACCGTCAGTGCCGCGCTTGACCCTAAATAGGAAAGCGCGCTCGTCGCTTTCCTGCAGGCGAACGTCGACGTGTTTGCATGGCAACCGTCTGACATCCCCGGTGTTCCCAGGAAAGTGATTGAGCACTACCTTGCCGTCTGTCCTCATGCGCGGCCCGTCAAGCAGAAAGTAAGTCCGGAAGCAGGCGGTGGAGCACCAAGAATTCATTGCGGAGGAAATCAAGAAACTGGAAGCAGCAGGCCTCGTCAGAGGAGTGCTCCATCCCACGTGGTTGGCCAATCCTGTAGTCGTGCGCAAGGCAAATGGGAAATGGAGGCTTTGCATCGATTTCACCGATGTTAACAAAGCTTGTCCCAAAGACCCATTTCCTTTGCCGCGCATTGACCAGATTGTTGACTCCACAGCTGGGTGTGATTTGCTTTCATTTCTTGATGCATACTCCGGGTATCATCAGATCTTCATGGCAGAGGAGGATGAAGAGAAGACCGCATTTATTACTCCATGTGGCACGTACTGCTTTGTACGAATGCCTTTCGGATTAAAAAATGCCTGTTCAACATTTTCAAGAGTAGTCCATATTGCTCTTGAACCACAAATACACAGAAATGTGGAAGCCTACATGGATGATATAGTGGTCAAGAGCAAGGACAGAGCAACCCTGATCCAAGACCTGGACGAGACTTTTGCAAATCTGCGCAAGATCAGCCTCAAGCTCAACCCAGAGAAGTGCGTGTTCGGAGTTCCCTCTGGCAAGCTTCTCAGGTTCTTCGTGTCTCAGCGGGGAATTGAAGCCAATCCCGACAAGATCAGGGCCGTTGAGCAGATTGAAGCCCCGAAGCGCGTCAAAGATGTTCAGAAACTTGCCGGTTGCATGGCTGCTCTCAGCAGGTTTATCTCTCGGTCTGCTGAGCGCGCCCTGCCGTTTTTCAAACTATTGAAAAAGGCAGGTCCAATGAAATGGACTCCGGACGCGGAGGCTGCGCTGCAAGACCTGAAGAGATACCTGTCCTCCCCTCCAATACTTGTCGCGCCTAAGCCACAAGAGAAGTTGCTGCTGTACATAGCGGCAACCAATCAAGTGGTTAGTGCTGCGTTAGTGGCAGAGAGGGAGGCGGATGATGAGCTAGCAACCGCGGCAAGTGCATCCAGCAACAAGCAGGGGGCTTCCCCGACAAGCTCTGGTCCCGACAAAGATGAACCCGCGCTGATACACGAGGAGATACGGAAGAAAACGGTGCAGCGCCCAGTTTACTTTGTCAGTTCCCTCTTGCAGGGGGCTAGGTCAAGGTACTCTGGTGTGCAGAAACTGTTTTTCGGCCTTCTCATGGCCTCGAGAAAGCTGCGCCATTACTTCCAAGCACATGAGATCACAGTGGTCACTCGCTTTCCGCTGAAGAGGATACTGCAAAATCCTGAAGCGACAGGCAGGATTGTTGAGTGGGCACTGGAACTGTCAAGCTTTGGTCTCAAGTTTGAAAGCACTTCAACTATCCAGAGCAGAGCATTGGAAGAATTCATAGCGGAATGGACGCCAACTCCGGACGAAGAAACCCCGGAGACGAGCATCCCCGACAAAGAAGCGAGCAAAGAGTGGCTGATGTACTTTGATGGTGCTTTCTCGCTGCAAGGCGCCGGCGCCGGTGTGCTGCTTATCGCGCCCACCGGAGAGCACCTCGAGTACATAATCCAGATGCACTTTCCCAAGGAGCAAGCAACAGACAATACTGCAGAGTATGAGGGATTGCTTGCCGGTCTCAGGATCGCGGCAGACCTTGGAATTAAGAAGCTCATTATCAGGAGTGACTCACAGCTTGTCGTCCGCCAAGTAAACAAGAATTATCAGAGTCCGTTGATGGAAGCTTACGTCGACGAAGTGAGAAAGCTAGAAGAGCGCTTTGACGACCTGCAAATGGAGCACGTTCCGAGAACTCAGAACGCCATTGCTGATGGCCTGTCAAAGTGCGCCGCACTTAAGTTACCTGTGGAACCAGGGACCTTTGTGCTCAAGCTGACTCAACCGTCCGTAACACCATCAACTGGACAAAGCAAGAAGAGGAAGTTGATTCCTGGTGACTACCTGCCGGCAGAGCTTCCCGAAGCCGCCGCCAAGAAGGTCCCCAAGATCAACACCAAAGGCGCTGGTGAGCCAGATGCTCCGGCAAGCCCTAGGGTTTGTTCCGTTGAAGCTGAAGCTCCCGGCAAGCTTGTCGCGGGATATCACGCTCCGGCAGAGACACAGCTTCTCGCCGTCGAAGCAGATATTCCCGCAGCAACCTCCAAGATCAACGCCAAGAGCGCCGGTGAGCCAGATGCTCCGGCAAGCCCTAGGGTTTGTTCCGTTGAAGCTGAAGCTCCCGGCAAGCTTGTCGCGGAACATCAAGCTCCGGCAGAGACACAGCTTCTCGCCGTAGAAGCCGACGTTCCCGCAGCAGCAGAGTTGCCTTTAGTCCTTGTTGTCGAGCCACAGGCTCCAACATGGGCGCAGCAGATTGTCCGTTTCCTTCAGGCGGGAGAACTTCCCGAAGAGCAAGAAGAAGCCGAAAGAGTAGCCCGGCAGTCAAGTATGTACCAGTTCGTCGACAAGACGCTGTACAGAAGAAGACTCAACGGTGTGAAATTGAGGTGCATCCCCCGGGAAGACGGACATAAGCTGTTGGCAGAGATACACGGAGGCATATGTGGTCACCACATTGGCGCAAGAGCACTCGTCGGCAAAGCATTCCGGCAAGGTTTCTTCTGGCCAACAGCCCTCCAGGATGCAACTGCACAAGTAACCAAGTGTGAAGTGTGCCAGTTCCATTCCAAGCAGATACACCAGCCAGCTCAAGCTCTCCAGACGATCCCTTTATCCTGGCCATTTTTGGTCTGGGGGCTCGACATCCTCGGCCCCTTCCCCCGAGCTGTCGGGGGCTTTGAGTACTTGTACGTCGCAATCGACAAGTTCACAAAGTGGCCGGAAGTGGAACCAGTGAGGAAGGTGACCGCACAGTCAGCCGTCAAGTTCTTCAGGTCGATTGTTTGCCGCTTCGGGATCCCTAACCGGGTAATCACCGACAACGGCACACAGTTCACGAGCCACGCCTTCATGCAGTACCTCCAAGATCTCTGCGCCAAAGTCTGCTTCGCCTCTGTTGCTCACCCAAAGAGCAACGTTCAAGCGGAGAGGGCAAACGCCGAGGTGCTGTGCGGGCTCAAGACCAGAACTTTCGACAGGCTGCACAAGTGCGGAAGAAACTGGATCGAGGAGCTACCGGTGGTTCTTTGGTCGATCAGAACGACGCCAAATCGAGCCACTGGACAGACACCCTTTGCTCTAGTCTATGGAGCAGAGGCAGTTACCCCCACGGAACTCGTATACGGGTCACCTCGAGTGCTCGCTTATGATGAGCTTGAGCAAGAGCGGCTGCGGCAAGAGGACGCGCTGCTCCTTGAGGAAGATCGTCTCCAGGCTGCTGTGCGAGCTGCTCGCTACCAGCAAGCTCTGCGCCGCTACCACAGCCGCAGAGTCAATACCAGGAGTCTCGAGGAAGGCGACCTTGTTCTTCGGCGCGCTCAGTCCGCCAAGAATTCCAACAAGTTGACGCCGAAGTGGGAAGGCCCTTACCGGGTGAGACGAGTCACCAGGCCTGGCGCTGTCCGCCTGGAGACCGAAGACGGTATTCTAGTGAGCAACTCCTGGAACATCGAGCATCTTCGCAAGTTTTACCCGTAAGGCGCGGTTGTCGGACCCCGTCCGACAACCACCTCTCTGTGCAAGTCTTGCCGCTGCTGCATGTAATCCTTTGTACAGAGCCAGGCGCAGACCCTGGCGCAGAAACAGATATCCTCACGGAACTCGTATACGGGTCACCTCGAGTGCTCGCTCATGATGAGCTTGAGCAAGAGCGGCTGCGGCAAGATGACGCGCTGCTCCTTGAGGAAGATCGTTTTCAGGCCGCTGTGCGAGCCGTCGCTCCCAGCCCGTGCCAGAAGCTTCGAGGAAGGCGACCTTGTTCTTTGGCACGTTCAGTCAGCCAAGATCCAAACAAGTCGACGCCGAAGTGGGAAGGCCCTTACCGGGTGAAACGAGTCACCAGGCCTGGCACTGTCCGCCTGGAGACCGAAGATGGCACGCCAGTGAGCAACTCCTGGGACATCGAGCCTCTTCGCAAGTTTCGTTCGTAAGGCGCGGTTGTCGGACCCCGTCCGGCAACCACCTCTCTGTGCGAGTCTTGCCGCTGTTGCATGTAAACCTCTGTACAGAGCCAGGCGCAGACCCTGGCACCAGAAAATGAAGCGCTGCATACCCCGGGGGCTATAGCATGCATGCTAGATTGAGTCTGAGTCTCGTCCTTGGTTAGGGTCGATAGTCCCTAACAGCGGCTAACCCCTAGCTTAGAGGTCGAGTGTCCGTCCTTTTGCTTTTCCTTCGTTCGCAGGGCTCGCACGTCCTGGCCAGGCCACCTGGAGGCGAAAAGGAGAAGAAGGGCGTGCCGGCACCTGGGCCCCGGCAAGAACGCCGGGGGCTGCGAATGCCAAGATGTCACCTCCGGCAAGCTAGAGTTGCCGGGGGCTGCAATATCAGATAAGTCTTTTATCCCACTTCATGCATCCTCTTATGGACTGGGGGATGCGAAACCCTGTTTCTTCCCGGAAACTGCCGTGCTCCCCCGACTCTAGGCCCTGGAGCGCGTTCCCGGGGCCAAGTTTGGTCGTAGTCGCGGCAGCAGAAGGGATGAAACGAGGAGGCCGCGCCCACCTCGTTCCCACCTCCGTCAAAGGCGTGAGAAAGGTCGAGCGGCGTGGGAAGGCGGCGGGGCTTGTTGTCGGGGAATGGAATGCCTGTCCGAGAGATACCAAGGATTTGCTCCTTGGCGTGGGTTCGACCCGCGAGGCAAATAACCCGGCAAACATCCCCCTTTTTCATTAAAAAACATCCCATACAGGTACAGTCCATAGAGGATGAAAAACATGAAAGAGAGGATTACAAGATACAGCTAAAGGCCCGAAGGCTTACAATTAAAAAGATAAGGTGCCCGTAATCCTTTTTCCTGTCCCTCTCTTCAGGAGGTAGAACAAGCAGGCGAAAAGGGAAAGGGGTGCCAAGGCGAGCTACAGGTGCCAGAAGACACCAAGAGAACATCCGGGGGCCGGACGGTGATGGCGACGCCGGGAGAAGGATGCGAAGGAGGGGCGGCAGGACGTCAGCACGCTGTCGAGGGCACCACGCCCTCGTACTCCGACCTGACGGCCTTGTCGCCAGCCCTCTTCCCCTTCCGCGACCTCCCTACGCCAGCCGCCCAAGGAGACGCCCCCGGGGAGTTCAAGAAGCTGGCGCCGCGGATGATAGGGTCGCCGGTGCCGCACGAGACGGCGCCCGGCACCTAGTCGGAGCCGCCGTCCTGCCGCCCGCCACCCTCACCATCACTGCCGCTCTCCTCCTCGTCACTCTCGCTCGAGGAGGAGCCTTCGCTATCGGAGGAGCTGTCCACGCAGCACTTCGCCCGGGTGCCGAAGCACCCGAAGACCTTGACGGAAAGGAGATCGCCCTCCACCAGCTTAAAATGGAGGGTGAGTCCCCCCGTCAAGCTGTGGATGCGGGCGAACGTCTTCCACCCTCGATCGAGATACATCACACCAGGGGCTGGGAACGCCATGCGGACTCGCGTGCTGCTGATCCCACAGCCCCTCATGTGTAATCTCAGAGTCTCGGGCGGGTCCGACTCCATCGCGCCCGCGAACGGAGCCGGAAGCCGGAGGCGACGACGAGGCACCCGGCGCAGCTTGATGAAGAACTCGCAAGGGTTGTCCCCTATATGGACCACCGCGAGGGGAGGAGCCGCCGGCGGGGGCGAAGCTGGCGCGTCGCCCCGTCCGCCTCTTCCCCGAGCGCCTCGACCTCGTCCTCGACCTCGTCCACGACCTTGCCCCCTCCCTCTTCCCCTTACGGCTGGCTCTGCCACCACGAGCGAGGAAAAGGGGAGGGTGCGCTGTCTGGCGGCGACCCTCGCCGCCACCGATGAAGGCCCAGGATTCCCTTTCTCCATGGCGAATGAGAGAAAGGGGAGCAGAAGCTGAAGAAAGGAGGAGGCGGGAGAGTGCAGGCTTCGGTGCTCCCTTCCCGCTCCTTATAAAGGAGCGAAGTGGGAGCCCAGCCGCCCCGCTCAGCGAATCAAGGCACAGGAAGAGCAGGGAGGCGGGCCGACCCGTCCCCTCTGCTCGCAACGGCCCAGGTTCCCGCTCCCGCCGTCCGCGATCCCAAATGCATGGGAGCCGCGTGGCGGAGATGCAGAACTGAGGCGACGGATGGGGCGGCCTCACCCTACCCCGTGATCTCGGGGAGTGGGCGCTTCGGAAATCGCGCACCGGCCCCGTCCAGTAAATGCGCCACGCCCCCACGCCTACCTCCGTATGGAGAAAAGGGCGTGGGCCGTTCCCCTTCATCATGGCTTGACGCATGCTCGCGGGGCTTAGCCCCACGCGCGCGCGCCGCCCGCGTCACCCACGACGCCGCGTTCGACGCGCGCCGTTACGGGCGTGCGTGATGGAAGCGGAGAAATATGCGGCGCGACCTAGGCCGCGCGTGCCCGTGCACTGTTTTGGGCCTGGCCCAACAGCGCTCGGCACCGTGTCTGGCCCAGACCCGGGGGCTCCTGTCGGTGTACTAGAGTAGGGGTACCCTTGTACCCCGAACTTGTGCAACGGGCAGTCGCAGCGTCCCGCGGCAAGGCCTGCCAGTTCGCCGCCAAGATTCCTTGTGGTCCCTCTGAAGACCATTCAAGAACAAAGTACTCAAGACAAGACCCCGGCAAGAGGAGCTTGCCGGGAAAAAGGCAAGACCCCGGCAAGAGGAGCTTGCCGGGAAGGCCATCAGAAGCGTCCCAAGACCCCGGCAAGAGGCGCTTGCCGGGAAGGCCGTCCGAGGCATTCCAAGGAACTTGCCGCGGCGCACTACGCGCCCCGACAAGGCCCGGTGAGCGACAAGCTCCCGGAAGCGACAAGTCGACGGCCGCGGCAAGGCGCTTCCCGCGGCAAGCCCCCACTCCACGCCCGCGCTCCAGCACATCCACCCACGTGTCGCTCCGGGGCCCCTCCCGAGCGCACGTGGCAGGAGGCTGTGCAGCTAGAGACGTGCGGTGGCGCGTAGGCGCTGACAAGACAACCATCGTGGCAAGACGGTGGCGTCCCTAGCGGTCCCTTTCGGTGCTGTCTAGGCGACACAGACGGGCATTTAATGCCCTTGTCCCCTGCCGTCAGGGTTAGGTATGATAACACTATAGCAGCTAGCTGTGCCTACTACAGCACCTAGCTGTGCCTACTACAGCACCTAGCTGTGCCTACCCACGGCACCCTTTCCATTTTTTCCCTTGGCCCCCGTTGCTCTATGTCGGTAACCCCTTGAGTATAAAAGGAGGCCCGTGTGCAACGTAGAGGGGGTCGGCCACCTCGAGAGCCCTGGCGAGGTTCAGCAATTCCACACACTCACGCTCGCCCTCGAGCTAGAAATCAATACCAATCCACAAAGCAGGAGTAGGGTTTTACGTATCCTTGCGGCCCGAACCTGGGTAGATCGCTCGCGTGCTTCACCTCGATTTACTCCTCGCACGACCAACCGCCCGCTTGCTTCGCCTCGATCTGCTCTTTGCGCAACCTCCGCCCCCCGCCGAACCAAAAGGGACCCGGTCCGCCGGTCCCATAGGTGCCCATGGATCAGAAACCCCGGCATCTCTGGCATTGGGGATCAGGAACGGGGTAAAGTACGGACTTTGCCTAAGGATGGGGATCCGGTTGTGCCGTGCCGGCCCCGGGAGTGCCCGTGGATCAGAAACCCCGGCAGTTGCAGTCGACCTGCACCTCGCGTCCTTGCGGATAGAGGTACTTAGGCGAGTACTGGACTGCATCTAAGCCTCCGAGTGGGAGGATTGCTCTCCACTCGGTAGGATTTTTCAAACTTAGGCGAGTACTGGACTGCAGCTAAGTCTCCTAATGAGAGAACTTAGGCGAGTACCGGACTACAGCTAAGCCCCCGAGTGGGAGGATTTCTCTCCACTCGGTAGGATTTTTCAAACTTAGGCAAGTGCTGGACTGCAGCTAAGTTTCCTAATGAGAGAACTTAGGCGAGTACCGGACTGCAGCTAAGCCCCTGAGTGGGAGGATTGCTCTCCACTCGGTAGGATTTTTCAAACTTAGGCGAGTACTGGACTGCAGCTAAGTCTTCTAATGAGAGAACTTAGCCGAGTACCGGACTGCAGCTAAGCCCCCGAGTGGGAGGATTGCTCTCCACTCGGTAGGATTTTTTTCAAACTTAGGCGAGCACTGAACTGCAGCTAAGTCTCCTAATGAGAGAACTTAGGCGAGTGCCGGACTGCAACTAAGCCCCCGAGTGGGAGGATTGCTCTCCACTCGGTAGGATTTTTTTCAAACTTAGGCGAGCACTGAACTGCAGCTAAGTCTCCTAATGAGAGAACTTAGGCGAGTGCCGGACTGTAGCTAAGACCCCGAGTGGGAGGATTGCTCTCCACTCGGTAGGATTTTTTTCAAACTTAGGCGAGCACTGAACTGCAGCTAAGTCTCCTAATGAGAGAACTTAGGCGAGTGCCGGACTGTAGCTAAGACCCCGAGTGGGAGGATTGCTCTCCACTCGGTAGGACTTTTTCAAACTTAGGCGAGTACTGGAATGCAGCTAAGTCTCCTAGTGAGAGAACTTAGGCGAGTACTGGACTGCATCTAAGCCCCCGAGTGGGAGGATTGCTCTCCACTCGGTAGGATTTTTTCAAACTTAGGCGAGTACTGGGCTGCAGCTAAATCTCCTAGTGAGAGAACTTAGGCGAGTACTGGACTGCAGCTAAGCCCCCGAGTGGGAGGATTGCTCTCCACTCGGTAGGATTTTTTCAAACTTAGGCGAGTACTGGACTGCAGCTAAGTCTCCTAGTGAGAGAACTTAGGCGAGTACTGGATTGCAGCTAAGCCCCCGAGTGGGAGGATTGCTCTCCACTCAGTAGGATTTTTTCAAGCTTAGGCGAGTACTGGACTGCAGCTAAGTCTCCTAGTGAGAGAACTTAGGCAAGTATTGGACTGCAGCTAAGCCCCCGAGTGGGAGGATTGCTCTCCACTCGGTAGGATTTTTTCAAACTTAGGCGAGTACTGGACTGCAGCTAAGTCTCCTAGTGAGAGAACTTAGGCGAGTACTGGATTGCAGCTAAGCCCCCGAGTGGGAGGATTGCTCTCCACTCAGTAGGATTTTTTCAAGCTTAGGCGAGTACTGGACTGCAGCTAAGTCTCCTAGTGAGAGAACTTAGGCGAGTACTGGATTGCAGCTAAGCCCCCGAGTGGGAGGATTGCTCTCCACTCAGTAGGATTTTTTCAAGCTTAGGCGAGTACTGGACTGCAGCTAAGTCTCCTAGTGAGAGAACTTAGGCGAGTACTGGACTGCAGCTAAGCCCCCGAGTGGGAGGATTGCTCTCCACTCAGTAGGATTTTCTTTCGAACTTAGGTGAAACGGATTCGCGACTAAGCCCACCCACTGGGGGATTTCAGAAGTAAATAAGAACACAACAATCGAATGATAGGACCATAAGCTCTTGTCTTTGATAAACAAATTACAAAGGTGTTTCTTATTACATTTTATTCGAACGAGTGCTTAAGTATAAAAGGGGCGGAGCAGCTCTGCGTTCCAAGCTCGTGGCTCGTCTTTCTGATGCTCAATACTATAAACATGGTATGCTCCATTGTGGAGAACTTTGGTGATGATGAAGGGGCCCTCCCAAGTCGGGGCAAGCTTGTGTGGTTTTTGTTGATCCACTCGAAGAACCAGGTCTCCTTCTTGAAAGGCTTGACCCCTCACATTTCTGGCGTGGAATCGACGCAGGTCTTGTTGATAAATGGTTGAGCGGATCAAGGCCATCTCTCTTTCCTCCTCTAAGAGATCGACTGAATCTTGCCGGGCCTGCTCTTCTTCCTCTTCGAAGAAGAGCTCAACTCGGGGTGCATTGTGGAGCAGATCACTTGGCATAACAGCTTTGGCTCCATAGACTAAGAAGAAAGGAGTTCGTTCGGTCGACCGATTAGGAGTTGTCCTCAAACCCCAAAGAACTGACGGAAGTTCATCAACCCAAGCGCCTGCTGCGTGTTTGAGATCACGCATCAGTCGGGGTTTCAGTCCTTTGAGAATTAGGCCATTGGCTCTTTCTGCTTGTCCGTTCGACTGCGGGTGAGTGATAGAAGTATAGTCGACTCGAGTGCCCTGAGAGGCGCAGAAAGCTCTGAACTCATCGGAATCGAAGTTCGATCCGTTGTCCATGATGATGTTGTGTGGGACTCCATATCTGAATGTCAATTCTCTGATAAAACTGACAGCGGTGCTAGCATCAAGGTTCTTGATAGGTTTAGCTTCGATCCATTTGGTAAACTTGTCGACTGCAATGAGCACATGAGTGAAGCCGCTCCTGCCAGTTCTCAGTGGTCCAACCATATCCAGTCCCCAAACAGCAAAGGGCCAGATGAGGGGGATGGTCTTCAGGGCTGACGCTGGCTTGTGAGACATGTCAGAGTAAAACTGGCAGCCTTCACATCTGTCGACTATATCTTTCGCCATTTCATTTGCGCGTGGCCAATAGAATCCAGCTCGGTATGCTTTAGCCACAATGGCCCGAGAGGACGCATGATGACCACAGGTTCCCGAGTGGATGTCATTGAGGATCATTCGACCTTCTTCTGGTGTTATGCATTTCTGACCGACCCCAGTCACGCTTTCTCTGAACAGCTGCCCTCTTATCACAGTAAAGGCCTTGGATCAACGGACGATCTGTCGAGCCTCTTATTCATCCTCTGGGAGTTCTTTCCTGAGGATGTACGCAATGTAGGGCACCGTCCAGTCGGGAGTAATGGCCAGAACCTCCATGATCAGGTCAACCACGGCTGGGACCTCGACTTCAGTCAGATCTGTGGCGCTCTTAGGTCGCGGGGGATCTTTAGTAAAAGGATCTTCCTGAACTGTTGGCGAGTGAATATGCTCCAAAAACACATTGCCGGGAATGGCTTCTCTCTTGGAACCTATCTTTGCCAAATCGTCGGCTGCTTGATTTTTCAGTCGGGGTATGTGGTGGAGTTCTAACCCCTCAAACTTCTTCTCAAGCTTTCTCACCGCGTTGCAGTAACCAGTCATGGCTGGGCTTCTGACGTCCCACTCTTTCATCACTTGATTAACTACCAAATCTGAGTCGCCATAGACCATGAGGCGACGGACGCCGAGTGAGATGGCCATGCGCAACCCATACAGGAGTGCTTCATATTCTGCTTCATTGTTGGAGGAATCAAAGTGAATCTGGAGGACATATCTGAGCCTGTCTCCTCGGGGGGATACCAGAACTACTCCAGCACCAGAACCGTTCAGCATCTTGGATCCGTCAAAGAACATGGTCCAGTGCTCAGAGTGAACTTGAGTCGGCAGTTGTTGTTCGATCCACTCGGCGAGGAAATCTGCTATTGCTTGGGACTTGATAGCTTTCCTTGCCTCAAACTTGATATCCAAGGGAAGGAGTTCAATCGCCCATTTGGCCACTCGACCAGTTGCATCTCTGTTGTGCAGAATCTCTGACAATGGAGCGTCGCTGACGACTGTAACAGAGTGATCTGAGAAATAGTGTGCAACCTTCTTCGTGGTCATGTAAATCCCATAGACGAGCTTCTGATAATGAGGATATCTCTGCTTTGACGGGGTCAGGACTTCAGAAATATAATAAATTGGGCGTTGAACCTTATAAGCTTTTCCTTCTTCTTCCCGCTCAACCGTAAGTATTGTACTGACGACTTGTCCAGTGGCTGCTATATAAAGCAGTAGAGGCTCTTTGCTGATTGGAGCAGCAAGCACCGGCTGGGTGGAAAGCGGGGCTTTTAGCTCTACAAACGTTGCATCAGCTTTTGGGGTCCACTCGAACTTGTTTGATTTCTTCATCAGTCGGTAAAGAGGCAGTGCCTTTTCACCGAGGCGAGAAATGAATCGACTTAGGGCGGCCAAGCAACCAGTAAGCTTCTGGACATCATGCACACGCACAAGGCATTTCATTCGGAGTATAGCGCCTACTTTCTCTAGGTTAGCATCGATTCCTCGTTCGGAAACAAGAAAACTGAGTAACTTTCCACCTGGAACTCCAAACGTGCACTTTGATGGATTGAGCTTGATATCATACCTTCTGAGGTTGGCAAAGTTTCCGCAGGGTCAGTCAGTAGGTCGGAACCTTTACGTGACTTGACCACAATGTCATCCATGTATGCTTCCACATTCCGACTGATCTGAGTGAGCAAGCACTTCTGAATCATCCGCATGAATGTGGCTCTAGCGTTCTTCAAACCGAATGGCATTATGACATAACAAAAGCACCAAAACAGGGTGATGAAAGTTTTCTTTATCTCGGCGGGTCCGTACAGACGGATCTGGTGGTACCCGGAGTAGGCGTCCAAAAAGGATAAACGCTCGCACCCTGCAGTCGAGTCGACTATCTGATCGATGCGAGGGAGAGGGAAGTGATCTTTCGGGCAGGCCCGATTGATATGCTTTAAATCAATACACATGCGAAGAGAGTCGTCTTTCTTTGGGACCATGACAACATTGGCTAACCACTCGGAGTGATAAATCTCTCGAATAAACTCAGCTGCCAAAAGCCGAGCCACCTCTTCACCGATTGCCTTTCTTTTCTGGACGGCGGACCGTCGAATATGCTCTTTAACTGGTTTCACCTTCGGGTCGACTCGCAAACAATGCTCAGCCAGTCCCCTGGGAACACCCAGCATGTTAGAAGGCTTCCATGCAAAGATGTCCCAGTTCTCACGGAGGAACTGGATGAGCGCTTCTTCCTATTTGGAGTCGAGTGTGGTTGAAATGTGAGTCGGAGCTGCATTGGGATCCGTTGGATGAATGTGAATCGACTTCGTTTCACCAGACGACTAGAACGCTGAATCTGTGGCTGGGTTCCTGGCTCGTAGCAAGTCACTCAGATCTGCATTTTTCTGGTATTCTTGCAATTCTACCACGGCCATCTGGGCGTCGGCGATCTTTGATCCCTTCTAGAAGCACTCTTCTGCCTTCTTCCGGTTACCAGAGATAGTGATCACTCCTCTAGGACCAGGCATCTTTAGTTTGAGGTACATGTAGCATGGTCGAGCCATAAATCATGCATAAGCTGGCCTTCCTAGAATTGCATGATAAGCACTCTGGAAATCCACAACTTCAAACGTCAACTTTTCTTTGCGGTAATTTTTGGAATCACCGAAAACCACGTCGAGTGCAATCTGACCGAGGGATGCAGCCTTCTTGCCTGGAATGACCCCATGGAAACTCATATGGCTTTCGCTGAGTCTGGACATCGGAATGCCCATTCCTTTCAACGTTTCTGCATACAGTATGTTCAGGCCATTGCCACCATCCATCAGGACCTTTGTCAGTCGAGTGCCTTCGACCACCGGGTCGGCCACCAGTGCTTGCCTCCTAGGGGTGGCGATGTGCGCTGGATGATCAGACTGGTCGAATGTAATGGCAGTTTGCGACCACTTCAAGTAACTGGGAGTCACCGGAGCGACCATGTTCACTTCCCTATTGATGACTTTCAATTGACTTTTGCTCTCAACATCAGCAAAAATCATCAGAGTGGAATTCACGTGGGGATAACCATCTTCATCCTCTTCCTCATCCTCAGCCTTGTCTGCTTCTTTCTCCTTTTCCTTGGGTTGTTTCTCTCGAAACTGCTGGATTAGGAGCCGACACTGCCGAGTGTTGTGCTTCGGGTAAATGAAATTACCTTTTTCATCTTTTTTGGTGTGGATATGGCACGGCAGATCCAACACGTCATTCCCATCTTGATCTTTTACTTTCTTGGGGTTCCACGGCCCTTTGGGCTTCCCCTTGAACTTTCCTTGAACCACAGCCAAGGCTTCACCCGGAGCAGCTGGCTCGGCCTTGCGCTTCTGTTTCTGATCGGAGTTTCCTCCTCCGGCTTCGTGGGCGATTGCTTTGTGCTTGCCGCTCCGGAGTCGCTCTTCTTCTTCACCATTGGCATACTTGGTGGAAATTTCCATCATCCGAGCCAGTGTCATATTTCCTGTCCGGCCGAACTTCATATTCAACTCTCGATACCTGACGCCTTCCTTAAAGGGACAAATTGCCTGATGATCTGACACATCTTCTACCGTGTGGTGTAGGGTGATCCATCTCTAGATATAATCCCTCAAAGTTTCATTCGGCTTTTGAACACAACACTGCAACTCTGTCAAACCTACCAGCCGTTTGCAAGTGCCCTCGAATGTTCTGACAAACACTCGGGTGATATCTTCCCAAGTATAGATGATGCCAGGCGCTAACTGATTCAGCCATGCTCTAGCTGAGCCCTCCAACATCAGAGGAAGGTGTTTCATGGCCACTTCATCATTGCCGCCACCAATCTGGACAGCCACTCGGTAGTCTTCAAGCCAAGTGTCAGGCTTGGACTCTCCGATGAACTTACTAACTCCAGACACCAACCTGAAGTTGGGGGGAATCACCGCAGCTCTGATAGCTCTGCTAAAGCACTCTGGACCAGAGACATGCACCCTGTTGCTGGTTTGTGGATCTCTATCATGGCCCTCTCGGTGAGCTCTGTTTCTGTCGACCAAGCCCTGCACGAGAATAGATCTCGCATCAAAGCCTGGCTCTCTAGGGTCGATTGGAATACCTCACCCAACACTATGAGGGCGTCTGTCTTCATGCTGCGGAGGCACGTACGACCCGCTCCTTGGGGGAGGCATGGGCACTCGACAACGATCATCACGATCGACTCGACGATCATAATGCTCTCGGTCTCTGTACTGATCTCGTCGATCCCCATGCCCCTCATGCCTCGGAGGCGATCTTGGGCTATGGGCTGACTGAACTGTGTCTGCCATCACAGGTCTGCTGTGGATCCTATCCCGCGACTGAGATACAACCGTATTCTATTCTCCCACCGCCCGGAGCAAGGCTCGAATCTGCACCAGACCTCGACCAGCTTCTGACTGGGAGGGTTGGATCGACTTCGCTATCCGGGCAGCAGCAGCTAGATTCTGGATCGGGGTTCGGTATACCTGAGTCGGAGGAGGAAAAAGCTGGCATCGACTGGATTCGGGAGCGCGCTGCTGAGCGCGATCGTCGAGTGCGCTCAGCCAGGTTGGCCAAGCGCGCCTGCTCTAAGGCCTGGGCCTCAGGGGTTTATCCAACTATAGGAGTATGCAATGCATCCATGTTCCAGCGGCGAAGTTCCTCCCTCTGCTGCGAGGAGAGGGGTTCGGGGCGGTACTCCTCGTGAACGCGCGACAGATCGCCGTTCCCGTCGCCTCCGTCTTCGCGGTTGAAGCCAGGAGGGCTGCGTGGTCCATTGACCATCAGAACTTCAGCTGCTGGGTCGCTGCTGTCGCACTCGGATGTGGTCTCTATGGAGCCAGTCGACAGATCGAACAGGCCGTAGAGAGTTTCGTCGGGCTCGATCGCCGCGACTTGAGGGGTGGCCGACAGGCGGGCCACCGCATGCCTCACCCACCGCTGAAGCCTCGACCGACCAGAGCGTTTGCTCCGGCGAGCCACAGGGAGGGGGAAAGCTGACGGAGTCGACTGATACTGGGTTGACGGTTGCTGCAGGAGGATGCCGCGGACGCACGCGTGAAAGTGCATCGCCCCGCGAGCGGGGAGCGCGTCGACGTCGAGTGGAGCCTCCTGAAGCCAAGCGGAGTCGTCGGCGACAAACACGAGCGCGCTGAGACGGATCTCGCGGCCCTCAGTCAGACCTCCGCCTGAAACCATGATGAAGGGGATCGGAAAAATTGCAACTTCTCCAACAAGTCGCTAAGACACCTGCCCCACAGTGGGCGCCAACTGTCGTGGTTCTAAGACTGGCAGTAGAATAGGGGGTAGGAATGTAGAGGCAAGATCCTAGCTATGGAGGAGTTATACACATGAGTTTTACGAGTTCAGGCCCTTCTCGGAGGAAGTAACAGCCCTACGTCTCGGAGCCCAGAGGCGGTCGACTGAATATATGTGTGTGAATTACAGAAAGTGTGAACCCTTGTCCCAGAGGAGGGGGTGGCCTATATAGAGTGCGCCATGACCCCTGCTCCCCTCCGTTACACAGGGTTCAATGTTCATAAAGGAGGAGCGTTACTGGTAATGTCTGCAGTAAAGTGTAGTAAATGCCCATAAAGCTATGGTTTAAGTCCTGACCGTTGCAGAGTGGAGGGTTTCTCATCTTCTGGTGGTCGAGTGTCTTCAAGGTGGTCGAGTGAGTACATCTTCACGGTCGAGTGGATGTTGGTTTCTCTTCGACTGCTTATGATTCTTTGTAGAGATGTCCTTGGGGAGGGCATGTTTGACAGATCCATGACCCTACCCTAGGTACATAGCTTCATCACCAGGCGCACCCTCCACCCTCGTCGGCCCGTTGTTGCTCCACGACGTACTTCTTCCTCCTATATATACCCACGTATCGCCAAATGATCGAGGCAGGAGCCAAAAACCTAATTCCACCGCCGCAACTTTCTGTATCCACAATATCCCATCTTGGGGCCTGTTCCGGAGATTCGCCAGAGGGGGCATCGATCACGGAGGGCTTCTACATCAACACCCTAGCCCTCCGATGAAGTGTGAGTAGTTTACTTCAGACCTACGGGTCCATAGTTAGTAGCTTGATGGCTTCTTCTCTCTTTTTGGATCTCAATACAAGGTTCTCCCCCTCTCTTGTGGAGATCTATTCGATGTAATCTTCTTTTTGCGGTGTGTTTGTTGAGACCGATGAATTGTGGGTTTATGATCAAGTCTATCTACGAATAATATTTGAATCTTCTTTGAATTCTTTTATGTATGATTGGTTATCTTTGCAAGTCTCTTCGAATTATCAGTTTGGTTTGGACTACTAGATTGATCTTTCTTGCAATGGGAGAAGTGCTTAGCTTTGGGTTCAATCTTGCGGTGTCCTTTCCCGGTGACAGTAAGGGCAGCAAGGCACGTATTGTATTGTTGCCATCGAGGATAACAAGATGGGGTTTTCTTCATATTGCATGAGTCTATCCCTCTACATCATGTCATCTTGCTTAAGGCGTTACTCTGTTTTTAACTTAATACTCTAGATGCATGCTGGATAGCGGTCGATGAGTGGAGTAATAGTAGTAGATGCAGGCAGGATTCGGTCTACTTGTCTCGGACGTGATGCCTATATACATGATCATACCTAGATATTCTCATAATTATGCTCAATTCTGTCAATTGCTCAACAGTAATTTGTTGACCCACCGTAGAATACTTATGCTCTCGAGAGAAGCCACAAGTGAAACCTATGGCCCCCGGGTCTATCTTTATCATACCAATATCCTACTACTTTGTTATTTACTTTGCCTTTATTTTACTTTGCATCTTTATCATAAAAATACCAAAAATATTATCTTATCATATCTATCAGATCTCACTCTCGTAAGTGGCCTTATAGGGATAGACAACCCCTATTTGTGTTGGTTGCGAGGATTTATTTGTTTTGTGCAGGTACGAGGGACTCGCACGTAGCCTCCTACTGGATTGGTACCTTGGTTCTCAAAAACTGAGGGAAATACTTACGCTACTTTACTGCATCATCCCTTCCTCTTCGGGGAAAACCAACGCAATACTAAAAGAGGTAGCAAGGTCATGAGGAGAAGGCACCAGAAAACTTAGTCATGTCTACCTCTGACGTTCGATCCTAGGAACCTTTTCCACACACCCGGGCCGGTCCAAGTAACCCGCCGGAGGCAAATCGGATCACGACACCCGGAGCACCGGTTCAACCGCGGGCCACAGAACCGCCTCGTATGAATACCGCTCCAGCTCATTATACACCAATACCACCGGGCCACTTTCCAATCCTTTGGAGAATCTCATTGCTACGTCGGCTCGTTTGGCGGCTCTCCCGATGGAAGGCGACTCTCCGACAGCAATCGAAACACAAAGGGTAAGAGAACTTCTTCAGACGGCCCTGGCGCAGCAGGATGCGTACTCTTACAGTCGAGACAGAATCCATTCAACCCATCACCCAAGACGGAGCCCGAGCTATAGCAGGCATACGGACTCAACCGCTATGTTGAGCAACGCTCAACACCGTAACCAACCATGCAGGCATGAGCCGGCACAGGGTGGAGCCCTTAACTTGGCAGATCAGGAGAGGATCCGTCAAGAGGCTGAGCGGGCGGTTCAACTGGCAGCTGAGCAGGCGGCTCATCAGGCTTTTCCAGTTTATCCAGCAACCTCTGTTGAAGCAGGAATGGCCACAAGAACAGGAGGCGTCCCTTGTCTGGTGTCGGCTTTACGTAATGAGCGCTTGCCAAAAGACTTTAAAGGGCCTCGTAAGGTGCCTAATTACACGGCCGACTTGCAGCCTGGGGCATGGATTGAAAGTTATGAGATGGCGATGGAGCTGTTGGAGGTCAGCGATGCAGCAATGGCTAAGTATTTCACTATGATGTTGGACGGAACAGCTCGCACTTGGTTAAAAGGGTTGCCACCCAACTCCATCGGCTCATGGGCGGAGTTAAAAGCCCGGTTCATTCAGAACTTCAAGGATACATGTAAGCAGCCTATGTCAATCATGGACCTGACTAATTGTAAGCAAGAGGAAGGTGAGTCCACGACCCATTGGGTGCGCCGGGTCAAAGAGATAATACATTCATCTGATAAGATGGATGCCGGCTCTGCGGTCTTAATGTTGGAGAAAAATTGTCGTTTTGAACCTCTGAAACAGAAGCTAGGGCGGCTCAAGCGTGATTGTAATGACATGGGCCAGTTGATGGCGGCCCTGGTCAAATATGTTGATTCTGACAGTACCAAGGATCCCGCGTCTGATGAAAAGAAGACAGGGAAGGGAAATAAGAACGGCAACGGCAAGGGTCACCAGCATAACCCGGCAAATCAGGGAGGTAATAAACGTAAGGCTGACGAGTTTGTGGCTAACACCAATACACAGGGCAACAACCAACGTTGCAAGGGTAGGCCACCTCCTCGGTCAGGCAGGTCAGGTCCCACCCTTGAGCAACTACTGAATGAACCTTGTCCAAGACACGGCACCCGGGAGAAGCCAGCTACCCATCTGTGGAAGGACTGCATGATCATGAAGGCATTTAAAAATTCCAACATGGGGAATGTAGTAATTTCAAAAAAAATCCTATGCACACGTAGGATCATGGTGATGCATAGCAACTAGAGGGGAGAGTGTTGTCTATGTACCCTCGTAGACCGCAAGCGGAAGCGTTTATCAACGTGGTTGATGTAGTTGTACACCTTCACGATCCGTCCCGATCAAGTACCGAACGTACGGCACCTCCATGTTCAGCACACGTTCAGCTCGATGACATCCTCGCCTTCTCGATCCAGCAAGAGGGGCGAAGTGGTAGATGAGTTCCGGCAGCACGACGGCGTGGTGACGGTGTTGGTGAAGAACAATCTTCGCATGGCTTCGCCTAAGCACTACAAAAACTATGACGGAGGATAAACTAGAGGGGACAAGGTAGCCGGCACATGGCTTGGTGTTTCTTGATGTGTCTTGGGTGCTAGCCCTACCCCTCTATTTATATGTTGAGCCTTGGGGGTCGAAACTTGGAGTAAAAGCCTCCACAAAGTCGGTTTCACCCGAAAGGCAAGAGTCCTTCTTGGACTCCAGGACCAGATGCCAGGGTTCCCGGCGTCTGGACCCAGACGCTAGGGACCCTGGCGTCTGGCCCCTGGACTCCGCAAAACTTCCTTTTGCGCTTTCCAAAAACCCTGTGGGCTTTCCCTTTTGGCCCAAATAAAGTGTTCTCGTACCCAAACATTTTGGGAAACATCCGGAACCCCTTCCGGTGAATTTCGGAACCCTTCCGGAGACCAAACACTATTATCCCATATATCAAACTTTATCTCTGGACCATTCCGGAGTACCTCGTCATGTCCGTAATCTTATCCAGAACTCCGAACAACATTCGGTTACCAACATACATAACTCATAAATACTATATCGTCAATGAACGTTAAGCGTGCGGACCCTACGGGTTCGAGAACTATGTAGACATGACCGAGACACTTCTCTGGTCAATAACCAATAGAGGAACCTGGATGCCCATATTGGCTCCTACATATTCTACGAAGATCTTTATCGGTCGAATCGCATAACAACATACGTTGTTCCCTTTGTCATCGGTATGTTACTTGCCCGAGATTCGATCGTCGGTATCTCAATACCTAGTTCAATCTCGTTACCGGCAAGTCTCCTTACTCATTCCGTAATACATCATCCCGCAACTAACTCATTAGTTACAATGCTTGCAAGGCTTATAGTGATGTGCATTACCGAGTGAGCCCGGAGATACCTCTCCGTCAATCGGAGTGACAAATCCTAATCTGGAAATACGCCAACTCAACAAGTACCTTCGAAGACACCTAAAGAGCACCTTTATAATCACCCAGTTATGTTGTGACGTTTGGTAGCACACAAAGTGTTCCTCCGGTAAACGGGAGTTGCATAATCTCATAGTCATAGGAACATGTATAAGTCATGAAGAAAGCAATAGCAACAAACTAAATGATCAAGTGCTAAGCTAACGGAATGGGTCAAGTCAATCATATCATTCTCCTAATGATGCGATCCCGTTAATCAAATGACAAATCATGTCTATGGTTAGGAAACATAACCATCTTTGATAAACGAGCTAGTCAAGTAGAGGCATACTAGTGACACTTTGTTTGTCTATGTATTCACACATGTATTATGTTTCCGGTTAATACAATTCTAGCATGAATAATAAACATTTATCATGATATAAGGAAATAAATAATAACTTTATTATTGCCTCTAGGTCATATTTCCTTCATGAACTATTATTGTTGACGTTACCCTTGAGGTAAAAAGTTGGGAGACAGAACTATAAGCCCCTATCTTTCTCCGTGTCCGATTAAAACTCCATACCCATAAGTATTGCGTGAGTGTTAGCAATTGTGAAAGACTAAATGATAGTTGAGTATGTGGACTTGCTGAAAAGCTCTTATATTGACTCTTTCCTATGTTATGATAAATTGCAATTGCTTCAATGACTGAGATTATAGTTTGTTAGTTTTCAATGAAGTTTATGATTCATGCTTGAAATTGTGACTGAATTGTTACTTTAGCATAAGAGATCATATGACTATATATGTGTGTGTTGTTGTTCTAAGAATGATCATGATGCCCTTATGTCCGTATTTTATTTTTATCGACACCTCTATCTCTAAACATGTGTACATATTTTTTGATTTTGGCTTTCACTTGAGGACAAGCGAGGTCTAAGCTTGGGGGAGTTGATACGTCCATTTTGCATCATGCTTTTATATCGATATTTATCGCATTATGGACTGTTATTACACATTATGTCACAATACTTATGCCTATTCTCTCTTATTTTACAAGGTTTACATGAAGAAGGGGAATGCCGGCAGCTAGAATTCAGGGCTAGAAAAGGAGCAAATATTAGAGACCTATTCTGCACAGCTCCAAAAGTCCCAAAACTTCATGGAAGTTATTTTCAGAATATATAAAAAATACTGAGCGAAGAAAGCACCAGTGGGGGGCCACCCACCAGCCACGAGGGTGGGGGCGCGCCCCCTGCCTCGTGGGCCCCCTGGTGGCTCTCCGATGCCCATCTTTGGCTATATGGAGTCTTTCGTCGAGGAAAAAATCATAAGCAAGCTCACGGGACGAAACTCCGCCGCCACGAGGCGGAACCAATCTAGGGCTCCGGCGGAGCTATTCTGCTGGGGAAACTTCCCTCCCAGAGGGGGAAATCATCACCAACGATCCTCTCATCGGGAGGGGTCAATCTCCATCAACATCTTCACCAGCACCATCTCATCTCAAACCCTAGTTCATCTCTTGTATCCAATCTTTGTATCCAAACCTCAAATTGGTACATTTGGGTTGCTAGTAGTGTTGATTACTCATTTTAGTTGATGTTAGTTGGTTTACTTGGTGGAATATCATATGTTCAGATCCATTATGCATATTAATACCCCTCTGATTATGAACATGAATATTCTTTGTGATTAGTTACGTTTATTCCTGAGGGCATGGGAGAAGTCTTGCTATAAGTAGTCATGTGAATTTCGTATTCGTTCGATATTTTGATGAGATGTATGTTGTCATCCCTCTAGTGGTGTCATGTGAACGTCGACTACATGACACTTCACCATTGTTTGGTCCTAGAGGGAGGTATTGGGAAGTAATAAGTAGATGATGGGTTGCTAGAGTGACATGAGCTTAAACCCTAGTTTATGCGTTGCTTCGTAAGGGGCTGTTTTGGATCCATATGTTTCATGATATGGTTAGGTTAACCTTAATACTTGTGTTGTAGTTGTGGATGCTTGCAATAGGGGTTAATCATAAGTGGGATGCTTGTCCAAGTAAGGACAGTACCCAAGCACCGGTCCACCCACATATCAAATTATCAAAGTACCGAACGTGAATCATATGATTGTGATGAAAACTAGCTTGATGATAATTCCCATGTGTCCTCGGGAGCGCTTTCCTTCATATACGAGTTTGTCCAGGCTTGTCCTTTGCTATAAAAAGAATTGGGCCATCTTGATGCACCTTATTTACTTTTATTACTTGCTACTCGTTACAAATTATCTTATCAGAAAACTATCTGTTACCGATAATTTCAGTGCTTGCTGAGAATACCTTGCTGAAAACCGCTTATCATTTCCTTCTGCTCCTCGTTGGGTTCGACACTCTTACTTAATGAAAAGACTACGATAGATCCCCTATACTTGTGGGTCATCAATGCTCACCACCGTGCATGAGTAATTCCATCGTAGGCTTGCTGAACGGTGATGGGTTGGATGAGATTTATCATGTAATCTAGTTAGTTTTGGTAGGGTTTGATCCCTAGTATCCACTATGTTCTAAGATTGATGTTGCTATGACTTTGCTATGCTTAATGCTTGTCACTAGGGCCCAAGTGCCATGATTTCAGATCTGAACCTATTATGTTTTCATGAATATATGTGAGTTCTTGATCCTATCTTGCAAGTCTATAGTCACCTATTATGTGTTATGATCCATTAACCCCGAAGTGACAATAATCGGGATACTTACCGGTGATGACCGTAGTTTGATGAGTTCATGTATTCACTATGTGTTAATGCTTTGGTCCGGTACTCTATTAAAAGGAGGCCTTAATATCCCTTAGTTTCCAATAGGACCCCACTACCACGGGAGGGTAGGGCAAAAGATGTCATGCAAGTTCTTTTCCATAAGCACGTATGACTATATTCAGAATACGTACATGCCTACATTACATTGATGAACTGGAGCCAGTTCTGTGTCACCCTATGTTATAACTGTTGCATGATTGATCGCATCCGACATAATTATCCATCACTAGTCCATTGCCTACGAGCTTTTCATATATTGTTCTTCATTTATTTACTTTTCCGTTGCTACTGTTACAATCACTATAAAACCAAAACTGCTACCATTACTTTTGCCACCGTTACCACTACTATCATATTACTTTGCTACTAAATACCTTGCTACAGATATTAATTTATCCAGGTGTGGTTGAATTGACAACTCAGCTGCTAATACTTGAGAATATTCTTTGGCTCCCCTTGTGTCGAATCAATAAATTTGGGTTGAATACTCTACTCACAAAAACTATTGCAATCCCCTATTCTTGTGGGTTATCAAGACTATTTTCTGACGCCGTTGCCGGGGAGCATAGCTCTATTCTTTGAGTCACTTGGGATTTATATCTGTTGATCACTATGAAGAACTTGAAAGATCAAAGAACCAAGATTTTTCCCTCAACTACGAGGGGAGGTAAGGAACTGCCATCTAGCTCTGCACTTGATTCACCTTCTGTTTTGAGTAAACTTGTGACACCTACACATGTTATTGATTCTGATAGGTCGCATGTTGTTGATGATGCCACTTCTGCTTTGCATGATATTTATGATGAAACTACTTCTATGCTTGATAATAATGTGCCACTAGGTGAATTTCTTGATGAACAACTTGCTAGGGTCAGAGAGAATGAAATTATTGAAACTGATAATATTGATGAAAGTGATGATGAAGATTCTCCCCCTAGATATGAATTGCCTGTTGTGCCTGAGGGTTATGTTATGGATGAAGAAACTGCTAGAGACTTCTTAGCTTGCAATGATAGATCTTATCTTAAGAAATTATTAGCTAAGCTTAAAGAAAAGTCTTTGAATGCTAGAATGAAATATGACCCTACTTTTGCTACTTCACCTATCTTTATTACTGATAAGGATTATGATTTCTCTGGCGATCCTGAGTTAATTACTTTGGTTGAATCTGATCCTTTTTATGGCTATGAATCTGAAACTGTTGTGGCACATCTTACTAAATTAAATGATATAGCCACCCTGTTTACTCATGATGAGAAAACTCGCTATTACTTTATCCTTAAGTTGTTTCCGTTCTCATTAAAGGGTGATGCTAAAACATGGTTTAATTCTCTTGATCCTGGTTGTGTGTGTAGTCCCCAGGATATGATTTATTACTTCTCTGCTAAATATTTCCCCGCTCATAAGAAACAAGCCGCTTTAAGGGAAATATATAATTTTGTGCAAATTGAAGAAGAGAGTCTCCCACAAGCTTGGGGGAGGCTTCTCCAATTACTTAATGCTTTACCTGATCATCCTCTCAATAAAAATGAAATACTTGATATCTTTTATAATGGACTAACCGATGCTTCCAGAGACTACCTGGATAGTTGTGCTAGTTGTGTTTTCAGGGAAAGAACAGTTGATCAAGATGAATTGCTATTGAATAATATGTTGACTAATGAAAATAATTGGAAACTTCCTGAACCAACTCCTAAGCCAACTCCGAAGAAAAGGGGTATTCTATTTCTCAGTCCTGAAGATATGCAAGAGGCAAAGAAATCAATGAAAGAAAAAGGTACTAAAGCTGAAGATGTTAAGAATTTACCACCTATTGAAGAAATGCATGGTCTTGATAACCCGACACAGGTAGTAAAGGTAAATTCTCTCTATAGATTTGATGAAGGTGATATTCCTCGTTATAAGTTTGCTAGCCAATGCTTAGATGAGTTTGATAATTTTATTGTTAAGCAAGAAAACTTCAATGCTTATGTTGGTAGACAATTGAAACGCAATGCTGATACGCTTGAACACTTGAGTGATTATATGGCTAGTGTTAAAGGTGAGATTAAACTTATTAGTAAACATGCTTCTATGGTTATCACTCAAGTAGAATAAATACTTAAGGCTCAGAATTATTTGCTCAATGAATTAAATAATAAGAGAAATGATAATGTTGTTAAAGTTATGACTAGAGGGGGTAAAATGACTCAGGAACCTTTGTATCATGAGGGCCATCCTAAGAGAATTGAGCAAGATTCTCAGAGAACTAATGTAGATGCACCTAGTCCTTCTAAAAGGAAGAAAAGAAAAATGATAGGACTTTGCATGCTTCTAGTGAACCTGTTGTTGACACACCTAAGAATCCCAATGATATTTCTATTTCTGATGCTGAAACACAATCTGGTAATGAACATGAACCTAGTGATAATGTTAATGATGATGTTCATGTTGATGCTCAACCTAGTAATGACAATGAAGTAGAGATTGAACCTGTTGTTGATCTTGATAACCCACAATCAAAGAATCAACGTTATGATAAGAGAGATTCTGTCGCTAGGAAGCACGGTAAGGAAAGAGAACCATGGGTTCAGAAACCCATGCCTTTTCCTCCTAAACCATCCAATAAAAAGGATGATGAAGATTTTGAGCGCTTTGCTAAAATGATTAGACCTATCTTTTTGTGTATGCGTTTGACTGATATCCTTAAGATGAATCCTTATGCTAAGTACATGAAAGATATTATTACTAATAAGAGAAAGACACCGGAAGCTGAAATTTCCACCATGCTTGCTAATTATACTTTTAAAAGTGGAATACCAAAGAAACTAGGAGATCCAGGAGTACCAACTATACCATGCTCCATTAAAAGAAACTATGTTAAAACTGCTTTATGTGATCTTGGAACCGGTGTTAGTGTTATGCCTCTCTCTTTATATCGTAGACTTGATTTGAATAAGTTGACACCTACTGAAATATCTTTGCAAATGGCTGATAAATCAACTGCTATACCTGTCGGTATTTGTGAGGATGTGCCTGTTGTGGTTGCAAACGTTACTATTTTAACGGACTTTGTTATTCTTGATATTCCCGAGGACGATAGAATGTCAATTATCCTTGGTAGACCCTTTTTGAATATTGCAGGGGCTGTTATTGATTGCAACAAAGGCAATGTCACTTTTCATGTTAATGGTAATGAGCATATGGTACACTTTCCGAGGAAACAACCTCAAGTCCACAATATCAATTCTATTGGAAAAATTTCAACTATTACTATTGGAGGTTTTGAATTTTCTCTTCCTACTGTTAAGAAGAAATATGATATTCTTATTGTTGGGGACATGCATATCCCCATTGAGGTAACCTAGTGTTATTCGAAAATTCTCTGGTTTCATGTTATTCAAAAAGAGTTTGTTAACAAGACTTGATCAACCTTGTTAGTGGATTCCTTTTGATGAGCATGAGATGGATGAAGTTAGAAAGCACAACTCTCTGTACCCTCTTTTTAATTTTTGTTATTTATATAAAATAAAGCAAAAATAGTATTTTCTGTCTGTTTTCTGAATTATCCATGCAATGAAAAATACCCCGAAAATAAAAGTTCTCCAAATGCCCTGAAAATTTAATATGATTTTTTTAGAATATTCGAGAATATCTGGCACTCAGAACACACCAGGGGGACCCACCACGTGCCCACAAGGGTGGAGGGCGCGCCCACCCCCTGGGCACACCCCCCTGCGTCATGGACCCCACGTGAGTCCGCTCCACTTATCCTTGCACCCACACACTTCGTCTTGGTCCAGAAAAAATCACCCATAGCTCAAACCTGAGTTCTAGCTCATCTTGCTGCCATTTTCGATCTCCTTGCTCAAGCTCCATTCACAAAACTGCTTTGGGGGATTGTTCTTCGGTATGTGACTCCCCAATGGTCCAATTAGTTTTTGTTCTAGTGCTTTATTTATTGCAAATTTTTGCTGCTTAGGTGACCCTATTCTTGAGCTTGAATGTCAAATTTATGTGGTCAAAAGTAGTTTTAATGCATGATATGGCCTCTAGGCACTTGTAGGAGTAGTTGCTATCAATCTTGTTGAGTTTGGTGCACTTTTATTTTTAAGTTACTAAAAATTTCAGAAACTTTCAGAAAATGATGAAGAGATCATTGAGGGGCTCATCGAGCCGAAGCTCAAAGGATAAACAAAGTGAAGAGAACAAGAAGCCCAAGTATAATCTCCCTCGTACTGCGGAGGTTCGGCCGTGTGAATGGCCTTGTGACGAGTTCTTGAGAGAAGTCGGGGTTTATGAAGATTTTTATTATTTGGCTGAGAATGTAGCCCTCACCGCCTTCCTCCACGACTAGCGTGAACAGTATCTCTTACTCACCAATATTTTTGTGCAAAACTTTCATTTCCATGCTAGAAGATCGCCACCTTCAGTGAATTTTTATTTATATGATGAGTTTAAGGAGATGTCACTATTTGATTTCTGTCGGGTGTGTAAGATACCCTTTGAGGGCAGCATAGATGAACCACATCGTAATGGTGTGGAGGGATTTATTTATATGATTGCTGTAGGGGAAACGAGGAAAGTTTCCGATGCGAGAATCACTAGCATTCATTTTCCTGTTCTACGTTACTTTGCAATATTTGATAGTAGATGCTTAATTGGTCGCGGGACTGTGGAAACCTTAGTGCTCTTGATATTGTTATTTTGCGCCATGCCTTGTTTCATGATACCACTTTCAGCTTAGGCGCTATTATGCTAAACGGTTGAATTTGAACCGTACAAAGGGTCCCATCCTAGGAGGCATCTTCGCCTCGCGCCTTACTGCACACTTTAACATACCTATCAGGCATTATGAGAAAAGAGGAAAAGTTGCTGCCTCCTATTGTTCTAGATTATAAGAGTATGGTAGCACATGAGTTTATTGCTAAGGATAAGAAGAAGATACTCAAATACAAATTGATATTTAACAAAAATTATTGTGAGATTATTACCTTGCATGCGCCCTCTTTGTTCAACATATTTTCAGGCATGTACCTTGTTCTGCCAGAGGCCATTCATGCCAACCGGAGCCTGACATCATCTCCAGAGCTGGAGCCGGAGCCACCACTTGATCCTCACTATCAGTCTGTTTATCAGTGGGATCTGGAGGAGATCGCCAACTAGTGGCAGCCTGAGGATCCTCCTCAGTACATCAGAGAGAACAACTTTGATCCTTGGCCATAGACCAACTTAGGCAAAAACCTAAGCTTGGGGGAGTACATATTTCTCACCGACATTACATTCATGTTCACACACTCATGCCAGTTGTCGGTGCTCATACTTTTTCATTGTATCATACATGCTAGTTTAATTTCTTTTTAAGCTTTCTTCTTATGTGTTTGAAAAACCTTAAGAAAAACCAAAAAAATTAGTTGTAGCTTTTAGCTAGTTTACTTTCCATGGTTGTAGTAGTAGTAATTAAACGAAAACCCAAAAATATTTCTCGTTCTTCTTTTGCTTGTTGGGAGTTTTCCCGTGTAAATAGTTTCATTTCTTTCTTGTTCTTTGGGGGTCGAGGCGAGAAGACCATGATTAAAATGTTGAGTGGCTCTCATATGCATTATTTTTGATCTAACATAGAGCCCATATTACTTTGTCTTCTCCTATGTATTGAATGCTTACAGATTCTAGCTTAGTCCAACGCACGTGCACTATTATTATTATCCACACTATTCGGTTTTGCAAGTGAAAGGCAATAATGATGATATATGATGAACTGATTGAGATGAGAAAAGCCGGTATGAACTCGACCTCTCTTGTTTTTGTAAATATGATTAGTTCATCGTTCCCGATTCAGCCTATTATGAATTAAACATGTTTGCAATGACAACTAGAGATTATAGTTGCTTATGCCATGCTTAATTAGCTAGGAGTTTATAATGGTTTACCTTGCGTGCCAACATGCTATTAAAATGGTTGTGATGTGGTATGATAGGGTGGTATCCTCCTTTGAATGATTCGAGTGGCTTGACTTGGCACATGTTCCTGCATGTAGTTGAAACAAAATCAAGATAGACTCCACGACGTTTATGTTCATGGTGAATTATATCCTACTCATGCTTGCATTCAGTATTGATTAATTTTAATGCATGTTCATGACTGTTGTCACTCTCTAGCTGGTCGCTTCCCAGTCTCTTTCTAGCCTTCACTTGTACTAAGCGGGAATACTGCTTGTGCATCCAACTCCATAAACCCCAAAGTTATTCCATATGAGTCCACCATACCTACCTATATATGGTATCTACCTGCCGTTCCAAGTAAATTTGTATGTGCCAAACTCTAAACCTTCAAATAAACATTCTGTTTTGTATGCTTGAATAGCTCATGTATCAACTAGGGATGTCTATATCTTCTATGCTAGGCGGGTTATTCTCAAGAGGAGTGGACTCCGCTCCTCACTCGTGAGAAAATGGCTGGTCACCGGGATGCCCAGTCCCATGCTCAAATCAAATCAAAATAATTGCAAACAAAACTCCCCCAGGATTGTTGTTAGTTGGAGGCACCCGTTGTTTCGGGCAAGCCATGTATTGATGCTTGTTGGTGGTGGGGGGTATAAACATTACCATTCTCCTTGGGAACCGCCTATAATGTGTGTAGCATGGAAGATATCGAGATCTCTCGGTTGTTATGTTGACAATGAAAGTATACCGCTCAAAATTTTATTCATCTCTATTTCAAAACCGAGCTCTGGCACCTCTACAAATCCCTGCTCCCCTCTGCGAAGGGCCTATCTATTTACTTTTATGTTGAGTCATCATCCACTTATTAAAAAGCACCAGTTGGAGAGCACCGCTGTCATTTGCATGTATTATTGTTAGTTTACATTGAGTATGACTTGACTGGATCTCTTTTACCATGAATTACAATTTCCAGTCAGCCCTTGATCTTTAAAGGTGCTCTGCATTTATGTTTTGCGGTCTCAGAAAGGGCTAGCGAGATTGATAACCCACAAGTATAGGGGATCGCAACAGTTTTCGAGGGTAGAGTATTCAACCCAAATTTATTGATTCGACACAAGGGGAGCCAAAGAATATTCTCTAGTATCAGCAGCTGAGTTGTCAATTCAACCACACGTGGATAACTTAATATCTTCAGCAAAGTGTTTAGTAGCAAAGTAATATAATAGTAGTGGTAACGATAGCAAAAGGTAACGGTAGCAAAAGTAATATTTTTGGTGTTTTATAGTGATTGTAACAGTAGCAACAGAAAAGTAAATAAGCGAGGAACAATATATGGAAAGCTCATAGGCAATGGATCAGTGATAGAGAATTATGCCGGATGCAATCGATCATGTAACAGTCATAACCTAGGGTGACACAAAACTAGCTCCAGTTCATCAATGTAATGTAGGCATGTATTCCGAATATAGTCATACATGCTTATGGAAAATAACTTGCATGACATCTTTTGTCCTACCCTCCTGTGGCAGAGGGGTCCTAGCAGAAACTAAGGGATATTAAGGCCTCCTTTTAATAGAGTATCGGACCAAAGCATTAACACATAGTGAATACATGGACTCCCCAAACTACGGTCATCACCGGGAGTGGGCCCGATTATTGTCACTTCGGGGTTGCCGGATCATAACACATAGTATGTGACTATAGACTTGCAAGATAGGATCAAGAGCTCTCATATATTGATGAAAACATAATAGGTTCAGATCTCAAATCATGGCACTCGGTCCCTAGTGACAAGCATTAAGCATAGCAAAGTCATAGCAACATCAATCTCAGAACATAGTGGATACTAGGGATCAAACCCTAACAAAACTAACTCGATTACATGATAAATCTCATCCAACCCATCACCGTCCAGCAAGCCTACGATGGAATTACTCACGCACGGCGGTGAGCATCTTGAAATTGGTGATGGAGGATGGTTGATGATGACGATGGCAACAGATTCCCCTCTCTGGAGCCCCGAACGGACTCTAGATCAGCCCTCCCGAGAGAGTTTAGGGCTTGGCGGTGGCTCCGTATCGTAAAATGCGATGAATCTTTCTCTCTGATTTTTTTCTCGCCGAACACGATTATATGGAGTTAGAGTTGAGGTTGGTGGAGCATTAGGGGGGCACGAGGTAGGGGGCGCGCCCAGGGGGGCAGGCGCGCCCCCACCCTCGTGGACAGGTGGAGGCCCCCCTGGCATGGATTCTTCTTCTAGTATTTTTTATATATTCCAAAATAATTCGCCGTTGATTTTCAGGTCATTTCGAGAACTTCTATTTCTGCACAAAAATAACACCATGGCAATTCTGCTGAAAACAGCGTCAGTCTGGGTTAGTTCCATTCAAATAATGCAAGTTAGAGTCCAAAACAAGGGCAAAAGTGTTTGGAAAAGTATATACGATGGAGACGTATCAACTCCCCCAAGCTTAAACCTTTGCTTGTCCTCAAGCAATTCAGTTGATAAACTGAAAGTGATAAAGAGAAACTTTTACAAACTCTGTTTACTCTTGTTGTTGTAAATATGTAAAGCCAACATTCAAGTTTTTAGCAAAGATTATGAACTAACCATATTCACAATAACATTTAGGTCTCACGTTTACTCATATCAATGGCATAATCAACTAGCGAGCAATAATATTAAATCTCGGATGACAACACTTTCTCAAAACAATCATGATATGATATAACAAGATGGTATCTCGCTAGCCCTTTCTGAGACCGCAAAACATAAATGCAGAGCACCTTTAAAGATCAAGGACTGACTAGACAATGTAATTCATGGTAAAAGAGATCCAGTCAAGTCATACTCAATGTAAACTAATCAGTAATGAATGCAAATGACAGAGGTGCTCTCCAACTGGTACTTTTTAATAAGAGGATGATGACTCAACATAAAAGTAAATATATAGGCCCTTCGCAGAGGGAAGCAGGGATTTGTAGAGGTGCCAGAGCTCGGTTTTTGAAATAGATAAGAATAATATTTTGAGCGGTATACTTTCATTGTCAACATAACAACCAAGAGATGGCGATATCTTCCATGCTACACACATTATAGGCGGTTCCCAAACAGAATGGTAAAGTTTATACTCCCCCTCCACCAACAAGCATCAATCCATGGCTTGCTCGAAACAACGAGTGCCTCCAACTAACAACAGTCTCGGGGGAGTTTTGTTTGCAATTATTTTGATTTGATTTGCATAAAGCATGGGACTGGGCATCCCTGTGACCAGCCATTTTCTCATGAGTGAGGAGCGGAGTCCACCCCCTTGAGAATAATCCGCCTAACATGGAAGATACGGACATCCCTAGTTGATACATGAGCTATTCGAGCATACAAAACAGAATGTTTATTTGAAGGTTTAGAGTTTGGCACATTCAAATTTACTTGGAACGGCAGGTAAATACCGCATATAGGAAGGTATGGTGGACTCATATGGAATAACTTTGGGGTTTAAGGGATTGGATGCACAAGCATTATTCCCGCTTAGTACAAGTGAAGGCTAGCAAAAGACTGGGAAGCGACTAGCTAGAGAGTGACAACAGTCATGAACATGCATTAAAATTAATGAACATTGAGTGCAAGCATGAGTAGGATATAATCCACCATGAACATAAATATCGTGAAGGCTATGTTGATTTTGTTTCAACTACATGCGTGAACATGTGCCAAGTCAAGCCACTCGAAACATTCAAAAGAGGATACCACCCTATCATACCACATCACAACCATTTTAATAGCATGTTGGCACGCAAGGTAAACCATTATAAACTCCTAGCTAATTAAGCATGGCATAAGCAACTATAATCTCTAATTGTCATTGCAAACATGTTTATTCATAATAGGCCACGTATGAGTGTGTGAACTTAAATGTAATGTCGGTGAGAAATACATACTCCCCCAAGCTTAGGCTTTTGGCCTACGTTGGTCTATAGCCACGGCTGGCCTGGCGGATATCCAAATTTGTAGCTGGGGTCGTACTGAGATGCAGCAGCTATAGCCTCATGGGTTGCCGCTTGGAGACGGGTCGTCTCCGTCCTCCTCTTATACTGGTCCGCCTCCTCCCTAGTTATAACATATCTCCCTTTTGCCTGAGAGTCAAAGAAAGCAGGAGCAGGGAGAGCGACGTGATAGGTGCGTCGTCTGTCAAAGATTAGTCAGTATTGGAGGAACTGATCGTTCCTCTCAACAAACTGATGACGAACCATAGCCTCATAATCTAAATAAACAGGAGTCAACTCAATATCATACCCACGTTTGGGTATATCAAGAAAATTAGCTAGACGGGTTGCATAAATTCCACCAAAGAGATCTCCATGAAATCTATTATTATGCAACCTACATGGAACAATGGCTCCCAAATTATAATGTTTATCTCCTAATACAGCACTCCTGAGAACACTGAGATCAGGGACACACATGTGGCATGCTTCATCCTTACCATTTATGCACCTACCTATGAACAGAGAAAAATAATGTATAGCAGGAAAATGAATGCTCCCTATAGTGGCTTGTGTTATATCTCTAGACTCTCCCACAGTTATACTAGCTAGAAAATCTCTAAACTCAGATTTGCAAGGCTCACTAGTGCTACCCCATTGTGGAAGTTTGCAAGCAGTATTAAAATCCTCTAGGTCCATAGTATAAGAATTTTCATAAAGATCAAACAGGACAGTTTGAGAATTGCGTGATGATGAAAATTCAAACCTCCCCACAAAGGAATCAGTGAGATAGTGGTATTGGCAGCACTTATCTGCCTCAAAGCTCTCAAGATCGGCATTATGCACATACGCGTTAAATTCTTCCTTGATTCCTACTCGATCCATGAAATCCTCTGAAGGCCATTCACAAGCCCGCACTTGGGCATCCCTTGGTGGTTCATCGTCGACATCGCGCATTGCGAGCCTGGGTCCTTGCTTCCTTGAAGGACCACCTTGGTACATTTTCCTAAACATATTTCTTCCTCTGAAAATTTTAGTAACTTCAAAATAAAAGTAAGCCAAACTCAACAAAATTGATAGCAACTACTCCCACAAGTGCCTAGAGGATAAATCATGCATTAAAACTACTATTGACCATATAAATTTGACATGCAAGCTCAAGAACAGGGTCACCTAGGCAGCAAAAAAATTCAATGAACAAGGCACTAGAACAAAAACTAATTGGACCATTGGAGGAGTCGCATACCAAGGAACAATCCCCCAAAGCAGTTTTGTGAGAGGTGTTTTGAGCAAAGAGATCGAAAATCGTAGCAAAATGAGTTAGAACTCGTGCTTGAGCTGGTTGGTGATTTTTTCGGAGGAAGAAGGAGTGTCTGGTGGCTGGAATAAGTGGAGGGGAGCCACCGTGGGCCCATGAGGCAGGGGCGCGCCCAGGGGATGGGCGCACCCTGGACCCTCGTGTCCAGGTGCTTGCTCCCCCTACTGTGTTCTCAATGCGAGATATTCTCAAATATTCAAGAAAAATCATATTTAAATTTCAAGGGCATTTAGAGAACTTTTATTTTCGGGGTATTTTTTATTGCATGGATAATTCAGAAAACAGACAGGATATACTGTTTTTGCTTTATTTAATATAAATAACAGAAAGTAAAAAGAGGGTACAGAGAGTTGTGTTTTCTAAATTCATCCATCTCATGCTCATCAAAAGGAATCCACTAACAAGGTTGATCAAGTCTTGTTAACAAACTCATTTTGAATAACATGGAACCGGAGAATTTTCGAACAACACTAGATTACCTCAACAGGGATATGCACGTCCCCAATAATAAGAATATCATATTTCTTCTTGACAGTAGGAAGAGGAAATTCAAAACCTCCAAAAATAATCGATGGAATTTTTCCAATGGAGTTTATACTATGAACTTGAGGTTGTTTCCTCGGAAAGTGTATCGTATGCTCATTGCCATTAACATGAAAAGTGACATTGCCTTTGTTGCAATCAATAATAGCCCGTGCATTATTCAAAAAAGGTCTTCCAAGAATAATAAACATACTATCGTCCTCGGGAATATCAAGAATAACAAAGTCTGTTAAAATAGTAACATTTGCAACCACAACAGGCACATCCTCACAAATACCGACAGGTATAGCAGTTGATTTATCAGCCATTTACAAGGATATTTCAGTAGGTGTCAACTTATTCAAATCAAGTCTACGATATAAAGAGAGAGGCATAACACTAACACCGGCTCCAAGATCACATAAAGCAGTTTTAACATAGTTTCTTTTAATGGAGCATGGTATAGTTGGTACTCCTGGAGCTCCAAGTTTCTTAGGTATTCCACCCTTAAAAGTGTAATTAGCAAGCATGGTGGAAATTTCAGCTTCCGGTATCTTTCTTTTATTCGTAACAATTTCTTTCATATACTTAGCATAAGGATTCATTTTGAGCATATCAGTTAATCGCATACGCAAAAAGATAGGTCTAAACATTTCAGCAAAGCGCTCAAAATCCTCATCATCCTTTTTCTTGGATGGTTTGGGAGGAAAAGGCATGAGTTTCTGAACCCATTGTTCTCTTTCCTTACTATGCTTCCTAGCAACAAAGTCTCTCTTATCATAACGTTGATTCTTTGATTGTGGGTTATCAAGATCAACAACAGGTTCAGTTTCTACATCATTATCATTGCTAGGTTGAGCATCAACATGAACATCATCATTAACATTATCACTAGGTTCATGGTCATTACCAGATTGGGTTTCAGCATCAGAAATAGAAATATCATTGGGATTCTCAGGTGTGTCAACAACAGGTTCACTAGAAGCATGCAAAGTCTTATCATTTTTCTTTTTCTTCCTTTTAGAAGGACTAGGTGCATCTACATTATTTCTCTGAGAATCCTGCTCAATTCTCTTAGGATGGCCTTCGGGATACAAAGGTTCCTGAGTCATTTTACCAGTTCTAGTAGCCACTCTAACAGCAAAATCATTACTCTTACTATTAAATTCATTGAGCAAATCATTCTGAGCTTTAAGTACTTGTTCTACTTGAGTGGTAACCATAGAAGCATGCTTACTAATAAGTTTAAGTTCACCTTTAACATTGGCCATATAATCACTCAAGTGTTCTATCATATAAGCATTATGTTTCAATTGTCTACCAACATAAGCATTAAAATCTTCTTGCTTAACCATAAAGTTATCAAATTCATCCAAACATTGGCTAGCAAACTTGGTAGGAGGGATTTCAGCTTTATCATATCTATAGAGAGAATTACCTTTACTATCTGTGTCGGGTTATCAAGACCATGTGTTTCTTCAATAGGTGATGGATTAAAACCATGTATTTCTTCAACAGGCGGTAAATTAAGACCATGTATTTCTTCGATAGGAGGAAAATTCTTAACATCTTCAGCTTTAATACCCTTTTCTTTCATAGATTTCTTTGCCTCTTGCATATCTTCAGGACTGAGAAATAGAATACCCCTTTTCTTCGGAGTTGGCTTAGGAGTTGGTTCAGGTATTGGATCAGGAATTGGATCAGGAAGTGTCCAATTATTTTCATTGGTCAACATATTATTCAATAAAATTTCATCTTCATCTAGTGTTCTTTCCCTGAAAACACAACTAGCACAACTATCCAGGTGGTCTCTTGAAGCATCAATTAGTCCATTATAAAAGATATCAAGTATTTCATTTTTCTTAAGAGGATGATCAGGCAAAGCATTAAGTAATTGGAGAAGCCTCCCCCAAGCTTGTGGGAGACTCTCTTCTTCAATTTGCACAAAATTATATATTTCCCTTAAAGCAGCTTGTTTCTATGAGCAGGGAAATATTTAGCAGAGAAGTAATAAAACATATCCTGGGGACTACGCACATAGCCAGGATCAAGAGAATTAAACCATATCTTAGCATCACCCTTTAATGAGAATGGAATTAACTTAAGGATATAATAGTATCGAGTTTTCTCATCATTAGTGAACAGGGTTGCTATATCATTTAATTTAGTAAGATGTGCCACAACAGTTTCAGATTCATAGCCACAGAAAGGATCAGATCCAACCAAAGTAATTATATCAGGGTCGACAGAGAATTCATAATCCTTATCAGTAACAAAGATAGGTGAAGTAGCATAAGCAGGATCATATTTCATTCTAGCATTCAGAGTTTTTTGTTTCAGCTTAGCTAATAATTTCTTAAGATCACTCCTATCATTGTAAGCAAGAAAATCTCTAGCAGTTTCTTCATCCATAACATAGCCCTCAGGCACAACAGGTAATTCATATCTAGGGGGAGAATCTTCATCATCACTTTCATCAATATTATCAGTTTCAATAATTTCATTCTCTCTAGCCCTAGCAAGTTGTTCATCATGAAATTCACCAAGTGGCATAGTAGTATCAAGCATAGAAGTAGTTTCATCATAAGTATCATGCATAGCAGAAGTGGCATCATCAATAACATGCGACATATCAGAATTAACAGCAGAAGCAGGTTTATGTGTCACAAGCTTACTCAAAATAGAAGATGAATCAAGTGCAGAGCTAGATGGCAGTTCCTTACCTCCCCTCGTAGTTGAGGGATAAATTTTAGTTCTTGGATCTTTCAAGGTCTTCAAAATGATAAGCAGATATAAATCCCAAGTGACTCAAAGAATAGAGCTATGCTCCCCAGCAACGGCGCCAAAAAATAGTCTTAATAACCCATAAGTATAGGGGATCGCAACAGTTTTCGAGGGTAGAGTATTCAACCCAAATTTATTGATTCGACACAAGGGGAGCCAAAGAATATTCTTAACTATTAGCAGCCGAGTTGTCAATTCAACCACACCTGGATAACTTAATATTTGCAGCAAAGTGTTTAGTAGCAAAGTAATATGATAGTAGTGGTGACGATAGCAAAAGGTAACGGTAGCAAAAGTAATATTTTTGGTGTTTTATAGTGATTGTAACAGTAGCAACAGAAAAGTAAATAAGTGAGGAACAATATATGGAAATCTCATAGGCAATGGATCGGTGATAGAGAATTATGCCGGATGTGATCGATCATGTAACAGTCATAACCTAGGGTGACACAGAACTAGCTCCAGTTCATCAATGTAATGTAGGCATGTATTCCGAATATAGTCATACGTGCTTATGGAAAAGAACTTGCATGGCATGTTTTGTCCTACCCTCACATGGCAGCGGGGTCCTAACGGAAACTAAGGGATATTAAAGCCTCCTTTTAATAGAGTACCGGACCAAAGCATTAACACACAGTGAATACATGAACTCCTCAAACTACGGTCATCACCGGGAGTGGTCCCGATTATTGTCACTTCGGGGTTGCCGGATCATAACACATAGTAGGTGACTATAGACTTGCAAGATAGGATCAAGAACTCTCATATATTGGTGAAAACATAATAGGTTTAGATCTTAAATCATGGCACTCGGGCCCTAGTGACAAGCATTAAGCATAGCAAAGTCATAGCAACATCAATCTCAGAACATAGTGGATACTAGGGATCAAACCCTAACAAAATTAACTCGATTACTTGATAAATCTCATCCAACCCATCACCGTCCACCAAGCCTATGATGGAATTACTCACGCAAGGCGTTGAGCATCATGAAATTGGTGATGGAGGATGGTTTATGATGACGATGGTGACGGATTCCCCTCTCCTGAGCCCCGAACGGACTCCAGATCAGCCCTCCCGAGAGAGTTTAGGGCTTGGCGGCGGCTCCGTATCATAAAATGCGATGAATCTTTCTCTCTGATTTTTTTCTCCCCGAACACGAATATATGGAGTTGGAGTTGAGGTCGGTGGAGCGTCAGGGGGCATACGAGGCAGGGGGGCGCGCCCCCACCCTCGTGGACAGGTGGAAGCCCCCTGACGTGGATTCTTATCCCAGTATTTTTTATATATTCCAAAATAATTCGCTGTTCATTTTCAGGTCATTCCGAGAACTTTTATTTCTGCACAAAAATAACACCATGGCAATTCTGCTTAAAACACCGTCAGTCCGGGTTAGTTCCATTCAAATCATGCAAGTTAGAGTCCAAAACAAGGGCAAAAGTGTTTGGAAAAGTAGATACGAGGGAGACGTATCAGAGATACCATCTTGTTATATCATATTATGATTGTTTTGAGAAAGTGTTGTCATCCGAGATTTATTATTATTGCTCGTTAGTTGATTATGCCATTGATATGAGTAAACATGAGACCTAAATGTTATTGTGAATATGGTTAGTTCATAATCTTTATTGAAAACTTGAATGCTGGCTTTACATATTTGCAACAACAAGATCAAATAGAGTTTGTAAAAGTTTTTCTTTATCACTTTCAGTTTATCAACTGAATTGCTTGAGGACAAGCAAAGGTTTAAGCTTGGGGGAGTTGATACGTCTCCATCGTATCTACTTTTCCAAACACTTTTGCCCTTGTTTTGGACTCTAACTTGCATGATTTGAACGGAACTAACCCGGACTGGCGTTGTTTTCAGCAGAATTGCCATGGTGTTATTTTTGTGTAGAAATAAAGTTCTCAGAATGACCTGAAAATCAACGGAGATTATTTTTGGAATATATAAAAAATACTGGCGAAAGAATCAACGTCAGGGGGCCCACACCCTTTCCACGAGGGTGGGGGCGCGCCCCCTGCCTCGTGGGCCCCCTGATGCTCCACCGACGTCCATCCTGACTCCATATATTCGTGTTCGGGGAGAAAAAAACAAAGAGAAGGATTCATCATGTTTTACGATACGGAGCCACCGCCAAGCCCTAAACTCTCTCGGGAGGGCTGATCTGGAGTCCGCTCGGGGCTCTGGAGAGGGGAATCCATCGCCATCATCATCATCAACCTTCCTCCATCACCAATTTCATGATGCTCACCGCCGTGCGTGAGTAATTCCATCGTCGGCTTCCTGGACGGTGATGGATTGGATGAGATTTATCATGTAATCGAGTTAGTTTTGTTAGGGTTTGATCCCTAGTATCCACTATGTTCTGAGATTGATGTTGCTATCATTTTGCTATGCTTAATGCTTGTCACTAGGGCCCGAGTGCCATGATTTCAGATCTGAACCTATTATGTTTTCATGAATATATGTGAGTTCTTGATCCTACCTTGCAAGTCTATAGTCACCTATTATGTGTTATGATCCGTTAACCCCGAAGTGACAATAATCGGGATACTTACTGGTGATGACCGTAGTTTGAGGAGTTCATGTATTCACTATGTGTTAATGCTTTGGTCCGGTACTCTATTAAAAGGAGGCCTTAATATCCCTTAGTTTCCAATAGGACCCCGCTGCCACGGGAGGGTAGGACAAAAGATGCCATGCAAGTTCTTTTCCATAAGCATATATGACTATATTCGGAATACATGCCTACATTACATTGATGAACTGGTGCTAGTTCTGTGTCACCCTATGTTATAACTATTGCATGACTGATTGCATGTGACAGCCTGGTTTTTGCCCTCTTTTATTTGCCTGATTTTCATTTGAATTGATTTTGAAATTTGGAGTTTTTGAATCTTTTCATGTGGACTTAAACACTTGGGTACCCTTGGCTTTCACCCAAGTGCCTCATCTCCCTCCCTGATCATCATTTCCTCTCTGGTTCACCTCATAATAATAGTTGGAATATTTTTCCTTAATGAAAAGTATTCATTTCCTTCTCTTAAACCCTAGCTAGACCAATGTGCTCCAAAGAAACCCTAATTTTTCATGCCCACAAAAATCTGAGAAAATTCACAAATATTACTTGAAACCTAGGGCACCTTCCTGAGCAAAAATATTGCACCGCTTTTGGAATATTTTTGCTACAGAAAATATTTTCTGTTCTGGACAGAAATGGTGATTTCTACAGCAACTACCATTTTACTTCCTCCAATGAGGCTGGTTTTTCTTGTGCATCATCACCTTAGTAGATGATTGCTAGCCTCCAAAACCCAGCCCCAAACTCCCAGCCGTTTGACCTCAGTAAACTCTCAAAGTTACTGATCAGAAACTTACTTCGCTTGTGAAATCTTTTCTACTGCGTCTGGGTCCAAACCAAATCATGGTAATATTCAAAACTACCACGAACAACAAGCCAGACATGAACTTTGGACATAGGTCGGCCTGAGGGCAAAGTTCACGCGGTGACCACGCGTGTACATGATGCCAGCCTGCGTGTCGACGCGCTCTGAGTGCCGCCGAGCGCTCTGTTTCGCGCGTGCTCGCTTCCTCGACTGCCAAAGCATGCCAAACCTCGCCACCATCTTCGTCCAAATCCCCTTAACTCTCCCCTGGCACTCGCCGACGCCGGAGCTCACCGTAGCGAGCACGGGAACGGTTCGGCCAACGTAACAGTGCGGTGTGCACTATGCTCGTCGCCTTCTCCTCGATCATGTGCTCGTCCCCGTTCGCCCACAATCCCCGCGTGAGCTGCATCGACTTCTCCCCCTCTCACTGACGCCGCTCGTCGCCGGGCGCCATGTCCAGGTGTCAATGGCGGAGCCCGATTCCCCCCTCGAGGCTCGCCTATAAATGGAGCCACCCCCAGCCTCCTCGAGCACCATCCTCCACTCCCACACACCCCACAACATCGTAGAGAACCGTAGCCCGGCCGGGCAGGCCGCGGGCCACTGTCCCCGAGCTAGAGCTCGCCGGCGATCCTCTCGGGTCGTCACGGTAGCTCCAGCCCCTCCCAGGCCTGGGCAACCCTTCCAGGGCCTCCGCCACTCTCCGGTGGTGCTGTTCCGCCTGGTTGGAGCCCCTAGAGTCGCTGCTGTTCACCGCCGTCTTCGTCTTCGGCGACCTCAGCTCTCTGCCTCCGCTTGCAAGGTCGATTCCGACGCCGTCCGACCACCCCTAGCTACGCTATGGGTACGGGCAGGTGCGCCACCATCCCCTCTCTCTATCCCTCCCTCTCGTTTTGGCCAAGGAGCCCTCGTCACCGGCGTAAGCTCCGGCGAAGCCGCGACCTCCTATGTTTCCTTCTCCCTCTCCCCCTCACCTGACTAGTGGGGCCCGCTAGTCAGCCACTCAGTACGCGCGTGAAGCGGTACGTATGAGTGGTGGCACCCCGAGGCTTTACGCCTTCGACGTCACCCCTTAGTCTTTTTTTATTTAAATTCAAATTTCAGCTATATCCAGAGAGATTCAAACAGCTATAACTCTTCAACCATAAGTCCAAATGAATTGATTCTTTTTGCATTGTGTTCTTTGCAAAGAAATCTAGCATCCCACCGAAAATGGGATTTTCCCCTGCTGTCTAGATTTTCTGGTGATTTTCAGAAGGGTTCTTGATGTTTTCTTTTTGTGTTTAAAATTATTTGCAGAGAGTGAAGCTTGTCTTGAGGATCACCAGAGGGCTTGTGAGCCTCATCTGCACCAAGGCAAGCCACAACAATATTTTCATGGTGCCATTGCAATATTTGTGATTTTTTCTACTTGAGTGAATGATTTAATCCATGCATATAGATTATTTTTGTGTTATTTATATTCTGTTAAGAGCTTGTTCAAGTTAATATGCTTGTGTTAAAGAAAGTTTAGAGCTAACTAAGTTGATAAAGAAACTAGAATTAATTTTTGCTATGAAAGAAATAATATGGTTATGGATTTAAGTAATTAATTGAAGTTATTTTTCTTGCATAAGAAAAATGGTAAAACTTGTTAGAATAGATTTTGTTTAATGTGAGGTTTAATCTTGACCAGAGGAGTGTCAAGAGTTGTTGATGGTTTTGCTTAGTGTGAAAATAGTTGACTTAGTCTTTTCCATGAATATGTGATGCATATGGTATTGTTGCACTACATGGCATACTATGACACCGGTTATTTTCAATTTAAGTTGAACCTGATAATAATACAACTTGAATATATCGTCGACCGGGTCATGGTGCCACTGAATCGAGTTTTTCCCAGTGCAACCACATTTGCCTGTATGGGAAGGCCTTTATTCGGTCCATTGTCATGCCTCTGGTCGATGCCTCCAACTAGGGAAGGTTATGGGTGTGCAGTACCCTGGCCCGGTAAGTAGACTTAACCTTGTGTGCCCGTTGTTGAGATTTTTGGTACCAGTCCCCGTGAGGGACGTTGGCCACGACGGTGGTCGTTGTGTCTTTGGTAGACACGGGGCCACCCAGGACTAGCCCAGTTGGGAGTGGGTCGGAGTGGCTGAGAGAGTGTCATGGCAATGGAGGGGTTTCTTCAGAATGCCGTTGGTCCACCCGAATGGGGGTACGAGGCCATGGGTTCCGTGGTGTGGGTACAGTGCGCTACCTCTGCAGAGTGTATTAATCTATCGATAGCCAAGTCCACGGTTACGGACACCTCGAAAGTAGGTCACACCATGGGTCAACATTTAATTAATCTTGCACACTAAGTCATGAACTTTGCACTGTTGAGGATGGTGGGAAGGTCATCCTGTTGGTTGAGACCAAGTGTTGGTCATGGTTGTGATCACCGGAAGGATCACTGTTTGAGACCAAATATTGGTCGTGGCTGTGGTCGCCGGAATGATCACAAGGTATCCATAGCTAAGATCACGTGGTTGGTACATTTGTGATCCAGAAGCGATCACCGTTGGTAAGCTAGTCCGAGGGACTTCTCTCATAAGAGCGTGATCACAACATGTTGGTTACATTGTTGCATTACTAATAATTGGTTAATTATCAATATATTGGTTGTCATTATGTTTATGCTTGTTGTGAGCTTGCAAGTACATTCGGTGTACTGACCTGGCGTGTCATGCCAGATTTCAGGAAAGTCCCGTGGAAAGGAGCGCTGCGCGAGTCTAGATCGTGTCCACATCGGTGTCCTTGTGCTATGGAGTTCCGCTACGACGTTGTTCCGCTGCCGTGTAGTTGTTATGATCGAGGCCCCTTTATGTTCACTAAATAATGTACATATTGTTCAGCCGCACCGGGTGTGCCGCTTGGCCTCGCTACCTATTGTAATGTAAACTTTGAGCCGCTAGCATCAATAAAGCGGTTGTTTTCTGTACCAAGATGTTGTGTGTTGCCAGAAGACATGGTCTCCGGGCTGGCAATGCAAGGTAAACTGGTCGCTCTGAGCTGGGGTACCACAACGCTTGGTATCAGAGGCGTGCTGACTGTAGGCCATGCTAGACTTCAACGTGTTTATTGTACGTTAGATACGAGTCTAAGTTGAGTGCCGGTAGCATTTATAGCTGGTCGTTGCATTGCATGCACTTGTTTTATTTTTATGCTAACCTGCTAATGGTTGCGAGTGTAGATGGCTCCGATGCCGTATCCATGCCAGTTGCGGCTGATGCCGTCCATGTCGCCGCGTCTCCTTCGTAGCGTGTGGCGTCCGCTGTACCCCCTCGGTGACGATCCAGTCTATCGCGTGTATCGGGAGCGTCTAGCTGACTCAGTGTATGAGTATCACGCAGTGGTTACTCTGCGCACCAGTTCCGATTCCAGCACTTACACTCGTACATCTCGGAGCAGTTACACTACTACCACTTCTCAGGCTGTCCAGTTTGCTACATTTGAGGTCCTTGTCGAGCTTCGTTACAACGAGGTCCGGATGCAAAACCACCCAGGTTTCTACTAGTATCCTTCTCTATACGACAATGGTCGTGTCCGTTTCCCTACCATTGACCAGGAGTCTGATAAGTGTTGCTAGTCATCTTGCTCGTTATATCACTGCTAGTTATCTTATGATCCATGAGCTGGCTCGAGAGCTGACTCGTGCTCGTACTGCTTTAGTCGCTGCTTTAGTCACTACTAGATCTGCCACTACTCCATCCTCTCTGGGATTTACTCCTTATCTTCCAGCCAGTTCTAGTTCCCCTGTTTCACCGGTTACTCCCCCGAGTAGCTCGGGCGCCTCGACGGTGAACCCTCTCGGTGCCCCTACTAAGTGGGTTACACTTCTCACTACTCCTGTAGCCCCGATGATTCATCCTACACCTGCCCTTGAGGGAGAGCCCTCTAGGCAGCGTCGTCGTGTCACCTTTAACCCGGAGGTCTCAGTTAACCTTGTCAGTTCCGGATCCGAGTCCGCTTCAGGAGAGGACCCCGCAACACCAGCAGAGCAGTAGAGCCCCTGAGTATCTGCAGTCGTCGGGATGATGTCCGGATGTAGTAGTACGAGTCATGATGTTTCGTTTTCTGTATGAGAGTAGTTGAACCTGGCATGTTGGTTATCTTTCATGTATGAGTCTGTGTATAATTATGTTGGAACTCTATTTTATTCGCCGTGTTTTCTTCGTCATTTCAGTTTTTCTCGGGCTTTTGTTGTTGGCTTTTCCCCAATTTATTTTGAATGTTTCTCATCTCGGTTGCATTGCCTTGGGAAAAATCATAATAGGATGTCGCGGGGAGGCAGCGGTAGCAACGTTCGCGAGAGTACCCCTGTTCCTCGTTCCGCACGATAGGCAGGACACTCCCCCGAGCCGTACGTTCCACCACCGCATCCACTACCAAATCCGCCCTCCACCGAGCAAATTCTATGAATGTTTGAGGAAAGACGGAATAATGATCTGATTGAAATATTAAGAAGTGTACAAGCTATGGTTGGTCAGAATGGAAATCAATATGGTCACCACTCCAAGCTGTCAGATTCTCAGAGGCCCAAGCCTCCCAATTTCAGTCAGGTCCTTGATCCCTTGGATGCAGACGATTGGTTACGAACCATTGAGAGAAAGCTTGAGATTGCTCGTACGGAAGAAGATGATAAAGTTCTGTTCGCAACTCATTATCTTGAAGGCACTGCTGCTATATGGTGGGAAAATGCAAAAGCCATGTGGCCCGCTGATGAAGAAATTACCTGGACAAAATTCAAGGATCAGTTCCGGAAATATCATATCCCTACTGGAATTATGAAGACTAAGCAGCGCAAATTTCTCTCGCTCCTCCAAGGAAATCAGTCTGTGGGTGAATATCTGCAAAAATTCAATCACCTCGCCCGTTACTCCCTTCATGACATGGCCACCGAAGAAAGAAAGATTGACAGATTTCTAGGTGGATTAAACTCGCAACTCCGGTGTACTCTCAGCATGTTTGATTTCCCAAATTTCCAAACTTTGGTGAACAAAGCTTTCATTGCTGAAAGAGAGCACAAGCTCGTATCAGACAACAGGCATGTCAATAACGATCACAAGCGCAAGTTCGAGCCAAAGAAGGATGGGCAACCTGTGCAAAAGGCCCGTACCTAGCAGTAGACTCAGGTGGAATACAAGCCCAATTGGCAGCAGAATGTTAACAAGACCACCACCCAAGTCAAGAATGTTGTGCCCAACCCAGTGCGCGAGGAGCGCCAGCGCATCAATGCTTGCTTCAGTTGTGGGCAAACCGGACATTATGCCAGACAGTGTCCCAAGAACAGCAAGGCAAATGCTCTATTCAGGCCACAAGTCAACTATATGGAGTCATGCCCGGCCCAGCAAAACATCATTGGGCACGTTCATCACCTCTCTGTCGATGAAGCCCAAGAGAACCCTGAAGTCTTCATTGGTATGTTCTTTGTTAATAACATACCTGCCGTAATTTTATTTGACTCTGGGGCTTCCCACTCTTTTATTTCTCGGAGTTTTGTTACCCAAAACAAATTTCCTTGTTTGTTTTTGGGCAAGAATATGCTGGTACAAACCCCGGGATCATTAATCAGGAGCAATCTGGTCTGCCGTAATCTGGAAATCAATATCAACGGAGTCTGTTTTCCAACTTCTTTGATAATCATTGAGTCGGATAAGTTGGATGTTATCTTGGATATGAATTGGCTGACTCAATATCAAGTATGCATAAATTGCGTGACCCGAGAAGTTACTTTGACCAGTCCGAAGGGGCAGACTACCAAATTCTATGCTCGCAGAAGCATACCCAAGAAAGAAATGGCCTTCACCATTGTGGCTGAATTGGAATTAATTCCTGTGGTCAGTGAGTTTCTAGATGTATTTCCCGAAGAGTTGCCAGGCATGCCACCAGATCACGAGCTTGAGTTTGCAATAGATCTTGTGCCCGGAACCGCACCGTTATACAAGAAGTATTACCGGATGCCCTCGTCAGAATTAGTGGAGCTAAAGAAGCAGCTTGATGAAATGCTCTAGAAAGGATATATCCGTCCCAGCTCGCCACCATGGGGATCACCTGCTATCTTCGTGGACAAAAAGGATGGCAGCCTCCGCATGTGTGTGGATTACCGTCAGCTGAACGATGTCACCATCAAAAATAAATATCCACTGCCAAGGATTGATGATCTGTTTGATCAGCTCAGTGGGGCCAAAGTATTTTCCAAGATTGATCTAAGGACATGATATCATCAACTGAAGATTAAAAAGGAAGATATTCCTAAGACCGCATTCACTACTCGGTACGATCTTTACGAATATACATTTATGTTCTTTGGTCTCACCAATGCCCCAGCTTTCTTCATGCATATGATGAACAAGGTATTCATGGACTTCCTCGATAAGTTTGTGGTAGTCTTCATCGATGACATACTTATTTACTCAAGCAGTGAAGAAGATCACAAAGAACACCTTCGAGCAGTACTACAACGACTCCGCGACCATCAGCTATACGCCAAATTCAGTAAGTGTGAGTTTTGGCTCAAGCAAGTTGGATTTCTTGGACACGTTTTATCTGCCGAAGGTATAGCCGTGGACCCGAGCAAAGTAAAGGATGTGCTCGATTGGTTGCCACCCACAACCATATCACAGATCCGGAGTTTTCTTGGATTAGCCGGGTATTACCGTCGTTTCATTGAAGGGTTTTCCAAGATTGCTAAGCCCATGACAGAGCTGCTCAAAAAGGATAAGAAGTTTGAATGGACCGAGGACTGTGAGAAAAGTTTTAATGAGCTAAAGATATGGCTGACAACCGCACTTGTGTTAACTCTTCCATATATCTACCGCAGTTTTGATGTGTATTGTGATGCCTCTAGACAAGGACTTGGATGCGTACTTATGCAAGACAGCAAGGTAGTAGCTTATGCATCACGATAGCTACGGCCCCATGAGGGAAATTATCCCACTCATGATCTGGAATTGGCCGCGGTGGTTCATGCTCTAAAATGTTGGAGGCACTATCTCATCGGGAAGAGGTGCCAAATTTTTACCGATCACAAAAGCCTCAAGTATATATTTACTCAGCCAGATTTAAATCTTCGTCAATTAAGGTGGCTTGAGTTAGTCAAGGATTATGATCTTGGAATAAATTACCACCCGGGTAAGGCCAATGTGGTCGCCGATGCGCTCAGTCGAAAGCCTGTCAGCCTGAATGTCATACTGGAATCCTTGCCTCCTGAACTTCAAGAGGAGATTGCTCAGCTTAACCTGGTCATAGTTGATGTTGGCCTTGCAATATTTTGGAAGTTGCCCCACACTTGAGGAAGAGATCCATAAGGCCCAGCCAGCTGACACCGTTCTGCAGAAACGTGCCAAGAGTATGGTAGCTGGACTGACTTCAGACTTCTCGAAGGATCAATTTGGTACCCTCCATTTCCGGGGAAGGATTTGTGTACCCAATCAAGCAGATTTAAAGCAGAAAATCCTGTCTGAAGCACACGAATCTTCGTATTCCATTCACCTGGGAGGTACAAAAATGTATGAAGACCTCCGACAAATACTTTGGTGGGATGGAATGAAGAAGGACATTTCCTATTTGTGGCATGTTGCGACATATGCAACAAGGTAAAGGCAGAGCATCAGAAGCCAGCCGGACTTCTCCAACCACTGCCAGTCTCACAATGGAAATGGGATGATGTCTGCATGGATTTCATAACATGACGGCCCAAGGCTCAGCGAGGCAATGATGCAATCTGGGTCATAGTGGACACCTTAACCAAGGTTGCTCACTTTATCCCGATCAGAACCACATATCGAGCAGACCAACTCGCATAGCTGTATGTATCCAGGATAGTCAGTCTACATGGAGTACCTCGAACCATCACTTCTGGCCGAGGTTCACTTTTTACCTCCGCTTTTTGGTCACGTCTCCATCAAGCCTTGGTGACAGCGCTAAAATACAGTACCGCTTATCATCCTCGGACTGATGGACGGATAGAGCGGGTAAACCAAATACTCGAAGATATGCTGCGAGCCTATGCTTTGGCCCAAGGATCTAAATGGGAAGACTGTCTGCCCTATGCCGAGTTCTCTTATAACAACAGCTTCCAGACCAGTCTAAAGATGTCACCGTACGAGGCTTTGTATGGCCGTAAGTGCCACACTCCTCTAAATTGGTCTCAAACTGGGGATAGCCGCATTTTTGGAACAGATCTCATGATGGAAGCTGAGAAACAAGTTAGGGAAATCAGAGATAGATTGCAATTGGCCAAATCTCGACAGAAGAGTTATTATGATGCAAAGCACTGACAGATCAGTTTTGAACCCGGAGAACATGTATACCTCCGAGTCACTCCTATGGAAGGAGTCAAGAGATTTCAGACTCGTGGAAAGTTGGCACCTAGATTTATTGGTCCATTTCCAGTCATGTCCCGAGTGGGTACTGTTGCTTATCAGTTGGAACTACCCCCAGAATTGTCAGGCTTGCACAATGTGTTTCATGTCTCATAGTTGAGGGGATGCATATCACCGCCTGAGAAGAGGATTGCTATGGCAGAAATAGGGTTGGCAAAGGATTTAACATACGAAGAGAGGCCGGTCAAATTTTTGGATCAGATGGAAAGGGTCACTCGCAGTAAAGTGAGGAAGTTCTACAAAGTCCAGTGGGAGCATCACACCGAGTTAGAGTCAACTTGGGAACGAGAAGAATTTCTAAGGGCACATTATCCTGAATGGGTTTCCCAAGCAACTGAATCTCGAGGACGAGATTCATTCTAAGTGGGGGAGGTTTGTGACAGCCCGGTTTTTGCCCTCTTTTATTTGCCTGATTTTCATTTGAATCGATTTTGAAATTTGGAGTTTTTGAATCTTTTCATGTGGACTTAAACACTTGGGTACCCTTGGCTTTCACCCAAATGCCTCATCTCCCTCCCTAATCATCATTTCCTCTCTGGTTCACCTCATAATAATAGTTGGAATATTTTTCTTTAATGAAAAATATTCATTTCCTTCTCTTAAACCCTAGCTAGATTAATGTGCTCCAAAGCAACCCCACTTTTTCTTGCCCACAAAAATCTGAGAAAATTCACAAATATTCTTTGAACCCTAGGGAACCTTCCTGAGCAAAAATATTGCACCACTTTTTGGAATATTTTTGCTACAGAAAATATTTTCTGTTCTGGACAGAAATGGTGGTTTCTACAACAACTACCATTTTACTTGCTCCAATGAGGCTGATTTTTCTTGTGCATCATCACCTTAGTAGATGATTGTTAGCCTCCAAAACCCAGCCCCAAATTCCCAGCCGTTTGACCTCAGTAAACTCTCAAAGTTACTGATCAGAAACTTACTTGGCTTGTGAAATCTTTTCTACTGCGTCTGGGTCCAAACCAAATCGTGGTAATCTTCAAAACTACCACGAACAACAAGCCATACATGAACTTCGGACATAGGTCGGCCTGAGGGCAAAGTTCACGTGGTGACCACACATGTACACGATGCCAGCCTACGTGTCGACACGCTCTGAGTGCCGCCAAGCGCTCTGTTTCGCGTGTGCTCGCTTCCCTGACTGCCAAAGCATGCCAAACCTCGCCACCATCTTCGTCCAAACCCCCCTTAACTCTCCCCTGGCACTCACCGACGCTGGAGCTCGCTGCAGCGAGCACGGGCACGGTCCGGCCAACGTAACAGTGTGGTGTGCATTGTTCTTGTCGCCTTCTCCTCGATCCTGTGCTCGTCCCCGTTCGCCCACAGTCCCCCCGTGAGCTGCGTTGCCTTCTCCCCCTCTCATTGACGCCGCTCGTCACCGGGCGTCGTGTCCAGGTGTGTCCGGGCGTGAGCTGCGTCGCCTTCTCCCCCGCCCACAGTCCCCCCCTCGCTGCTTGCCTATAAATGGAGCCACCCCCGGCCTCCTCGAGCACCATCCTCCACTCTGACACACCCCACAACATCGTAGAGAACCGTAGCCCGGCCGGGGAGGCTGCGGGCCGCCGTCCCCGAGCTCGAGCTCGTCGGTGATCCTCTTGGGTTGTCATGGTAGCTCCAGCCCCTCCCAAGCCTGGGCAACCTTTCCAGGGCCTCCCGGTGGTGCTGTTCCGCCTAGTTGGAGCCCCTGGGGTTGCCGCTGTTCGCCGTCGTCTTCGTCTCCAACGACCTCCGCTCTCTGCCTCCGCTTGCGAGGTCGATTCCGACGCCGTCCGACCACCCCTAGCTACGCTATGGGTACGGGCAGGTGCGCCACCATCCCCTCTCTCTATCCCTCCCTCTCGTTTTGGCCAAGGAGCCCTCGTCACCGGCGTAAGCTCCGGCGAAGCCGCGACCTCCTATGTTTCCTTCTCCCTCTCCCCCTCACCTGACTAGTGGGGCCCGCTAGTCAGCCACTCAGTACGCGCGTGAAGCGGTACGTATGAGTGGTGGCACCCCGAGGCTTTACGCCTTCGACGTCACCCCTTAGTCTTTTTTTATTTAAATTCAAATTTCAGCTATATCCAGAGAGATTCAAACAGCTATAACTCTTCAACCATAAGTCCAAATGAATTGATTCTTTTTGCATTGTGTTCTTTGCAAAGAAATCTAGCATCCCACCGAAAATGGGATTTTCCCCTGCTGTCTAGATTTTCTGGTGATTTTCAGAAGGGTTCTTGATGTTTTCTTTTTGTGTTTAAAATTATTTGCAGAGAGTGAAGCTTGTCTTGAGGATCACCAGAGGGCTTGTGAGCCTCATCTGCACCAAGGCAAGCCACAACAACATTTTCATGGTGCCATTGCAATATTTTTGATTTTTTCTACTTGAGTGAATGATTTAATCCATGCATATAGATTATTGTTGTGTTATTTATATTCTGTTAAGAGCTTGTTCAAGTTAATATGCTTGTGTTACAGAAAGTTTAGAGCTAACTAAGTTGATAAAGAAACTAGAATTAATTTTTGCTATGAAAGAAATAATATGGTTATGGATTTAAGTAATTAATTGAAGTTATTTTTCTTGCATAAGAAAAATGGTAAAACTTGTTAGAATAGATTTTGTTTAATGTGAGGTTTAATCTTGACCAGAGGAGTGTCAAGAGTTGTTGATGGTTTTGCTTAGTGTGAAAATAGTTGACTCAATCTTTTCCATGAATATGTGATGCGTATGGTATTGTTGCACTACATGGCATACTATGACACCAATTATTTTCAATTTAAGTTGAACCTGATAATAATACAACTTGAATATACCGTTGACCGGGTCATGGTGCCACTGAATCGAGTTTTTCCCAGTGCAACCACATTTGCCTGTATGGGAAGGCCTTTATTCGGTCCGTTGTCATGCCTCTGGTCGATGCCTCCAACTAGGGAAGGTTATGGGTGTGCGGTACCCTGGCCCGGTAAGTAGACTTAACCTTATGTGCCCGTTGTTGAGATTTTTGGTACCGGTCCCCGTGACGGACGTTTGGCCACGACGGTGGTCATTGTGTCTTTGGTAGACACGGGGCCACCCAGGACTAGCCTAGTTCGGAGTGGATCGGAGTGGCCGAGAGAGTGTCATGGAAATGGAGGGGTTTCGTCGGAATGTCATTGGTCCACCCGAATGGGAGTATGAGGCCATGGGTTTCGTGGTGTGGGTACAGTGCGCTACCTCTGCGGAGTGTATTAATCTATCGATAGCCGAGTCCACGGTTACAGACACCTCAAAAGTAGGTCACACCATGGGTCAACATTTAATTAATCTTGCACACTAAGTCATGAACTTTGCACTGTTGAGGATGGTGGGAAGGTCATCCTATTGGTTGAGACCAAGTGTTGGTCGTGGTTGTGATCACCGGAAGGATCACTGTTTGAGACCAAATATTGGTCGTGGCTGTGGTCGCCGGAATGATCACAAGGTATCCATAGCTAAGATCACGTGGTTGGTACATTTGTGATCCAGAAGCGATCACCGTTGGTAAGCTAGTCCGAGGGACTGTTCTCATAAGAGCGTGATAACAACATGTTGGTTACATGTTGCATTACTAATAATTGGTTAATTATATGATATTGTTTGTCATTATGTTTATGCTTGTTGTGAGCTTGCAAGTACATTCAATGTACTGACCTAGTGTGTCATGCCAGATTTCAGGAAAGTCCCGTGGAAAGGTGTGACGCGTGAGTCTAGATCGTGTCCACATCGGTGTCCTTGTGCGAGTTCCGCTACGACGTTGTTTCGCTGCCACGTAGTTTTTATGATCGAGGCCCCTTTATGTTCACTAAATAATGTACATATTGTTCAGCCGCACCGGGTGTGCCGCTTGGCCTCGCTACCTGTTGTAATGTAAACTTTGAGCCGCTAGCATCAATAAAGCAGTTGTTTTCTGTACCAAGATGTTGTGTGTTGCCAGAAGACATGGTCTCTGGGCTAGTAGTGCAAGGTAAACCGGTCGCTCTGAGCCGGGGTGCCACATCGCATCCAACATAATTATCCATCACTGGTCCATTGCCTACAAGCTTTTCATATATTTTCTTCGTTTAATTACTTTTCCGTTGCTACTGTTACAATCACTATAAAACCAAAACTGCTACCGTTACTTTTGCCACGTTACCACTACTATCATATTACCTTGCTACTAAATACCTTGCTGCAGATATTAAGTTATCCAGGTGTGGTTGAATTGACAACTCAGCTGCTAATACTTGAGAATATTTTTTGGCTCCCCTTGTGTCGAATCAATAAATTTGGGTTGAATACTCTACCCTCAAAAACTGTTGTGATCTCCTATACTTGTGGGTTATCATACGCCCCAAAGGGCATGATGAAGGACGTCTTAAGGGCGTCGGCCGGGTCCAGCTTGATCTGATGATAGCCGGAGTAAGCATCTAGGAAGGACAGGAGCTCACACCCGGCGGTGGAGTTGATGACTTGATCGATCCGCGGGAGGGCGAACGGGTCTTTGGGGCAGGCCTTGTTCAGGCTGGTGTAGTCGATACACATGCGCCAGGTCTTGTTCTTCTTCAGGACGAGGACTGGGTTGGCCAGCCACTCGGGGTGAAACACTTCCATGATGAAGCCGTCCGCAAAAGGCTTGGCGACCTCTTCACCGATGGTCCTTCTCTTCTCTTCGGAAAAACATCGCAGGGGTTGACGAACGGGCTTGGCGTCCTTGCGGACGTTGAGTTTGTGCTCGACGTACTTCCTCGGGATACCTGGCATGTCCTTTGGGGTCCATGCGAAAATATCTCGATTCTCACGGAGGAAGTCGACGAGCTCGCCTTCCTATTTGTTGTCGAGGCGGGTGCCCACGACAACGTACTTGCTGCAGCTGGGGTCTTCCGGGTTCAGCTTCACTTTCTTGGTCTCCTTGGAGGGCTTGAACGAGGCCTCGCCGGCCGGGTCCTCGGCCGGGACGGGTGCGGCCGACGCTTCTTGGGCCAAGGAGATGATTCGGTCGAGCCGGCGCCGCTCCTCGGCTACGACCAGCGACTCGGCCAGCTTGGCACCGTCTCGGGCGCACTCTATGGACTTGCGGTAGTCGCGCGGTGATGGTGATGAGGCCCTTCGGACCCGGTAGCTTTATCTTCAGGTAGGCATAGTGGGGAACCGCCATGAATTTGGCGAGCGCGGGCTGGCCCAGCAGCGCATGATACGCGCTGGACAAGTCCACCACCTCGAACAAGATCGGCTCGCGTCGGAAGTGGCTGCTATGACGTCGAGCCGGATTCGGCCGATCGGGGAGCAGGAGAGGCCGTGAATGATGTCGTGGAAGACCGGCCGGGTCGGCTCCAGGTCCTTGGCCTCGAGGACAAGCTTGGTCATGGTGTCGTGGTAGAGGATGTTGATGTTGCTGCCGCCGTCGGTGAGAACCTGGGAAAACTTGCACGTGCACCGAGGCATGACGATGGTGGGATCGAGGGCGAGGGCGTAACCACCTGGGTTCGGCATGATGACCGGGTGGTCCTCCCGAGTCCAGGTGACTGGGCGCTCTGACCAGTGCATGCACTCCATCTTGGCCGGGATGACGGTGTTCACCTCCTGCTTAAGGAGGCGCTCGCTGCGCTTGTCGTCGCCGAGTGCTACCTCTTTTAGCACTGCATTGGTTTTCCCCGAAGAGGAAGGGATGATGAAGTAAAGTAGTGTAAGTATTTCCCTCAATTTTTGAGAACCAAGGTATCAATCCAGTAGGAGGCTACGCGTGAGTCCCTCGTACCTGCACAAAACAAATAAATCCTCGCAACCAACGCAAATAGGGGTTGTCAGTCCCTATAAGGCCACTTACTAGAGTGAGATCTGATAGATATGATAAGATAATATTTTTGGTATTTTTATGATAAAGATGCAAAGTAAAATAAAGGCAAAGTAAATAACAAAGTAGTAGGATATTGATATGATCAAGATAGACTCGGGGGGCCATAGGTTTCACTTGTGGCTTCTCTCGAGAGCATAAGTATTCTATGGTGGGTGAACAAATTACTGTTGAGCAATTGACAGAATTGAGCATAGTTATGAGAATATCTAGGTATGATCATGGCATCACGTCCGAGACAAGTAGACCGACTCCTGCCTGCATCTACTACTATTACTCCACTCATCAACTGCTATCCGGCATGCATCTAGAGTATTAAGTTAAAAACAGAGTAACGCCTTAAGCAAGATGACATGATGTAGAGGGATAAACTCATGCAATATCAAGAAAACCCCATCTTGTTATCCTCGATGGCAACAATACAATACGTGCCTTGCTGCCCTTACTCTCACCGGGAAAGGACACCGCAAGATTGAACCCAAAGCTAAGCACTTCTCCCATTGCAAGAAAGATCAATCTAGTAGGCCAAACCAAACTGATAATTCAAAGAGACTTGCAAAGATAACCAATCATACATAAAAGAATTCAGAGAAGATTCAAATATTATTCGTAGATAGACTTGATCATAAACCCACAATTCATCGGTCTCAACAAACACACCGCAAAAAGAAGATTACATCAAATAGATCTCCACAAGAGAGGGGGAGAACTTTGTATTGAGATCCAAAAAGAGAGAAGAAGCCATCAAGCTACTAACTATGGACCCATAGGTCTGAGGTAAACTACTCACACTTCATCGGAGGGCTAGGGTGTTGATGTAGAAGCCCTCCGTGATCGATGCCCCCTCCGGCGGAGCTCTGGAACAGGCCCCAAGATGGGATCTCATGGATACAGAAAGTTGCGGCAGTGGAATTAGGTTTTTGGCTCCTGCCTCGATCGTTTGGGGGTACGTGGGTATATATAGGAGGAAGAAGTACGTCAGTGGAGCAACAGGGGGCCCACGAGGGTGGAGGGCGCGCCTGGGGGGTAGGCGCGCCCCCCTACCTCGTGGCCTCCTGTTAGTTGTCTTGACGTAGGGTCCAAGTCTCCTGAGTTGTATTTGGTGAGAAAATCACGTTCCCGAAGGTTTCATTCCGTTTGGACTCCGTTTGATATTCCTTTTCTTCGAAACCCTAAAGCAGGCAAAAAACAGCAATTCTGGGCTGGGCCTCCGATTAATAGGTTAGTCCCAAAAATAATATAAAAGTGGATAATAAAGCCCAATAATGTCCAAAACAGTAGATAATATAGCATGGAGCAATCAAAAATTATAGATACGTTGGAGACGTATCAAGCATCCCCAAGCTTAATTCCTGCTCGTCCTCGAGTAGGTAAATGATAAAAACAGAATTTTTGATGCGGAGTGCTACTTGGCATAATTTTAGTGTAATTCTTCTTAATTGTGGTATGAATATTCAGATCCGAAAGATTCAAGACAAAAGTTCATATTGACATAAAAATGATAATACTTCAAGCATACTAACTAAGCAATTATGTCTTCTCAAAATAACATGGCCAAAGAAAGTTCATCCCTACAAAATCATATGGTTTAGTCATGTTTCATTTTCGTCACACAAGAATGTTATCATCATGCACAACCCCGATGACAAGCCAAGCAATTGTTTCATACTTTAGTAATCTCAAACCTATAAACTCTCACACAATATATGAGGGCGAGCCATGGACATAGCACTATAGGTGGAATAGAATATAATGAGGGGAGTTATGTGGAGAAGACAAAAAAGGAGAAAGTCTCACATCAACGAGGCTAATCAATGGGCTATGGAGATGCCCACCAATTGATGTTAATGCAAGGAGTAGGGATTGCCATGCAATGGATGTACTAGAGCTATAAATGTATGAAAACTCAACAAAAGAAACTAGTGGGTGTGCATCCAACTTGCTTGCTCACGAAGACCTAGGGCACTTGAGGAGGCCCATTGTTGGAATATACAAGCCAAGTTCTATAATGAAAAAAATTCCCACTAGTATATGAAAGTGACAAAATAAGAGACTCTCTATCATGAAGATTACGGTGCTACTTTGAAGCACAAGTGTGGCAAAGGATAGTAACATTGTCCCTTCTCTCTTTTTCTCTCTTTTTTTCTTTTTCTCTTTTTCTCCCTTTTTTGGGCCTTCTCTTTTTATGGCCTTTCTCTTTTTTATTTATTTATTACTCACTTGGGACAATGCTCTAGAAAATGATGATCATCACACTTCTATTTATTTACAACTCAATGATTACAACTCGATACTAGAACAAAAGATGACTCTATATGAATGCTTCGGCGGTGTATTGGGATGTGCAATGATTCATGAGTGACATGTATGAAAGATTATGAACGGTGGCTTTGCCACAAATACGATGTCAACTACATGACCATGCTAAGCAATATGACAATGATGAATGTGTCATGACGAACGGAATGATGGAAAGTTGCATGGCAATATATCTCGGAATGGCTATGGAAATGCCATAATAGGTAGGTATGGTGGCTGTTTTGAGGAAGATATAAGGAGGTTTATGTGTGAAAGAGCGTATCATATCACGGGGTCTGGATGCACCGGCGAAGTTTGCACCAACTCTCAATGTGAGAAAGGGCAATGCACGGTACCGAAGAGGCTAGCAAGGATGGAAGGATGAGAGTGCGTATAATCCATGGACTCAACATTAGTCATAAAGAACTCACATACTTATTGCAAAAATCTACAAGTCATCAAAAACCTCGGTACTACGCGCATGCTCCTAGGGGGATAGATTGGTAGGAAAAGACCATCACTCGTCCCCGACCGCCACTCATAAGGAAGACAATCAAATAACACCTCATGTTTCAAATTTGTTGCATAACGTTTACCATACGTGCATGCTACGGGACTTGCAGACCTCAACACAAGTATTTCTCAATTTCACAACTACTCAACTAGCACGACTTTGATATTATTACCTCCATATCTCAAAACAATCATCAAGCATCAAACTTCTCTTAGTATTCAACACACTCATAAGAAAGTTTTATTATTAATCTTGCATACCAAGCATATTAGGATTTTAAGCAAATTACCATGCGATTAAGACTCTCAAAATAATCTAAGTGAAGCATGAGAGATCAATAGTTTCTATAAAACAAATCCACCACCGTGCTCTAAAAGATATAAGTGAAGCACTAGAGCAAAATTATATAACTCAAAAGATATAAGCGAAGCACATAGAGTATTCTAACAAATTCCAAATCATGTATGGCTCTCTCAAAAGGTGTGTACAGCAATAATGATCGTGGTAAACTAACAAGCAAAGACTCAAATCATACAAGACGCTCCAAGCAAAACACATATCATGTGGCGAATAAAAATATAGCTCCAAGTAAAGTTACCGATATAAGTAGACGAAAGGAGGGGATGCCTTCCGAGGCATCCCCAAGCTTTGGCTTTTAGGTGTCTTTAGATTATCTTGGGGGTGACATGGTAATCCCCAATCTTAGGCTCTTGCCACTCCTTGTTCCATAATCCATCAAATCTTTACCCAAAACTTGAAAACTTCACAACACAAAACTTAAAGTAGAAAATCTCGTGAGCTCCTTTAGCGAAAGAAAATAAAAGATCACTTCAAGGTACTGTAATGAACTCATTATTTATTTATATTGGTATTATACCTACTGTATTCCAACTTCTCTATGGTTTATAAACTATTTTACTAGCCATAGATTCATCAAAATAAGCAAACAACACAAGAAAAACAGAATCTGTCAAAAACAGAATAGTCTGTAGTAATATGTAGCTAGCGCAAGATCTGCAACCCCAAAAATTCTAAAATAAATTGCTGGACGTGAGGAATTTATCTATTAATCATCTGCAAAAATAATTAACTAAATATCACTCTCCAAATAAAAATGATAGCAGTTCTTGTGAGCGCTAAAGTTTCTGTTTTTTACAGCAAGTTCAACAAGACTTTCCCCAAGTCTTCCCAACGGTTCTACTTGGCACAAACACTAATTAAACACAAAAAACACAACCAAAACAGAGGCTAAATAAATTATTTATTATTAAACAGAAGTAAAAAGCAAGGAATAAAAAAAAATTGGGTTGCCTCCCAACAAGCGCTATCGTTTAACGCCCCTAGCTAGGCATAAGATTTCAACGATGCTCACATGAAAGACAAGAATTGAAGCACAAAGAGAGCATCATAAAACACGTGACAAACACATCTAAGTCTAAAATACTTCCTATGCATCGGCATCTTATAGGCAAACAAATTATCAAGGCAAGCAAAAACTAGCATATGCAAGGAAGCGGAAAGAAACAATAGCAATCTCAACATAACGAGAGGTAATTTAGTAACATGAAAATTTCTAACACCATATTTTCCTCTCTCATAATAATTACATGTAGGATCATAATCAAACTCAACAAAATAGCTATCACATAAAATATTTTCAACACGATCCACATGCATGCAAAGTTGACACTCTTCCAAAATAGTGGGATTAACATTAACTAAAGTCATGACCTCTCCAAACCCACTTTCAATAATATTGCAAACACTATTATCAATCTCATATTCATCATGGAGCTTAAATAAATTTCCAAGATTAAAAGAAGAATCACCCCAATCATGATCATTGCAACAAATAGTAGTCATAGCAAAACTAGCATCCCCAAGCTTAGGGTTTTGCATATTATTAACACAATTGACATTAAGAGAATTTATAATAACATCATTGCAATCATGCTTTTCATTGAAGGAACTATCAAGTATGGGTGCAATAGCAACGATCTCCTATTTAACATAAGGAACTATAGCAAATTCATCTTCATAAATATTGGCATCATGGCCACAAGAATAGCAAGCATCATGTTCATCAAGGGATATTTCAACCAAATCATCGGAATCATCATTATCTATAGATTCATGCATATCATTATTTTCTTCCAAAGAAGCGGTCATTCTTTCAATAAATTCTTGGACATAGACATTATGAGCAAAGTTTTCATTGCAATATTTAAGTATGACGGAATTTTCAGATTTATTGAGAGTAAAATCATACTTTTCAATCAAAGAAGCAACTTCATGAGCACCCTTAAAAATGACAAATTCTTCAATTTGTTTGATATCATAGTAACTATAAACACCCTTTGCATAAGAAGATAAGATTTCATTATCATTGAACTCACATAGGTGGGGAATGTGTTTTTTAGGGTTCTTAGAGCAACAAGTAAAATCACAAATTTCACAAAGATTCCAAGCATAGCATATCATAGCAAACTATTTATGATACCATAAGAGCTTCCCTTTTTCAGACAAACGATGACGCACAAAATGAGCATGCTCATCTAAAGATTTCCCATCAACTAGGCTAGTTGGGGTTTCAGCACGAGCGCATAAGGATCGAAGATGATCCAAGTAGAACACTTTAAGTGGATCCATATTAATAGATTAAAAGATGCAAGCGAATGGAAGGTACATGGTAACACAAGCAAACAAGCAATAGGCAAAAAGAGGCAAATAGAGAAAGAGAGGGAGGATAGAGAGAGAGAGGGCGAATAAAACGGCAAGGGTGAATTGGGGGAAGAGGAAAATGAGAGGCAAATGGCAAATAATGTAATGCGGGGGATAAGGGTATGTGATGGGTACTTGGTATGTTGACTTTGCGTAGACCTCCCCGGCAACGGCCCCAGAAATCCTTCTTGCTACCTCTTTTAGCACTGCGTTGGTTTTCCCCGAAGAGGAAGGGATGATGCAGTAAAGTAGCGTAAGTATTTCCCTCAGTTTTTGAGAACCAAGGTATCAATCCAGTGGGAGGCTACGCGCAAGTCCCTCGTACCTGCACAAAACAAATAAATCCTCGCAACCAACGCAAATAGGGGTTGTCAGTCCCTATAAGGCCACTTACGAGAGTGAGATCTGATAGATATGATAAGATAATATTTTTGATATGTTTATGATAAAGATGCAAAGTAAAATAAAGGCAAAGTAAATAACAAAGTAGTAGGAGATTGATATGATAAAGATAGACCCGGGGGCCATAGGTTTCACTTGTGGCTTCTCTCGAGAGCATAAGTATTCTACGGTGGGTGAACAAATTACTGTTGAGCAATTGACAGAATTGAGCATAGTTATGAGAATATCTAGGTATGATCATGTATATAGGCATCACGTCCGAGACAAGTAGACTGACTCTTGCCTGCATCTACTACTATTACTCCACTCGTCGACCGCTATCCAGCATGAATCTAGAGTATTAAGTTAAAAACAGAGTAACGCCTTAAGCAAGATGACATGATGTAGAGGGATAAACTCATGCAATATGAAGAAAACCCCATCTTGTTATCCTTGATGGCAATAATAAAATACGTGCCTTGCCGCCCTTACTGTCACCGGGAAAGGACACCGCAAGATTGAACCCAACGCTAAGCACTTCTCCCATTGCAAGAAAGATCAATCTAGTAGGCCAAACCAAACTGATAATTCGAAGAGACTTGCAAAGATAACCAATCATACATAAAAGAATTCAGAGAAGATTCAAATATTATTCATATATAGACTTGATCATAAACCCACAATTCATCGGTCTCAACAAACACACTGCAAAAAGAAGATTACATCGAATAGATCTCCACAAGAGAGGGGAGAACTTTGTATTGAGATCCAAAAAGAGAGAAGAAGCCATCAAGATACTATGGACCCATAGGTCTAAGGTAAACTACTCACACTTCATCGGAGGGCTAGGGTGTTGATGTAGAAGCCCTCAGTGATCGATGCCCCCTCCGGCGGAGCTCCGGAACAGGCCCCAAGATGGGATCTCGTGGATATAGAAAGTTGCAGCGGTGGAATTAGGTTTTTGGCTCCTGCCTTGATCGTTTGGGGGTACGTGGGTATATATAGGAGGAAGAAGTACGTAGGTGGAGCAACAGGGGCCCACGAGGGTGGAGGGCGCGCCTGGGGGGGGGGGTAGGCGCGCCCCCTACCTCGTGGCCTCCTGTTAGTTGTCTTGACGTAGGGTCCAAGTCTCCCGAGTTGTATTCGGTGAGAAAATCACATTCCCGAAGGTTTCATTCCGTTTGGCCTCCGTTTGATATTCCTTTTCTTCGAAACCCTAAAACAGGCAAAAAACAACAATTCTGGGCTAGGCCTCCGGTTAATAGGTTAGTCCCAAAAATAATATAAAAGTGGATAATAAAGCCCAATAATGTCCAAAACAGTAGATAATATAGCATGTAGCAATCAAAATTTTTAGATACGTTGGAGACGTATCACCGAGGCTGGTGAAGACAACGTAGGTTGCGTTCTGGGTCAGGCAGGCGTCGTCGCGCATCGCGCCGCTGGCCGGGGCAGCGGTGGAGGCGGCTGCCCCGCTCCCGGAGCCGGGACCGGAGGAGGTGGGACGTTGCCCCTCATGATGTGTTTGGTGATGGCACACTGCCGAAGCATGTGCGTGGATGGCCTCGCGCCGCTATGGTGCTTGCAGGGAGCGTCGAGCATCTCCTCGAAACTCATGGCGGGTTGCCACATCGTCTTGCCGGTCTGTCGACGCTTGGCGGCCGGGTCGGCCGCGGGTGCCTGCTCAGCGGCCGCGACGAGCCGGTTGTCGTAGCGCTGGGCCGACTGATCGGCCTTGCGCTTGTTGTTCTGCTGGTTGTGTTGTTGCCGGCTGCCTTCGCCGACCGGTTTCGGAGGGGGAACCGGCTTTGCTTTGCCGGCTTTGTCCAGCGCCACCTGGATTTTCATGGCGGAGTCGGCGTTGGCGTACTTGTCCGCCGTCACCATGAGCGCGGCCATGGTGGCCGGCTCAGAGCTTAAGAGCTTGTGCTTGAGAAGGGTGTCGTCTCGGCACCCGTTGACGAAGTAATGGATTGCTTGGACTTCGTGGACACCCTCGCAGCTGTTCCGGAGCTCGGTCCAGCGTGCGAGGTACTCACGATCGATCTCCGCCGGCCCCTGCACGCACATGGCGAGCTGACTGGGGCGGCCGGGTCGCTTGTACGTGCCGGTGAAGTTGTGCACGAAGTCTTGCTCGAAATCGATCCATGCGTTGATGCTGCCCTCTGGCAGACTGCTCAACCAGGTGCGGGCCGACCCCTAGAGCATGAGAGGCGTGTAGTGCATGGTAAGGCGGCGGTTGCCGCCGGCGATGCCGATGGCGGTGGTGTAGTCGGTGAGCTAGTCCTCTGGCTTCACGGTGCCGTTGTACTTGGGGGTGTCGCGGGGGAGTGTGAACCCTTTGGTAAAGGGCTCACCCCGGATGCGTGGCCCGAAGCACGCCGGTCCGATGGGGCCGGTCTCCTCTAGCTCTTGGGAGAGGGCGAGTCGGTTGAGGTGGTGACAGGCGTCGGTGTCGTTGATGGCGCGCGGGCCCAGCCGGTCGGTCACCATGCTGCGGGGGCCGGGTCGCCTCCCGTCGGACGTCGGTTGGGTTGGAGCAGAGGGTCGAGTCGGCGTCGGGCCTCCGAAGCCGGCTCGTCACCCAAGCCGCTGGCGGTCGTCAGGGCGGGGTTGCGCCGGGTCCGGATGCGGCCGGAGTGCGCCTCGCCGGGTGGCGAGGATGCCATGTGCTGGAAGTCGCCGGGTCCAGTGACGCGGGTGGAGCCGGATCCGGCTGGCTTGGCGAGTTGGTTGAGGCAGTCCTGCTGCGCGTTGGCCGCAGCGAGGAGGTCGTTCACCCTCTTAAGGCGGTTCTGTAGCTCTTTGCATGCGAGTTGGTCCAGGGCGACCACGGCTGTCTGGGCAACGCGCATATTCTTCACGAGAGTCTCGTAGACGGGAGGGACAGCGCCGAAGGCGCGCCCGATCGCGCCGCCCCAAGCCGCACCTCGGCGAGCCAGCTTGGCTTGGGCGCGTCTGGCGTGAAGCCGTAGGCGGCGTTGCGTTCTAGCTGAGCGGAGTCGAGGCGGCGCTGCGTGGCAACGAGCGTCTCGATGAGGTCCAGCAGGCGCTGGCGGTCCTCGTCGAGGCGAGTTTGGGCCTCAGCGATGTTGGAGGCGTCGATGTCGCTGCCGATGGGGACGCAAAGGCTCTGCATCATGGCCCACAGCGGGTTAGGCGGGCTGGCCCATACTACTGCGGTCCTGGCTTCGACGGCCTTCCTTGCCGCGCTGGACGAGGAAGCGGCACCGGTGTCGGTGACGAAAACCTCCACGTAGAGGTCCATTGCCCCGGCGGGAGTGCCGCCGCCGAGGGAAAGGGGGGAGTCGGAAAAGTCAAGTACCTCGTTAGGGTACTCATCGGCCGCAGGCGCAGCGCGGCGAAGGAGGTGGCGAGTGCGTTGATGACGTCGTCCGCCAGCGTGACGGGCTCGTCGGAGTCGAAGAAGAGCCTCGTCTAAAGCATGCTCTTGGCCAGGACCTCGAGCGGCCCCACGATGGGCGCCAATTGTCGTGGTGGACGCACAACAGATGCCAAGGGATGGCTAAAGAGAGGAGAAGGCTCGAGGGCATTGGTGGGCTCCAGAGGCGAGGTCGACATGAGCGAGCACGGGACGCAAGACATACCCAGGTTCGGGGCTCTCCGAAGAGATAACACCCCTAGTCCTGCCGAGTGTGGTTAATATGTAACAGTATAGGGTCGTTCTTGGAGCTGTATGGAGGAAGGAGGAATGCTGGCCAAGGCTTAGGCAGCTCCCTCTCCTCGGGTACTGCTAGCTAGGTGTGTGTGCAAGTGAAAGGAGATAATCCGCCCGTATGCATGAGGGCTCCTAGGGGGTTTTATAGGTTAACCCCCTAGGGGTACAATGGTAATGTTACAAGGTGGTAGGGCCGAGTCATCAGTGTCCAGGAACCTGGTGCTGGGACCCGCTGGGTACCAGGCCTCGCTGGGTTCCCCGGGCATGGGACCCGCCCGGTGCAGGGGCATTGTTGGCCGTCTTGTCGATCGTTAGGGAGTGGCCGTGTTGAGTCGGCTACAGTGGCGCTTCATCAGGTCGCGGCTTGCTGGCGTCATGGGTGACGATGGATGCACTGTTGCCACGTCGTCCCTGGTCAGCGGGTAGGTGGGGGGCACTATTGCCTCGTCCGGCTGACCAGAGGCATGGGAGGGGTACTATGGCTTCAGTCATCAGTTGGTGGAGATTTGTCCCATCGTACGACTGGGATGGGATGGCCATGGACCCTTGGCTGGGTTGGAGAACACGCCACAGGGGGAGCTGGCTTGTTGGAGAAGTCTTGAGGATTAGGCCGGGTCGAGCGACCCGGCAAATCGCAAGCCGTCTTGAGGGCGATGCTGGCCCCGTTGTTTTTGAAAAGGATCCGGGTTCCGTTGCCTGCCCGAGGTTCATCCCCCGACAAGTACCATCATCAAATAATGAACATCCAAGCAACAAAGTACACAAAAGTAACAAGCAATTACCATGTCACTATCACTGCAACCACTTGGATTCATGCGATCAACATTGGCCAATATACCCGCCCACTTTTGGCATTCGCCGTTGATGGTGCCCCAATGTTGACAAATAGAATCCGTCAATCAAAAGTGGCCACTAGTGTTGTGCTCATCGAAGAATTCTTTGATGCGGTCCCAATAGGTGGTGGCGGCTTGGACAGTCCCCACGGATGGATCAAGAGAGATTTGCTTACATGTGATACAAATCAACACAACTTCGGCGTTGGTATAATTTGTGATTCTTCCTCCAGCAAAGCTCTCGTCGCCCATGTCAAGATTATCATCATCAAATTGAGTATCATGTTCTTGTGATGCATACTCTTGAGAGATATAATCTTTGTTGTGACATTTGTCATGCACATGAATGCTTCATCATAAAGATTGCAAAATGGGTGTACACGCAATCTCACATTCTATTTGTATAGGAAATAAAAATAAAAAGATTTTTTAACTTTGCCACATTTCATCGATCACGTTGGAAGCGATGGCCACGGGCGTGGCCGAGTCTTACTCCATGGGCGCGGCGTGGCTTGCAGTGGCGTAGGAGGAGGCGGCCCATGTCCCACGACAGTTGCCGCGGCCACCGACGACATCGAATCGGTTGAAGCAGTCGCGGCCGCTTCGTCTTCTTCGCTGCCCGAGATGGAGCCGTGGCGGGGTTGCGCGCCGCCAACCGCTTCACGCCGCCACAGGGTTGGGCCGCCGCCTACTTCTTCGTCGACGACGCACCGATTTCGGCGGCGGCGACCAGTTGAGGTAGGGTAAACTTGACGTGGCGGGATGGGGCGGCATGGTGGCGGCGGAGTAGGGGAAGGTCATAGTGCCGACGACAGCAACGGTGAGGTGGGTCAGACCGGCGGTGGGGTCATCAGATTCGGCCATGAGGCCGGGCGGCGCGCAGGAGGCAGGTGGGTGTCCAGCGGGTGGCTGGAAGTTTTAGATTGGCGTTTAGCGCGCGGCTGGGCGTTTTATATTACCAGGCGGCTGGTGATGCAGGATCTTTAAGTGTTGTATTTTACATCACTTGGAGGAGATGATGTAAAAATTTATAGATCTACATCATTTGTTGGAGTAGAGTTTTTTGGCCTCAAAGATGTAAAAAGCTGGTATTTATACATCTACATCATCTATTGTAGATGCTCTCAAGCAGGAGGCGCACTGCGTTGTGGGGGGCAGGTTAAGATGGAAGCCATCATCGCATTCGCATCCAGGAAGGCAGAGGGAGGCGAGCGAGCCTATACCTCGCCTTTTTAGATAAGCTTATCGCCTAATGCGAGTTGGAGAGAGCACTCACGCCAGGGCGTCGCAAATGGGCCGGTCTAGGTAGGTTTATACTTGGCCATGGGCCGGGCCAGGCCTTAAAAAGCCCACGACAGAAAATTGAGGCCCAGGCCCTCCCAGGCCCTACCATCGGGCCTACTTTTCAAGCCCAAGCCGGCCCATCTGGTAAAAAGCCCTTAGGGTTTAGGGCCGTGGGCCGGGCCTCTTCCTTAAAATGCCAATATGCCAAGCCCAAGCCCGTCCAGGCCCTGCTGGTGGGCTCAAAACTCAGGCCCAAGCCCGGCCCACGAGTAAGCCCATCGGGCCTAGGCCCTGGATTTTAGGGCCGAGCCTGGGTGGGCCGATAGGGCCGGGCCGGAGATGGCCAGGACTAGGTAGGTTCCAGGTAAGATCGTCTTTTCTCCTATTTTTTCCTTTGACCATGCCTTTTGTTTTTTATATATTCATTCTTATTTTCTAAAATGTTTTAAATACATGTATTTCAGAATATATATAAAAAAGAATTAAATTGTGGAATAAAAAAATATTAAACGATGTAAAACAATTGTTAGCTTAATTCAAAAAAATGTTGATAGCATATTAAAAAAATGTTTGTGAAATTTTAAAATGTTCATGTGTTTTAAAAAAGTACTATATGACATTATAAAAATATCAATCATATATTTTATTTTTTAAATATATATAAAATAAATAATTTAAATGTATACGAAAAATGTTGATAGCATACAAAAAAATGTTTGTGACATTTTCAAATTATTGACGCATTTCAAAAATTGTATGTGACATTATAAAAGAAATGTTAATCATGTATTTAGAAAATATTAAACGTATGAAAAATATATGTTTCAGATGTATATGAAGAATGTACAATGTTTATGAAAAAGGCAGGCATCCGACATGTATTTGAAACAAATTGTAATCGTTGTATTTGAAAATTCTAATCATGTATTAAATTAATAAATGTTCATACAAATATTCTTCATGTAAACAAAATATGTAGACATCAAAACATTTATTTCAAACTTTGTGAATTTTAAAAAATGTTTAACGTGTATAGTATAAGGGCGCGTTCGGCAGTCCACCAACTTCTTCAAATTCTAGAATCTGCAGAGCAACTGTTTGATGGCTCCAAGTATTTTAACTAGTGCTTCGGGAGCGGAGCCATGGAGCCGAGGGAAATCGAACGCGGCCCAAAAATAAATGTTTCACATGTACATAAAAAATGTACATAGAAAGGGATAACGACACAAACAACACATACCAAAAAATAAAAAGTCAATAAAAATGGTTCTAAAAATCATGAAAACTATAAATAAAAACACATAAAAAGAAAGAAAGAAAAAACCCAAAGAAAACCACTGAAAAATAAGGAGAAATGAAGAAAACCGAAGAAAAAGAAAGAAATAATAGAAAAAACTAGTGAAAACCGATTTTTTTTTACAGAAGCACATACCTGAGGCCCACTCCGTTTCGGGCCCCAGGGCAGCCGCCCCCCAGCCTCCGGGAGCCTCAGGTATGTGTACTTCTGGGCCCCGAAACGGAGTACGACCCAAGTTCAGTGACCGGTGATGTTTTTTTCCCCTTTCATGAAACTGATCGAATCAGACACATCTCCAATCTCCACCCTCGCCGTTGAACCACGACACCCGACCTCAACACAGCAAACCCTCGGCGACCTTCCTCATGCCTCCAGCCAAAGCCAAGAAACTCCGGCGGGCCGCGGCTGCGGCCGCCCCCCCAGAGAGCTCCCCGGCGCCCCCTCCGGCTGCGGCGGAGACACCTCCCGCGGCCGCCACCCCAGAGAGATCCCCGGCGCCCCCTCCGGCTGTGGCGGAGACCCCTCCGGCGGCCGCCACCCCAGAGAGATCCCCGGCGCCCCCTCCGGCTGTGCCGGAGACCACTCCCGCTGCCGCCCCGCCAGAGACCTCTCCGGCGCCCGCTCCGGTTGTGGCGGCGACCCCTCCCGAGTCGTCGGAGGCTAGTGTTACGGTTGCGGAGGATGGTGGCGGGAAGGACAAGATGGCGGTGGAGGATCTCGGTGAGGTGGAGCGTGAGGAGGCCACCGGGGCGGAGTCCGTAGAGGAGGAACTCGACGAGGAGGAGCCCGAGGAGGAGGAGCCGGAGGAGGTGGAGGAGTCGGAGGAGGTGGAGGAGGTGGAGGAGTCGGAGGAGGAGGAGGAGGAGGAGGACCCTGATGGGGAGGATGATCCCGAGGAAGCGGAGGAGGATGCTGAGGACGTGGAGGAGGATCCTGAGGACCCAGAGGAGGAAGCCGACGCAGTCGAGGATGATGAGGAGGATACGGTGCTGGCGGCTGGGTCGGAGAAGACGGTGACTGTGGAGGGCGGTGCTGAGGAGGAAGCGATGGTGACCATATCCAAGGAGGGCGGCGGTGAAGTTACGGGGTTAGAGTCTGCCGTGGTAGAGGAGCCCGAGGAGGCTGCTAATGTGGATGAGGGACAAGAAGAGGCAGAAGAGGAGGAAGCTGAAGAGGATGCAATGGAAGAGGATGCTACAGAGGTCCCGGGAGATGGCGCCACCCCAGATGGTAAGTAGGGCTGCCTATTCTTTTTCATGGTAATAATAATCTTGTTTTTGACTGGACTTGTTTAGATGTTATCGCTTACAGTTGAAGTCATTAGGTTGAGGGTGGAGGAACGAGATATTGATCAATGTTGCATGGAAAATTGAGATTTTGTACCCTCACTTGCTTATTGGTGAGCACTTATGTGTCAAAATGGACCGAAGACATGGAACTGACAATTAGCCGATTCATATATGCCCAATTTTGTCGGTTTCTTATATGAAGCGAGGTTGCCCATAGAGACTGAGTGCCATCTCATTAAACATGCCCCCTCATGGTTGGAATGTTCAGTAGTTTATTTGTCTATTGGCATCAAATATTAAAATCTATTTGTGAGGAATACTGCGGAGTATTTTTGTCATATAATGCACATTCTTATGCTGAACATTATGCATGGCACTGTTTCCTGTCCGATCAAAAATGCGAATTGCATGCAAAACTCATGTTTCTCGTGCCCTATACTATCTCCAATTAGTCGGTGGTTTTAATGTGGTCATCTTTTCCATGTATACTCCAGACATGAATGAACTATCTGAAGAAGAACATGAAGAATCTGGGCATGAAGGTACACATGGGAATAACGACGAGGGTGGTGTTGCCTGCCAGTTGAGTGTCCATTCTGAGGCGCAGAATGGTCAACTTGACTCCTCATTGCCTACACTAGGTTCAGTTTCAGTGGGCAATACTAAAGACTTGCAAGTATTTCTTCATGGATTGCCTAAGGATTGTGCTGAGAAAGACATTACAGAGGTCTTTTCTCAATTCGGAGAGATTGAATCTATTAAAACAATTAGAAAAAAGAACAGCATTGCATTCGTTCGTTATATGAGCACTGAAGCTGCAAAGAAGGCTCTTGCCGAATTTAAGGAGGGAGCTGAGGTTTTGACGCAATAAACCCTTCTGTCCTTCAAATGGTTTTCTTTGAATATGTCTTAGTTTGTTGAATAAGGCCATTATTTTCCTTGCATATTATTTTTCTCAGGTGACAGGGGGAAGGGTTAAAGTATCAGCTTCTAGAGGTGATAATACCCTTTACCTTAGCAACATCTGCAAAAGCTGGACAAAAGAGCAGGTAAGATATAACAAGCTTTTTCTGATCCTGATGTTTAGAAAATCCATACATATACTCTTTCAAGAGTGCTATAGTCTGAACTGTATGTTGAATATTAGAATATTTCCATATCAATAGGAACTTATTGAGGCTGTTTGGCTCTTTGGAAGATATTGAATTAAAAAAAAACTAATCTTTATATGTGTATGAAAGGCTTTTTGTTTGGTGCACTGTTTCTGTTTTTTAGTAGAACGACTAGTCGTAACTGAAAGTCGACTCAACATGTCGACTCGAATAATCGACTAGTTGCGACTAGTCCAAGTTTTTGAGTCGAATGACTAAAAGCTAGCCCCGCCTGTCATATTTTTTTTCTATTTGCTCGCCCAATCCCCCCGTGAAACCTAGATCGAGACTAGTTTTCCCCTGATCGAAACCTACCCTGCGACCCTCTCCCTTGCCCCTTGGCCGACTCTGCTGCCCCACAATCCTGCCGGCCGGCGCCACCGCAAGCTGGTTGCTGCTCCTCCCCTGTACCTATTACTTAACTCATGTCGACTAGTCGACCATGAGTATAGACTAGTCACGACTAGTCAAGAGTCGTACCACAGAATGACTCGAAAACAGTGGTTTGGCGCCATCATGCCGTAACTGAAATGATGCTGATCTTTCTAATAGAATAGGATTATGGTATAAAGTTAACATTTTGGATACAAAGATGTGTTCATTCACTTAGTTTATAAGATATGAGATGAGGCCTGATCTACCTGTACAATTCCACAAACCACTAATTGAAGTTTTTCTGTTTTATAACCAAATAGTGTTGATAATGGGTGTCAGGGGTACTTCAAGTACCACAAACTACTAATGGAATGTTTTTATGTTTTATGTCTTATTCAAACAAATTAATATAGCAAGAGTCATGGACCTCATGGAAGCGTACAGTGAAAACTGCATATGTTACAAGCACTAATGTGTGGAAAGTTTCTAATTAATAGGAACTAGGTTGTCTAGCCTCATTTGTGATTTTTTTTGCCATCAAAGGTATTATATTTTATATGAATAATTTCTTTGTGAATTATGTATATATTCAAGGACTGACAGAGTTGATCCTCTATGCAAACGGAATGGTTGCATACATCATGATTCATTCTTGTTTATCTTGTTGTATTGGTATAATAGAAAACAAATTTCCACCAGCTTCCAATTGTTTCTCAAGATGCGACAACTTCTGCTTCATTTAGTTTAATTGTTTTCTCAACTTTAATTTGTAGGTGCGGACTTCCTTGAGAAGTATCGGAATCGATGGATTTGATATGAGTTTACCCGTTGATCCTGAAACTGGAGGACAAAACCGAGGGATTACTTTTCTCAAATTTGCTTCGCCTGACAACGCCAAAGCTGCATCTCAGCTGCTACAGCAACCAGATGCATTGATTACCATTGTTAAAAGTGTGAAGGAATCTGCTCAAATCCCTACAGAATCAAGCCTGGAGCTTGCTATGCTGCAGGTAAAGCAGCTATTGCCAGTTTAGTATGTTCTAAGATATTAAGATGTCTTGCATAATTGTGAGTTGATTCATTGCTAATTCATCAATTTTGGCTGTTAAGAGTTATTTGAACAACTTAATGAACTTATCTTTTGAATGCTGTCTCGAGTCAGAAATAGCAGTTCCTAATACCAGCTAGGTTTGTTTGGTGAAACTTTTGGAGCATGAACACATATTTAGGTTGCACGTTTTTGAAGACTGAACTATGTTAAACCATAGAAAACATCAACTATAACCAAATAGACCAACAACCTACAGAAGGTTAGTTGGCTGTATATATATATATTTTTATACTTAAACTTCAACCTTGGGACTTCTGCTCTTTCGCTTGGTCTTGGTTGTTTTGGATCGAGTTGTCAGGATTGTGATTCATCCTACACGTACCGGCCCAATTTGCCTATTCTCATCCGTTCATAGACAATCCATTTTGTTCCTTCCTGCTGCCATGAGCCCACAACCTCCTTACCCTTAAATCAGCCTTGCAAGGTCTTGTAGCACAAGAGAAACCTTGCACAAATGCCTCACTCAGATGTTGAAGGGGTATGATCATGCACATCAGGAGTTAAGGTTGCTGAATTGAGTTATTGAGGTCTCTCTTTTCCCAGTGCTCAGTTGGTGGTGATAGGACCGTAGGAGTTAAGCCCACCAATTTTAACACTCCATGTCTGGTACCATTGGAAGTTCTGCATTGACTTTGGTCTCATGCCCATGTCTGCGGCCCCATATGTGCCTCTGTGCACCTGATATGGTGCTGCATCAATCCTGGTAACTGGGTGTTGGCCTGTTTTAGGGAATACAGAACTAGGCTCGACCGTTGTTAAAGAACCAGAAGTTGCCCAGCAGTTTATAGAATATTAAAGGTATCTTAAATCATTCCAAGCATCCCACAACCAAGTTCAGTACTATGTTTTGTATGCAAGTCTATACTTAAGCTAAACCGCATGTGCTTAATAGCCTTTAGTACTTTGCACCTGGAAATACTGTCATTGTTTTTGTTTCGTAATTTACCGTTACTTTGTCTGTAGGTTAAAACAGTATACCTCGAACATGTTCCTCTTTCTTGGGATAAGGGCAAAGTTAAAGAATGTTGCAAAGCATATGGGGTGATTCAGGATGTTCACATTTTAAAGAAGTCAAAAACGAAAACTTCTTTTGTTGAATTCTCATCCAGGAAGAGTGCATTAGCTTGTGTGGAAGGAATAAACAGTGCCAATATTGGTGGTGAAGTTAAGGTATCCTAAATCCTGCTTGTATTGGTTCTCATCTAAAACTGCTATAGTTCTTGCTAACTTGGCCAGACAACTGTTCTTTTTCTGTACCTAGCTGGCTGCAAGTCTTGCTCGACCACGTCGGGAAACACAACTGGACAAGAAGAGTGCTAAAGGTGGGGTCAAGGTCAATAGTGATGCAACTTCCAAAGACACCAACAATTCTATTAAGAAAAAGAACCAGAATAGGGAGGTCAGAGTGAAGAAGGATTCACCACATAAATTGCGAAAAGGTGATGTGAGCAAGCTGACCTCACATGTTGATGCGAAAGTACCACAATCATCCAACCCATCTAAAGGCAAACGGAAAGCTGGAAAGACTGAAAATACCGCTGTAAATGAAAGGGCACCGAAGAGAGCACGGAAGAATCGTATGTTCTCTGACAATTTGGTTTAAGTTTGTTAATGGGTACTATTTCTTATACATGTTATTGTGCAGGTGGTGTTCTGACAAAACCTTCCAACAGAACATCTCATGGTGGTCATGCTAGAGTTCCCTATGCAGGAGAATCTTCTGGAAACATTAAACGCCCTGTGGGACCTCAATATGTAACTGGCAACCAATCTTACCCCATTGCGGGCGCATCTTCCAGATCTAAACCAAATGCTCGTGACCTGGTATACATGAAAATTCTTGATCTTAATATTCACATTCTCATAATCTTATGTCATACGTGTTTCATGTATAAATTAGTATATACTGCCTCCATGCCTTTAGGAACCTCATGCTGGATACATCCCTCCTACAAATCGTGTTCGTGCACCTGCAAATCATGTTCCAGTCACCTATGTTTATGATCATCCGAGGTTTTGTTTCCAATCAACTTTCTGCTTACTTGGTACTGATGAGATCTTTGCCAAATATTTAAATTATCTGGGGTTTTCCATGGTTTTGCAGAAGCGCACCATCCACTATCCATCACATTGACGGTCTTCCTTATGCTAGAGGTACAATCTTGAAAATTGTTATTACATGTACATGTGCATATTTTAATAACTGTAATAACTGCACATAATGGACATTGTAATTTAATTGTGATATACTTTTAAGTATATCTTATAGACTGGAAGTTGTAGTTTTTGTTTATCTTGGAATAAGCGTATGTTTACCACGGTCAACTAGCCTGAATCCAGAAATTACCCACCAGTTGCAAAGGCACGTTGCAACTCTCGACGACCAAAACCGGTTTGATTACAGCCGAGGCTTGTTTCATAAGCGGTTTTCTGTCTGTAGGCCGCCGCATAGCCGTTGTTTCCATGTTGCTGGACACATCCCCAGTGGGTCCATATGACAACCCTCCACCTGTTAGATTTACCCTGTCTTTCTTAGGCACCAATAAGAATGTCGACTGCAGCTCCTGCTTGCCTCAGCCATCTATGATGCACCGATACTTTGTTAAGGCCACATATCTATAGCAATACATGTATGTGACACCCGGTAACTCTCCAACATGTAAATTGGCTAGCAGATTTAAATACTTCAATTCTCAACACAGACTGTCTAATACAGCCACAGCCCATTAAGCATGTACTGCATGAAAAAAAGTAGTACACCCTGGGAGGGAGGGAGGCTTGCTCTAGCGTTTGCTCTGGATGTGTGAACATAATTCTCATATCTCCAGAGTTGTAAAAATAAGGACAACGTTGCCTCTATCGGCAACGAGCTGCCGAGGCCTGTTGTACAGGTGTTGCATCTACCCTTGCTCTATTCTTCTTCCCATCACAGGCTTCTTATCTCATCCACTGTAGCCACGACTTCTATCCAATGGGTCTTCTGCACGAGGAGACGATGACGCCACCCCTCCTGCACTACAAAATGCCTGCCGGTATCTATGTCCACGGGTAATGTATCATATTCACAATAGGTGAAGGCGGCGCGCCTGGCTGGGTCCGATCAGTCCTAATCTCCATGGGGCTCGGTGCGACTGCCTCAATGCAATTGCCCTCAATCTGGAGCTGGAGGACTTGTTGGCCTCCCCCCCCCCCCCCCCCCCCCCCCCCCCCTTTCCCCTGGAAAGATGTCATCAGCGGCGCTGGCTGTAACCGAGCCCTTGGCCGTGGCTGAAGATCATTTAGCCCCACACTTGCTCAAGAGCCCACATAACCGAATAGCTAAATTTTATACATATGGTACTCAAAGTGGCGTTGTGTGATTCTGTGGGGGAAGAATAATTTCGGCGGTACATCAGAGAATCCTTGAACCTTTCCCCCCCATTACCTTAGGTCCATACTGCTGAGATAGCAGTAGTTAGAATACCTTGTTTTTCTTTTAAGGCATTCTACCTTTTTGCTTGGTCAGTCTTCAGCTGTTTTTTCTTTATTTTTTTAAATTGCATTACTCAAAAGCCAAAGGCCAGCTTACATAAGATCATTACAACGAGAAGCAAGATATAGACCATGACATGGCGGTCGTCTTTTTTGACTTTGGTCCCTAACACAAAAAGTCGAAAGGGTGAAACCCAAAACAATGTTTAAAATGGGTGAGTGGTAGACCACCTCGTTTCGGACACTATCGGAGAACATGTGCACTTTCAACGAGCAAAGGCCCAGCTGAGAGCAGTTCAAAATGTTTTTTGCCGAAAACCGGTGGTCAAATTAACCAACATTAGACTTGGGACAATGGTTTTTGTGTTGAATAGTAACCACAGTGGAGAACACCAACTCAGTCTTCAGCTATGAATTTGAGAACTTGATTAGAATTGAGTTGGATACATTTTAGGTGGTGCTATTGAATTGATTTTGTTTGAACTCTTACGTTAGGTTCATTGTTTATTGTATCCTAGTACTTGCTCTCAGTTAGGCAAAGATAGTTCAGTTTGTAATACATTTTTGTTGCATTTGACAGAAATAGCAGCTCCACCACCAGCCTATGGGTACACAAGCAATCCTCAATACCAGGTTTGTATACTTGTCCTACTCATTCACTGCAATGTCTTTGTATTTTCAGTCTGAAGTAGTATCAATGTACAGTATGCATACCCCACAAGAGCACAATGCTGGTTCTGTTCCGAAGTATTTGTGTCTGCTGCTAAAAGATACTGCATTTGTTGGAAAATTAAATTGATATAATTTGCCAAATACACTTTATTGTGTCAGTATAACTGTATTCATCCTGATGTCATAATTAAAGGTAGTTATTCATATATTGGGAATTTCTTTTAGAAACCAGATATGTCACTTCTTTCTGGGACCAACCATCTTAGAAATCGTTAAACCCACATCCAACTCAGTGGTTGACTTTTCACCCTACTTCAAGATTTCAAGCATCGTTTTAGTAGTGCATACTAGAGAAGTAAAAAAGTATATACCATGGAGTTACTTTCCATGATAAATCTTTATTATGTATCCTATATGACTAGATAGGTGATCCTGATCCCTACTAACATATTTCCCTCAACATGCATGGGAAAAGTCCACCTCAACATGCTACCATGTATGCGAAAAGACTCAGCCGTTTACATTTTATCACGCTAACTTGTATTAATTAAATATTTTACAACTCAACAATATACAATAACTCGTGTATTTTCAGTTTCATTGTCATATTATTGATCTAGATATGCATATACCGTGCAATCAAAACTCTGGAATATATTGCAACCAATTCTAGTATCTAGTATTAGTGGTGAAGCTGTTAGAAATTTGGTAGTATTACTATGTATGTTAGTTATAGAAGTGTCAGAATGGCCTTTTGAGAACGTGAGTAATGTTTGTAAACCTTCGTTTATCATCTTCCTGAAATCTGTGGTCGGTGGTCCGTAACCGAGCTATTTTGGTGCGCAGGATGGATATGCATACGCCTACCACCCCCCGCCTCATCCAAGTGGATCTTACCACTACCCAGGAACCGGCGCATATAGCCCTCGAAGGAGATACTACTGACTAAAATCCTAGTGCCAAGTCAATGCTTTCATCTCATGTAATACTACAAATACAGAACGTTTGCAGTTTTCAGGGACCCTCATGTTGTTTTGCTAGATGGCTGACGCTGGAAAGAAGTAAAGTTCAGTTTTGTCGGCGCTTTAGATCTTCGGTTTATATTTGAATGAAAGTGCATCATTAGGAGAATGGCGTTTTGGATCTCAGCCTCCATGGAGGCTGGATTTTTGAAAAATTCAAAATTAAAAAAAAATTGGTTTCAAAAAAATCTGATTTTTTTCTACAAGTAAACAAGGATGTGAGGCATATGTGTGTAAAATTTCATGATGAGATATGTTGAAACGCGATTTGTACAAAAAGACGAATTCATGGCATGGGAGGATGAATGGTATCATGTGTTAAAAAGCCTTAGATTTGTCTTTTTTTTTCTGCACAGCCCTCATTTCAATGTATTTCATCCTGAAAATTTACATTATGCTTTCATCTGTCTTTGTATTTTTCAAAACTTTTTAAAATGTAAAATGTATGATTTCATGAATTTTGAATTTTGTATTTTGAGGCCTCCACGGAGCTCGGCCTTTAAAAGCAATTTCTGCACCATTAGTCCATATGAACTTGGAGGGGACGAATGGTCCATAAGACTACAAAAGTTGTGGGCCTATCACCAAAAACTCGTTTACATTTTGGTCTAAGAATACATGACCAAACCTGATATGGTTTTTCTTTGAGCGGGTCTTCACGAAAGTCTGTCCTTATAAGAGCGTTTATATTTCTTTTACACAGGGAGTACATCTCCTTCAAGGCATCAAAGTACTCTTTATTGTAAGATGATCACCATATTATCTTTTACAATATCAACAATCTTTGCAGGTGGATCTTTTATCCACCCTACACACATGTTACTTGTAACTAGTTTCAGCATAATTAGTCTTTTTAGGAGCATGCTTAAAAATAATATGTGAGAAATCATTAGCAAGGTGATATATATCATCAAAAATTGCTACCGGTAGACAACCTCAATTCTTTATTGTCTCTATCACTTTGATGTTATCGGAGTTCACCTTTATGCGGTTACACCCGACTTAAGACCAAACCGTAAGGCCAGTGCCTCGACAATAAGCGCATCTCCGCACCAATCAATTTTCCCGTTTTCTACCGCGACGAATTTGCCATTCAAGTCTTTGATGACAACGTTATACGAGCCCTTGAGTAAGTTTGGGTCAAAAGCACCATCCACGTTTAGCTTCACATAGTTGCTCCTTGATCTTTCCAACCATGTCGCTTGATCGTTGCCTTTGCATCACTCGCCATAGTATAGTTAGCAACCAAAATTGTGATTGCCATTGCTATGAACTTAGGTTCATGGGCCTTTTCATTATGCACTAACTTTCTCCTCTCCCAAAATTAATACCAAGAACCAATAGCAATTGCTTTCATTGAATTTTCCAGATGGAGTACACTTCCTCCCAAGGCACTACATCGAGCACCACATGGCACATGCGCAAGCCAGCAAGTGCCTTGCATGCTTGCCTCCACACTGCGGATGAATGTCCTACCTGCGCAGAGTCCCCTGACATCGTAGGCCCAGGCATGTGTGCTTGATCATGTGGCCGCGTTTACCACACAACACACTCCCCGAATTGACTGTCAGGAGAGGAGGGGCCAAAAAGACGCGGCGAGTGTTGTGAAGGTCCCTGACTCGTCAAGTATTTCATTTTTTGGGGAACATAACATAGGGTATTTTTCCATGATTACGGAGTACAGTCGGTAGCGACAAGTCCAAAACAAGCAGGGTTGGTTAAGTTAGCACACAGTGTTATCCCCGCTACGGTGAAAGTTGTTTTTGACATCAACGGCAAAAGATAACTAAACAAATTGTAACCCTATTTCGTTCATGAATAAATTTTTGGAGGAGTAAACAACCCATCATTCATTGTTGATCTCAGCAATGTAATGGCCATAAGCAAACCTGGTCAAGGAGCCATCCTTGATTGCTGACAATGCAACAATGCAATCAGACTGGAGCAGCACAGACAAGAGCCCTTTAGGGTATCTGCTCGCAAGATCATACCAAAAGCCCACCTTAGCAGTCTTCTTGGAGAAAGAGCCATGCACAGACAAGGCAAACCATCCACCCGGCAGCACGACCATGGCCAGGCTCGGTGGCTTCGGAGCAGGCTACTTTAGGGGGCGTTCGATGAAACACCAGAGACTTCCCTGTAATGAACTCATCGACGCTGAGCTGATGAACTTAAGGAGAGAGTTGAGGTATCTGCTCAAGAAAAGACACGACGTCTCTGTCATGGGAGTAGATTTTGTTGAGTAAATTAGCAATTTTATGATAGTCCAGAAATAAATCATGAGCATGGCATTGACAGCTTTAAACTCATACAAAAATCTTACCATGTAAGCACGCCCTAGACATATAGCGGAAACATCTACATGAACAACTAGTGCGGCCAACACAGTAATAAACAAGAGTGGGATAAAAACATTATACCCTCTGGTCGGCCAAGTGATAGCCTCGGCGGCGGCAGTCTCCTCAGCAAACATCTTGGCTCCAGATTGCCGACTTCCCGAGTGGCACGTGCTGGTGCGCCCGCGCCTTGTCGGGCAGGCTGGCGTCGTTGGCGCCAAGAACACCGTCACTGTCGTCGGGTCTGCGCCTCCTTCGACAGCCTCCTCTAGCACCTTCAGCGCCCAACGCGTGTTGTACCCGCTGAGCTCATAGCACCACACCCGCCTAATCAGCAAAAATCCTATGTCACGCCTACACACACAACAAGCTAGTGCAGGTGCAACCGGCAAGGGGAAGAGGTACCTTGGATGTACTTACCCCGCAAAGTGGGCATCCATCGGGTAGTAGTACACCCGAGCCCCTGCCGTGGCCGCCTTGATGTCAGGCGGATTGTCGCTGTCTCTTCGGCGCCACGAATGAAGGACGACGGTGATGACACCACAGACTGGTTGACCTCCTTGTCTATCTCTCTGTCGCCACACGACGAGGAGAGAGGACGATGATGAAGCCGCCACGAATTGCATCCCTTCCTCAGGTGGCAAGCGCAACAGCAGCGAAGGATTAGGATGGGAGGTGGTGGCGGCAACCCTAGCCGGAGAAGACAAGAGAGAGGACGTTGGGTGTTGGGAGAAAGAATCGCAACCCAATCACCGCACTTGACTAAAACGCGTTTTTCTTCCCTTGCCAGCTCCTAGTGCCCACGTGGCTAGCGTGAGGAGGCACCCTTTGTACGACCCTTAATGGGGGTTAATATGACCAAGAACACATGCCAAGACATGTATGAAGCTACATACAGACACGGGTGTACAAATGTACACCCATTATTTTAGCAAAAGGTTATCTACATGGATCTAATTCACATATAACATCAATTGGATTTGTAGAAATCATAACCAAATTGTTAGCTAACAGACTACATAAGCTCATTCTCAGTATGGTCCAAAAAAATCAATATGGTTTTCTTAACCACAGATGTATCCAAGATTGCATGGCATGGTCATATGAGTATATCCACCAATGTCAACAAAGCAGAAAGGAATCCATTCTACTCAAGTTAGACTTTGAGAAAGCTTTTGACATGTTGAACCATAACACCATTATTGAGATTCTACAAGCTAAAGGTTTTGGTGAAAGATGGATCCATTGGATTAAAATGATATATGGCTCTGGCTTTTCTTCTGTTCTGCTTAATGGAGTTCCTAGTAAACAATTCCTTTACAACAATGGTGTGAGGCAAGGAGACCCACTGTCCCCACTGATTTTTGTGATTGCTGCTGATCTGCTACAGTCAATTTTTAATGGAGCCTGCAATGTTGCCATGATTGAGTCCCCACTCACTCACACCACTTGCCCAGATTACCCAATTATTCAATATGCAGATGATACCATTTTAGTGGCCAAGGCTAATCACAGACATATCCAGCACATCAAAAACCTCCTCTTACACTATGCCCAATACACTGGACTCAGGGTGAGCTATGCAAAGTCCACAATGATCTCAATCAATACACCTGCTGAGAAAATGAATGCTCTATCACATCTTCTAGGCTGCAAGATTGGTATATGTTGGGAAACGTAGTAATTTCAAAAAATTTCCTACGCACACGCAAGATCATGGTGATGCATAGCAACGAGAGGGGAGAGTGTTGTCTACGTACCCTCGTAGACCGACAACGGAAGCGTTATGACAACGCGGTTGATGTAGTCATACGTCTTCACGGCCCGACCGATCAAGCACCGAAACTACGGCACCTCCGAGTTTTAGCACACGTTCAGCTCGTTGACGATCCCCGGACTCCGATCCAGCAAAGTGTCGGGGAAGAGTTCCGTCAGCACGACGGCGTGGTGACGATCTTGATGTTCTACCGTCGCAGGGTTTCGCCTAAGCACCGCTACAATATTATCGAGGAGTATGTTGGAAGGGGGCACCGCACATGGCTAAGAAAACGATCACGAGGATCAACTTGTGTGTGTAGAGGTGCCCCCTGCCCCCGTATATAAAGGAGCAAAGGGGGGGGGTGCGGCCGGCCCTAGGAGGAGGCGCGCCGGAGGAGTCCTACTCCTACTGGGAGTAGGACCCCCCCTTTCCCTAGTTGGATTAGGACTTGGGGGGAAGGAGGAGAGGGAAGAAAGGAAAGGGGGGGGGGCGCCGCCCCCCCTCCTTGTCCAATTCAGACTTGGGGGGAGGGCGCGCGGCAGCCCCTAGGCCTCCTCTCCTCTTCCTCCACTAGGCCCATTAAGGCCCATTAGGTTACCGGGGGGAGGGTTCCGGTAACCTCCCGGTACTCCAGTAAAATGTCGTTTTCACCCGGAACACTTCCGATGTCCAAACATAGGCTTCCAATATATCAATCTTTATGTCTCGACCATTTCGAGACTCCTCGTCATGTCCGTGATCACATTCGGGACTCCGAACAAACTTCGGTACATCAAAATATATAAACTCATAATAAAACTGTCATCGTAACGTTAAGCGTGCGGACCCTACGGGTTCGAGAACAATGTAGACATGACCGAGACATTGAAGGAAATATGCCCTAGAGGCAATAATAAAGTTATTATTTATTTCCTTATAATCATGATAAATGTTTATTATTCATGCTAGAATTGTATTAACCGGAAACATAATACATGTGTGAATACGTAGACAAACAAAGTGTCACTAGTATGCCTCTACTTGACTAGCTCGTTAATCAAAAGATGGTTATGTTTCCTAACCATGAACAATGAGTTGTTATTTGATTAACGGGATCACATCATTGAGAGAATGATCTGATTGACATGACCCATTCCATTAGCTTAGCACCCGATCGTTTAGTATGTTGCTATTGCTTTCTTCATGACTTATACATGTTCCTATAACTATGAGATTATGCAACTCCCCGTTTACCGGAGGAACACTTTGGGTGCTACCAAACGTCACAACGTAACTGGGTGATTATAAAGGAGCATTACAGGTGTCTCCAAAGGTAGATGTTGGGTTGGCGTATTTCGAGATTAGGATTTGTCACTCCGATTGTCGGAGAGGTATCTCTGGGCCCTCTCGGTAATGCACATCACTTAAGCCTTGCAAGCATTGCAACTAAATGAGTTAGTTGCGGATGATGTATTACAGAACGAGTAAAGAGACTTGCCGGTAACGAGATTGAACTAGGTATGGAATACCGACGATCGAATCTCGGGCAAGTAACATACCGATGACAAAGGGAACAACGTATGTTGTTATGCGGTCTGACCGATAAAGATCTTCGTAGAATATGTAGGAGCCAATATGAGCATCCAGGTTCCGCTATTGGTTATTGACCGGAGACATGTGTCTCGGTCATGTCTACATGTTCTCGAACCCGTAGGGTCCGCACGCTAAAGGTTTCGATGACAGTTATATTATGAGTTTATGCATTTTTTATGTACCGAAGTTTGTTCGGAGTCCCGGATGTGATCACCGGACATGACGAGGAGTCTCGAAATGGTCGAGACATAAAGATTGATATATGGAAGCCTATGTTTGGATATCGGAAGTGTTCCGGGTGTGATCGGGATTTTACCGGAGTACCGGGGAGGTTACCGAACCCCTCGGGGAGCTAAATGGGCCCATGATGGGCCTAGTGGAAAAGAGAAAGAGGCAGCCCTTCAATGGGCCGCGCGCCCCTCCCCTCCCTTGGTCCGAATAGGACAAGGAGAGGGGGCCGGCCCTCTCTCTCTTTTCCCCCTCCGCGAATCTATTCCAAACTAGATTGGGGGGGGAATCCTACTCCCAGAGGGAGTAGGACTCTCCTGGCGCGCCCTCCTTGGTCCGGCCAGCCTCCCCCCTCTAGTCCTTTATATACGGAGGCAGGAGCACCCCAGAGACACACAAGTTGATCCACGTGATCTATTCCTTAGCCGTGTGCGGCACCCCCAGCCACCATAGTCCTCGATAATATTGTAGCGGTGCTTAGGCGAAGCCCTGCAGTAGTAGTGCATCAAGATCGTCACCACGCCGTCGTGCTGACGGAACTCTTCCCCGACACTTTGCTGGATCGGAGTCCGGGGATCGTCATCGAGCTGAACGTGTGCTAGAACTCGGAGGTGCCATAGTTTCGGTGCTTGATCGGTCGGATCGTGAAGACGTACGACTACATCAACCAAACGCTTCCGTTGTCGATCTACTAGGTATGTAGATCATACTCCCCCTCTCGTTGCTATGCATCACCATGATCTTGCGTGTGCGTAGGAATTTTTTTGAAATTACTACGAAACCCAACAGTGGCATCCGAGCCTAGGTTTTATATGTTGATGTTATATGCACGAGTAGAACACAAGTGAGTTGTGGGCGATATAAGTCATACTGCCTACCAGCATATCATACTTTGGTTCGGCGGTATTGTTGGATGAAGCGGCCCAGACCGACATTACGCGTACGCTTATGCGAGACCGGTTCTCCTGACGTGCTTTGCACAGAGGTGGCTTGTGGGTGACAGTTTCTCCAACTTTAATTGAACCAAGTGTGGCTACGCCCGGTCCTTGCGAAGGTTAAAATGGAGTCAAATTGACAAACTATCGTTGTGGTTTTGATGCGTAGGTGAGATTGGTTCTTACTTAAGCCCGTAGCAGCCACGTAAAACTTGCAACAACAAAGTAGAGGACGTCTAACTTGTTTTTGCAGGGCATGTTGTGATGTGATATGGTCAAGACATGATGCTGAATTTTATTGTATGAGATGATCATGTTTTGTAACCGAGTTATCGGCAACCGGCAGGAGCCATATGGTTGTCGCTTTATTGTATGCAATGCAATCGCGATGTAATGCTTTACTTTATCACTAAACGGTAGCGATAGTCGTAGAAGCACAAGATTGGCGAGACGACAACGATGCTACGATGGAGATCAAGGTGTCACACCGGTGACGATGGTGATCACGACGGTGCTTCGGAGATGGAGATCACAAGCACAAGATGATGATGGCCATATCATATCACTTATATTGATTGCATGTGATGTTTATCTTTTATGCATTTTATCTTGCTTTGATTGACGGTAGCATTATAAGATGATCTCTCACTAAATTATCAAGAAGTGTCCTCCCTGAGTATGCACCGTTGCGAAAGTTCTTCGTGCTGAGACACCATGTGATGATCGGGTGTGATAGGTTCTACGTTCAAATACAATGGGTGCAAAACAGTTGCACACGCGGAATACTCAGGTTATACTTGACGAGCCAAGCATATACAGATATGGCCTCGGAACACGGAGACCGAAAGGTCGAGCGTGAATCATATAGTAGATATGATCAACATAATGATGTTCACCAATGAAACTACTCCATCTCACGTGATGATCGGACATGGTTTAGTTGATTTGGATCACGTAATCACTTAGAGGATTAGAGGGATGTCTATCTAAGTGGGAGTTCTTTAAGTAAATTAACTGAACTTAAATTTATCATGAAACTTAGTACCTGATTAGTATCTTGCATGTTTATGTTTGATTGTAGATAGATGGCTCGTGCTGTTGTTTCGTTGAATTTTAATGCGTTCCTTGAGAAAGCAAAGTTGAAAGATGATGGTAGCAATTACACGGACTGGGTCCGTAACTTGAGGATTATCCTCATTGCTGCACAGAAGAATTACATCCTGGAAGCACCGCTGGGTGCCAGGCCTGCTGCAGGAGCTACGCCGGATGTTATGAACGTCTGGCAGAGCAAAGCTGATGACTACTCGATAGTTCTGTGTGCCATGCTTTACGGCTTAGAATCAGGACTTCAACGACGTTTTGAACGTCATGGAGCATATGAGATGTTCCAGGAGTTGAAGTTAATATTTCAAGCAAATGCCCGGATTGAGAGATATGAAGTCTCCAATAAGTTCTATAGCTGCAAGATGGAGGAGAACAGTTCTGTTAGTGAGCATATACTCAAAATGTCTGGGTATAATAATCACTTGATTCAATTGGGAGTTAATCTTCCAGATGATTGCATCATTGACAGAATTCTCCAATCACTGCCACCAAGCTACAAGAGCTTCGTGATGAACTATAATATGCAAGGGATGAATAAGACTATTCCCGAGCTCTTCGCGATGCTGAAAGCTGCGGAGGTAGAAATCAAGAAGGAGCATCAAGTGTTGATGGTCAACAATACCACTAGTTTCAAGAAAAAGGGCAAAGGAAAGAAGAAAGGGAACTTCAAAAAGAACGGCAAGCAAGTTGCTACTCAAGAGAAGAAACCCAAACCTGGACCTAAGCCTGAAACTGAGTGCTTCTATTGCAAGCAGACTGGTCACTGGAAGCGGAACTGCCCCAAGTATTTGGCGGATAAGAAGGATGGCAAGGTGAACAAAGGTATATGTGATATACATGTTATTGATGTGTACCTTACCAATGCTCGCAGTAGCACCTGGGTATTTGATATTGGTTCTGTTGCTAATATTTGCAACTCGAAACAGGGACTACGGATTAAGCGAAGATTGGCTAAGGACGAGGTGACGATGCGCGTGGGAAACGGTTCCAAAGTCGATGTGATCGCAGTCGGCACGCTACCTCTACATCTACCTTCGGGATTAATATTAGACCTAAATAATTGTTATTTGGTGCCAGCGTTAAGCATGAACATTATATCTGGGTCTTGTTTGATGCGAGACGGTTATTCATTTAAATCAGAGAATAATGGTTGTTCTATTTATATGAGTAATATCTTTTATGGTCATGCACCCTTGAAGAGTGGTCTATTCTTGTTGAATCTCGATAGTAGTAACACACATATTCATAATGTTGAAGCCAAAAGATGTAGTGTTGATAATGAGAGTGCAACTTATTTGTTGCACTGCCGTTTAGGTCATATCGGTGTAAAGCGCATGAAGAAACTCCATACTGATGGACTTTTGGAACCACTTGATTATGAATCACTTGGTACTTGCGAACCGTGCCTCATGGGCAAGATGACTAAAACGCCGTTCTCCGGTACTATGGAGAGAGCAATAGATTTGTTGGAAATCATACATACAGATGTATGTGGTCCGATGAATATTGAGGCTCGTGGCGGATATCGTTATTTTCTCACCTTCACAGATGATTTAAGCAGATATGGGTATATCTACTTAATGAAACATAAGTCTGAAACATTTGAAAAGTTCAAGGAATTTCAGAGTGAAGTTGAAAATCATCGTAACAAGAAAATAAAGTTTCTACGATCTGATCGTGGAGGAGAATATTTGAGTTACGAGTTTGGTGTACATTTGAAAAATTGTGGAATAGTTTCGCAACTCACGCCACCCGGAACACCTCAGCGTAATGGTGTGTCCGAACGTCGTAATCGTACTTTACTGGATATGGTGCGATCTATGATGTCTCTTACTGATTTACCGCTATCTTTTTGGGGATACGCTCTAGAGACGGCCGCATTCACGTTAAATAGGGCACCATCAAAATCCGTTGAGACGACGCCTTATGAACTGTGGTTTGGCAAGAAACCAAAGTTGTCATTTCTGAAAGTTTGGGGCTGTGATGCTTATGTGAAAAAGCTTCAACCTGATAAGCTCGAACCCAAATCGGAGAAATGTGTCTTCATAGGATATCCAAAGGAAACTATTGGATACACCTTCTATCACAGATCCGAAGGCAAGACTTTTGTTGCTAAATTCGGAAACTTTCTGGAGAAGGAGTTTCTCTCGAAAGAAGTGAGTGGGAGGAAAGTAGAACTTGATGAGGTAACTGTACCTGCTCCCTTATTGGAAAGTAGTACATCACAGAAAACTGTTTCTATGACACCTACACCAGTTAGTGAGGAAGCTAATGATGATGATCATGAAACTTCAGAACAAGATACTACTGAACCTCGTAGATCAACCAGAGTAAGATCCGCACCAGAGTGGTACGGTAATCCCGTTCTGGAAGTCATGCTACTAGATCATGATGAACCTACGAACTATGAAGAAGCAATGGTGAGCCCAGATTCCGCAAAGTGGCTTGAAGCCATGAAATCTGAGATGGGATCCATGTATGAGAACAAAGTATGGACTTTGGTTGACTTGCCCGATGATCGACAAGCAATTGAGAATAAATGGATCTTCAAGAAGAAGACTAACGCTGACGGTAATATTACTGTCTACAAAGCTCGACTTGTCGCAAAAGGTTTTCGGCAAGTTCAAGGGATTGACTACGATGAGACCTTCTCACCCGTAGCGATGCTTAAGTCTGTCCGAATCATGTTAGCAATTGCCGCATTTTATGATTATGAAATTTGGCAGATGGATGTCAAAACTGCATTCCTGAATGGATTTCTGGAAGAAGAGTTGTATATGATGCAACCAGAAGGTTTTGTCGATCCAAAGGGAGCTAACAAAGTGTGCAAGCTCCAGCGATCCATTTATGGACTGGTGCAAGCCTCTCGGAGTTGGAATAAACGCTTTGATAGTGTGATCAAAGCATTTGGTTTTATACAGACTTTTGGAGAAGCCTGTATTTACAAGAAAGTGAGTGGGAGCTCTGTAGCATTTCTGATATTATATGTAGATGACATATTACCAATTGGAAATGATATAGAATCTCTGGATAGCATAAAGGTTTACTTGAATAAGATTTTTTCAATGAAAGACCTCGGTGAAGCTGCTTACATATTAGGCATTAAGATCTATAGAGATAGATCAAAACGCTTAATTGGACTTTCGCAAACCACATACCTTGACAAAATTTTGAAGAAGTTCAAAATGGATCAAGCAAAGAAAGGGTTCTTGCCTGTGTTACAAGGTGTGAAGTTGAGTAAGACTCAATGCCCGACCACTGCAGAAGATAGAGAGAATATGAAAGATGTTCCCTATGCATCAGCCATAGGATCTATCATGTATGCAATGCTATGTACCAGACCTGATGTGTGTCTTGCTATAAGTCTAGCAGGGAGGTACCAAAGTAATCCAGGAGTGGATCACTGGACAGCGGTCAAGAACATCCTGAAATACCTGAAAAGGACTAAGGATATGTTTCTCATATATGGAGGTGACAAAGAGCTCATCGTAAAAGGTTACGTTGATGCAAACTTTGACACTGATCCGGACGATTCTAAATCGCAAACCGGATACGTGTTTACATTAAACGGTGGAGCTGTCAGTTGGTGCAGTTCTAAACAAAGCGTTGTAGCGGGATCTACATGTGAAGCGGAGTACATAGCTGCTTCGGAAGCAGCAAATGAAGGAGTCTGGATGAAGGAGTTCATATCCGATCTAGGTGTCATACCTAGTGCATCGGGTCCAATGAAAATCTTTTGTGACAATACTGGTGCAATTGCCTTGGCAAAGGAATCCAGATTTCACAAGAGAACTAAGCACATCAAGAGACGCTTCAATTCCATCCGGGATCTAGTCCAGGTGGGAGACATAGAGATTTGCAAGATACATACGGATCTGAATGTAGCAGACCCGTTGACTAAGCCTCTTCCACGAGCAAAACATGATCAGCACCAAGGCTCCATGGGTGTTAGAATCATTACTGTGTAATCTAGATTATTGACTCTAGTGCAAGTGGGAGACTGAAGGAAATATGCCCTAGAGGCAATAATAAAGTTATTATTTTATTTCCTTATATCATGATAAATGTTTATTATTCATGCTAGAATTGTATTAACCGGAAACATAATACATGTGTGAATACATAGACAAACAAAGTGTCACTAGTATGCCTCTACTTGACTAGCTCGTTAATCAAAAGATGGTTATGTTTCCTAACCATGAACAATGAGTTGTTATTTGATTAACGGGATCACATCATTAAGAGAATGATCTGATTGACATGACCCATTCCATTAGCTTAGCACCCGATCGTTTAGTATGTTGTTATTGCTTTCTTCATGACTTATACATGTTCCTATAACTATGAGATTATGCAACTCCC
>NC_053028.1:150915888-151135464 GCF_003073215.2 Triticum urartu | reverse complement strand
TGTTGAGGCAACCAATGCTGATGATTGGCTTGTGGATCTGTGCAAGCATTTCGAGTGCATTAATGTCAGGCCTGAGGACTATGTCAAGTTCGCTTCCTTCCAACTCAAAGATCAAGCTGCAGAATGGTTCCAGCAGTACAAGGATTCCAAAGGTGGACGTGTTATCACTTGGGATGAATTCCGTCAAGATTTCCGGGCTCATCATATTCCCTAGAGCGTGGTTGAAAGCAAGCGTGAGGAATTCCGCAACCTGAAGCAAGGCTCTTTGTCTGTCTATGACTACAACAAGTTGTTCCCGAAGCTCGCCCGCTTTGCCAAGCAGGACGTCCCTGATGAGAAGAGCATGATATACCAGTTCAGGGGTGGTCTCAGAGAAGAAATTCAGCTAGCTCTTATTCTCTTCGAGCCCTTGAGATACGATGAGTTCTACAACGTGGCATTGAAGCAAGAGGCTGCTCAGTTGAGGTGTGATGCTTCCAAGAAGCGAGTCAGAGATGTTACTCCTTCTTCCTCTACTCAAGTGGCCAAGCAGCAGAAGTATTGGCTTCCTCCTCCTCCGTTACGTTAGCCGTATCAGCAGAAGAGCAAAGGTGGCAGTGGATCTCAACGAGAAGGTGCCAATGAGAAGGGTGAACTCGATGCCATCTCGCAAATTCCAGTCATTTGCGAATATCAAGACGTCTTTCCAGAAGAGCTTCCAGGAATGCCTCCGCACCGGCCAGTTGAAGTCATTATTGATCTTGAGCCTGGCACGGAACCTGTGTGCAAGCATCCTTACAAGCTCGGACCTGAAGAGTTGAAGGAGCTGAAGAAGCAACTCGATATTCAAGAGAAAATGGGTCTCATCCGGCCTAGTTCTTCTCCATGGGGTTGTGGTGTTCTTTTTGTGAAGAAGAAGGATGGAACGGACCGACTTTGTGTTGATTACCGTCCATTGAACAAGAAGACCATCAAGAACAAATACCCACTTCCCAACATCAACGAGCTATTCGAACAACTCAAAGGTGCCCAAGTATTCTCCAAGCTTGATCTCTGTATGGGTTATCATCAGATTCGAATCCGTGAGCAAGATATTCCCAAGACGGCTTTCAGGACAAGCTATGGTTCATATGAATACACTGTCATGTCTTTTGGCCTCGTCAACGCTCCTCCGACTTTTCTCGCATGATGAACTTCATCTTCAACGCCTACACCAATGACTTCGTTTTGTTCTATCTCGACGACATTCTGGTTTTCTCCAAGAACAAGGAAGATCATGCCAAGCACTTGCGTTTGGTACTCGATAAGCTCAAGGAACATCAGTTCTACGCCAAGTTCTCCAAGTGTGAATTTTGGCTCGATGAGGTTCTTTATCTTGGTCATATCATCTCTGCCAAGGGCATTGCCGAGAACCCTGAGAAGGTGTCTGCAATTGTGAATTGGGAACCTCCTCAGAACGTGAAGCAACTCCGTAGCTTCCTCGGTCTCACAAGCTATTGCCGAAGATTCGTTGAAAACTTTTCTAAGATCGCGAAGCCTCTCTCAAATCTCCTCCAGAAGCACGTCAAGTACGTTTGGTCTCTGGAGTGTGACATTGCTTTCAATACTTTGAAAGAGAAATTGATAACTGCTCCAGTTCCGACTCCGCCCGATGAATCCAAGCCGGACAAGGTCTTTTGTGATGCCTCTCTCCAAGGTCTTGGCGCAGTGTTGATGCAAGAGAAGAAAGTTGTTGCTTATACCTCTCGCCAGTTGAAGCCCAATGAGAAAAACTACCCCACTCATGATCTCGAGTTGGCGGCAGTTGTGCATGCTCTTTTGACTTGGAGACATCTTCTATTGGGAAGAAAAGTGGACATTTTCACTGACCACAAGAGTCTCAAGTACATCTTCACTTAGCCTAATCTCAACCTCAGGCAAACTCGATGGGTCGAAATGATTCAAGAGTATAATCCGAGTATAGAGTATACTCCAGGCAAGGCCAATGTGATTGCTGACGCATTGAGCAGGAAGGCTTATTGCAACAGTCTGATTCTCAAGCCTTATCAACCCGAGCTTTGTGAAGCTTTCCGCAAACTTAATCTGCAAGTTGTTCCTCAAGGTTTCCTCGCCAACCTTCAAGTCTCTCCTACCTTGGAAGACCAGATTCGCCAAGCCTAGCTTCTTGATGCTATGGTGAAAAAGGTGAAGATTGGGATTGCCAAGAGTCAACCCAAGTACAAGTGCTACCGCCTTGATGACAAGGACACTCTCTTCTTCGAGGATCGTATTGTTGTACCCAAAGGTGACCTCCGTAAAGTGATCATGAACGAGGCTCACAATTCTCTCCTCTCCATCCACCCTGGGAGCACGAAGATGTATCAGGACCTTAAGCAGGCTTATTGGTGGACTCGAATGAAGCGCGAGATTGCTCAATTCGTGAATGAATGTGATGTCTGCAGAAGAGTGAAGGCAGAACACCAAAGGCCAGCTGGTCTCCTCCAACCTCTTTCCATTCCAGAATGGAAGTTTGACCACATTGAGATGGACTTCGTGACTGGGTTTCCAAAGTCCAAGCGTGGCAATGATGCTATATTCATTGTCATCGACAAACTCACCAAAATGGCTCACTTTCTGCCTATCAAAGAGTCGATCACTGCAGCTCAATTGGCGGAACTCTATACCTCGCGAATTGTCTCTCTACACGGTATTCCACAAGTGATCTCTTCAGACCGTGGCAGCATCTTTACCTCAAAGTTTTGGGATTCTTTTCAGAAGGCCATGGGCACTAACATCTGCTTCAGCACAGCTTTCCATCCTCAAACTAGCGGTCAAGTCGAGCGTGTCAATCAGATTCTTGAAGATATGCTCAGGGCTTGTGTGATCTCCTTCGGCATGAAGTGGGAGGATTGTCTTCCTTATGCTGAATTCTCCTACAACAACAGTTTTCAAGCACGTTCGGGCAAGGCCCCTTTTGAAATTTTGTATGGCAGGAAGTGCCGTACCCCTCTCAACTGGTCTGAAACCGATGAATGTCAGCTTTTGGGTAATGACTTAATCACAGAGGCAGAGGAGATGTGCAAAGTCATTCGTGATAACCTCAAAGCAGCCCAATCCCGCTAGAAGAGCTACTATGATAGTAAGCACCGCGATTTGGCTTTCGAGATCGGAGATCATGTTTACCTCCGTGTCTCTCCTATGAAAGGTACTCGTCACTTCGGTATCAAAGGGAATCTTGCCCCTAGATACGTGGGACCTTTCAAGATTGTCAGCAAGAGAGGCGACCGCGCCTATCAACTCGAGCTTCCTTCAAACTTTGCAAATGTTCATGACATGTTCCATGTCTCTCAGCTTCGAAAGAGCTTCAAGACTCCTGACCGCACCGTCAACTTTCAGGACATTGAGCTCCAAGAAGATCTCTCTTATCGTGAGCACCCAATTGCTATTCTTGAAGAGACTGAACGCAAGACTCGCAATAAGTCAATCAAATTCCTCAAAGTCAAGTGGTCACACCATTCCGACCGTGAAGCTACCTGGGAAAGCGAGGATCACCTCCGTTCTGAGTACCCGGCATTCTTTCAGTCCTAGATCTCGGGACGAGATCCTTTCGTAATGGTGGAGTGTTGTAACACCCTGGATGTAACTTTCCCAATTTGTACTCCAACTCTTGTCGTTTCCGGCGTTAAGTTAATTTATTTTCCCGGGTTCGGGTCTTTGTCCCCGTGTGTTGTTATCATTTTCATGCATCTCATATCATGTCATCATGTGCATTGCATTTGCATACGTGTTCATCTCATGCATTCGAGCATTTTCCCCGTTGTCCGTTTTGCATTCCGGCGCTTCGTTCTCCTCCGGTGGTCAATTCTACCTTTCTTTCGTGTGTGGGGATTAAACATTTCCGGATTGGACCGAGACTTGCCAAGCGGCCTTGGTTTACTACCGGTAGACCGCCTGTCAAGTTTCGTATCATTTGGACTTCGTTTGATACTCCAACGGTTAACCGAGGGACCGAAAAGGCCTCGTGTGTGTTGCAGCCCAACACCCCTCCAATTTGGCCCAAAACCCACAAAAACCCTCTCCATCATCTATAGCGTTCGATCACGATCGCGTGGCCGAAAACCGCACCTCATTTGGACTCTCCTAGCTCCCTCTATGCCTATATAAAGGCCTCTCCCCGAAATCCGGATCCCCCCTCGTCCAAAATCCTAAAAATCGTCTCCGCGCCGGCCGGACACGTCCGCCGCCCCACCCGGGCCAATCCCGCACCGCCACGTGGCAGCGTGCCCACATCGGCGCGCCGCCACCCGCGCGGGCCCGCCGTAGCCCAGGCTGGCCCCCCCGGCCCGCATCGCCGCCCGACCGTGGCCGCGGGCGCCCGCCTCGCCGCGCCGCCACTCTCCCTCATCGCCGGCCGCCGTGCTCCACCCCGCCGCCTCGCATCCTCCTCACTCCGCCGCCCGGTGCCGGCCGCCGCCTCCATCGCGCCGCCCCGCGCCTGCCTCCACCCGGCGCCGGCCGCCGCCGCCGCGGGCTGACCCCGCGCCGCCCGGCCTCGCCAATGCCGGCGAGTTCGAGCTCCCTTCGGCCGCCCTCTGCTTTTGATCTCCGGGGAGAGCTCCGACGTACCTCGATCCACGTGCCCCGATCCAGATCTGAAAATATTAGGGTTGACCCCGTTTTTTTCCCTAAGTCCCTAACTTTTTGCTCATGCTCTTAGCCTCGTAACTTTGCATCCGTAACTCCGTTTTTGGCATATAGCATATCAAAATGTTCATCTCAGAGAGTACATCATTTCATTCCATTGCATCATTTTCATTTGAGTTCATCTTGATGCCCGAAATGCTGTTCGAAGAGGGCTACTTGAGATAATTGTCAGATCTACTGCTCCATTTAGCCTTTTGTCTTTTTTGCCATGATTATTGTGTGCATGATATGCCCATGAGTTCTACATATGTTTTGTTAAGGGTTTTGTTTTCTTTCCAGAGGTGCAACCCATGTATTTTTGTGATGTGTGTGGTGACTAGCACAAGCTTTCAAAGTGGTGCACTTGGTAATTCTGATTTCAGGGACTTAGCAATTCCACTAAGTCCTTGATCTGTTTATTTCATATGGCCATATGTTCATGTTGTTTCCTAGTGATCCATGCCTCTTTTCAGGATGATCAGTAAGGATGTTTTGTTAATATTTTAGTGCTCTATCCATCCATGTATTTGTTTGCAATTATGGATCACCCTAGCTTGAGTCAATCGAGCTCTACTTTTGCTACTTTGTGAATCTGGGCAGATTGTCAACTTGTTTGCAATTTTGCCGATGATGTTGTAGTTGATCCATGCATGCTAGGCGATTGTTCTTGCCATGTATAGCTTGCGTTTTGTGTATTCTTCATGGGTGTATGCTTAGATTTTTATGACTTTCCCTGTGGTGAGTGCATCGAGCTCGTAAACATGCCTACTTGAGATATGTTTCAGCATGTGCCAGTTTTCACTAAGTCTGAAAACTGATTATGTTTTTGCCATGTTCACATGCTTGCAATTGTATTTTCGGATCCCTTTTGGCTCAATGTCACTAAGGGACTTTTGTTAAGATCTTTGATTAGCTCCATCCCATGCTTTACTTTGCTATGTTCAGGTCCTGTAGCATGTAGTTTTGTTGCTCCGAAGAGTACTATCTGATCTGAATTTCCAGACAAGTGTTAATTTCACTAAGTCTGAAATCTGTTTCCATATGCACTTTTGCCATGCTTGTTTGAACCTGTTAATGGATGAATTGGCCGTAGCTCAGTGCTGGAATTTTGCTAAGCATCATGAATGCATCCCTGCCATGTATTTTTATGCCATGTTTGGGTGCTGTAGCATGTTCATCTCATTGCATTTAGATGGCTACTTGCTGTAAATCGCAGACCGGTGTCATATTTAAATCGCTTGCCATTTCCAAACCGTAACTCCGATTCCGACGTTCTTTATATCGTTTTCAAGAGATTTCATCTCATCTTTCCAGTGGAACACTTGGATTCCCAAGTTGAGGCCAGGTTCTTGCATTTCCTGTCACATCTTGCATATGCATCCCGCATCGCATCCCGCATAGCATACCATCTTTGCATCATATTGTTTGACCCTTGTACGTGGTTGATTGTGTCTTTGTTGCTTGTTTGTCTTGTTTGGGTAGATCCGGGAGACGAGTTTGCTAACGAGGAGCCCGTTGAGTTTGCTTTCGAGGATCCAGTCAACTCTGACAACTGTGCAGGCAAGATGATCATACCCTCGAAATCACTACTATCTTTGCTATGCTAGATTGCTCGCTCTTTTGCTATGACAATGCTACGATGCTTACCACTTGCTTTAAAGCCTCCTAAATTGCCATGTCAAACCTCTAACCCACCATGTCCTAGCAAACCGTTGATTGGCTATGTTACCGCTGTGCTCAGCCCCTCTTATAGCGTTGCTAGTTGCAGGTGAAGATTGGAGGCCGTTCCTTGTTGGAACATTTATTTACTTGTTGGGATATCATTATATTATCTTGTTATCTTAATGCATCTATATACTTGGTAAAGGGTGGAAGGCTCAACCTCTCACCTAGTGTTTTGTTCCACTCTTGCCGCCCTAGTTTCCGTCATATCGGTGTTATGTTCCCGGATTTTGCGTTCCTTACGCGGTTGGGTTATAATGGGAACCCCTTGATAGTTGGCCTTGATTAAAGCTTTTCCAGCAATGCCCAACCATGGTTTTACCATTCGACAAGCCTCTTTTCCCTTGGGTTTTCGGAGCCCGAGGGTCATCTTATTTAACCCCCCCCCCCGGCCAGTGCTCCTCTAAGTGTTGGTCCGACCGAGTAGACTGCGGGGCCACCTCGGGGCAACTTGAGGGTTGGTTTTACTTGTAGGATGTCTCATCTGAGTGTACCCTGAGAACGAGATATGTGCAGCTCCTATCAGGATTTGTTGGCACATTCGGGCGGTGTTGCTGGTCTTGTTTTAACCTGTCGAAGTGTCTTGAAGAACCGAGATACCGAGTCTAATCGGAACGTCTTGGGAGGCGGTCTATTCCTTCGTTGACCGTGAGAGCTTGTCATGGGCTAAGTTGGGACTCCCCTGCAGGGATTTGAACTTTCGAAAGCCGTGCCCGTGGTTATGGGCAGATGGGAATTTGTTAATGTCCGGTTGTAGATAACTTGAACCTTAACTTAATTTAAAATGAATCAACTTAGTGTGTTACCGTGATGGCCTCTTCTCGGCGGAGTCCGGGAAGCGGACACGGTTTTGGAGTAATGTTTGCGCAGGTTGTTCCCTAGTTTCTCGCTCGCGCTTTGCCTCCTCTTCTCGCTCTCTTTTGCGAATAAGTTAGCCACCATTTTTGCTAGTCGCTTGCTACAGCTCCACATATTTACCTTGCCTTACCTATAAGCTTAAATAGTCTTGATCGCGAGGGTGCGAGATTGCTGAGTCGATGTGGCTCACAGATTACTATTACACCAGATGCAGGGCCTGATGATTCCGCTCCAGGTGACGCTCTTGAGCTCAAGTGGGAGTTCGACGAGGACTCTCAACGATACTATGTTTCCTTTCCTGATGATCAGTAGTGGTGCCCAGTTGGGGGTGATCGGGACCGTGTCGCATGTTGGGTTATCTTTTATTTTGGCGCCGTAGTCGGGCCATGAGTGTTTGGTTGATGTAATGTTATTTATGTACTTGATTGACATGGCGATTGTAAGCCAACTATGTTATCTCCCCTTTTATTATCTATATTACATGGGATGTTGTGAAGATTGCCTAACTTGCGACATATGCCTTCAATGCGATTATGCCTCTAAGTCGTGCCTCGACACGTGGGAGATATAGTCGCATCGAGGGTGTTACACCCACGATCCCGCAAGCGCCCGCGACAAGGCAACTATTCAGACTAGGCAGTCATCAAAGCATCCTCGGACATCTTCTCTGGCGCCGACTGAAAAGGCTTCGAAACTAACCAAGGTCGTACCGCAGAAGACCCAAAAGGCGCTGCCCAGAATCAAAATCGACATCCCTGTTGCCTCTGCGTAAGTGTCCTGTCTTCAGTTTTACCCGGAATTCTGTGTTGTCTATTTTTCCTTGGTTTGACCGAGTGAATCTTGAAACTAGTAGTGCCGCTACCTTTGGGACCTCTGCTTACAAAAACGAGGATGAGGACATGGAAGATGCGGTCACCTCCAACCCAGGTATAATCTTTGTGATCTTGTCTTTGCTTTGTCGATTGAACTGCGGTACAACCAACGAGGATGAATTTTTGGCGATTGATCTTTTTACAGCTCCTCCCAACATCATTGATCTCCCAGACGACGACGAAGACGAGCCACAGAGGCCCTTGGGGAGACGAAGCAGGAAAACGTCCGATGGCAAGACGCCTCAGTTGATGCCGGTGGCGGAACCGGTAATCCAGGAAGCCGGCGATGCCAATCGGACCTCCGTCCCCTTCGCCATACCACAGTCGATTGCTCAGCCTTCAGCGTCAGCCGCGCAGACTCCCGCCGATCCACCTTCACTTTTTGCTGCACATCACGTCCCAGAGGACCAGGTGGGTGCTGCCAAAGAGGCTATATGCCAGGCGGGCATTATGATGGAGAAGATGAAGATGGTGCGGCAAGGCAGCCAAGCTGCTTATGATGCCAGCTCCACTCTCCAGAGCAACGTCCAGGTTAGCAGATTGCCGACTGACTCTTTTAGCTTGTTCTGTTAGGGGCACGCTAAGTGCACCCACTTGGTGTAGTCCCCGAGACCGTGGTCGACTGCGGGCAGTCGACTATGGTGTCGGGACCCCGATTCTAAGTCACAACGATCTAGCCTGTAACACCTCATATCACTTTGCGGCCTCACGCACGGTATTCCCACGGGTGTCGCCTTACCATGGCCCGGGACAGTTTGCGCCTTTTGGCTCTCGTATATGATAGTATCGCTAGCATCCATCTGACAGAGAATCCGGGCCGACATGGCTAGTCGTGAACCCAAAGCGGTGCTAACCTATGGGGACAGGCATACATGAATCACATCGAGCATGTCGGTCAACAGCATATGAATCCGGACTGTAGCACTGGGCTAATAGGACTCCGGTAACCCGGGCTGTAGCAGGCTAGGAAGGACTCCGGATGTCACCGCGTGACATTTCCCAGAAGGGACAGACACAGGAACGAAGTGAAACACATGCCGGCCAGTCAAGTGTTCCGGGCAGTAGTGCTGGGCTAGCAGGACTCCGGTGAACCGGGCTGTAGCGGACTACTATCGCTCAGAAAGCACTAGACTACATTTCCCCATATGATAGGCTGCCGTGGATAAACAACTAGATTGTTGGATCCCACACATAGCAATACACATTACACGTACGCATAACATGCAAGTATGTGTTGTACAACATGGCATCACAACATGACGCAAACTCATATAGATAAAGGCCCAAAAGAGCCACATAGCATTAAATATAAACAGGGGTCTCATGACCCATCATTCAGAGCATACAAGCAATAAGCGGAAGCATTACATGTCTGAGTACAGAAAACTACAAATGAAAAAGGCTGAAGAGCCTGACTATCTACAACATCCGATCAAGATCGTAGCTGAGGTACAAGCTACTTGTCGAAGTCCAAATAAACTAGTAAGACCGAAGTCTCCGCTGCAAAACACAAATAAAGCAACATGAGTACAAAGGTACTCAGCAAGACTTACATCAGATCCTATCATACATGCACTTGTATCAAGAAGGTAATGTGGAGTTTAGTTGCAGCAAGCCAGCTTTGACTCAGTGGCTATCCTGTACTACGACTGCTGGTAACTCTTTTGAGGTGGCGCACACGAGTCCACTAATCACCACGTCAATACAATACAATGGATTCATTCCTGTCTTCCTACGAGAAGGCCATCCATAGCACTCACACTTGTCTTGAGCATTTTAGACTATCCACTTCAAGTTGTCTATGTACCATGTAAGCATCCAAGAAGTCCATAACCGAGGACACGGCTATTCGAATAGATCATGATAACCCTGCAGGGGTGTACTTCTTCACACACGCTCTCCCCACTTATCACCATGTACATGTCATGTATCTCGGCAACCTTCAAGCGGAAGCCTGGCGAGGGTGTTGGCCACGATCTGACTAACCACACAAGACTCTAGTCCAGGTTTATCGCCTATTCGGGTTCTATCCGCAAGGAGATCCGGCCGGGGTGTCGCTCACGGCCCCAAACGATGTGTGCAGGGTTCCCAAGCCCACCTCGCCGGATGGATCTATGCTTGGTACACCGTGCCACTTGTGCCTAGTCTGTCCCAAGCCCACCTGGCCGGGTGCCACTTGCTAGACTACTAACACTACCTACAAACACCAAAAAATATTTGCAACTCCTGGACAGAGATCAAGTTGGCTAATAAATCGAGAGAGCTTGGAGCGCCTGGAGCCCAATGTGTGGCAGTAACTAGTCATTGGACAACTTACACAGAACTCAGTTCTTAAGGACGGTTCGAGTGAGACAACCCACCATGTACTCCTACATGGCCTCTCACCGCTACCTTTACCAAATCGTGTTCACACGCTTAACTCTCAGCACCAGAACATATCGTACCAATCCAATTCATTCCTGATGAATGAGACCTGACACAACTCTTAAGAAATAGCAGGAATGGCATGGCAAGAACAGAACATGGCTCAGTCAGATCCTACACATGCTAGTGGGTTTCAACTATTTACTGTGGCAATGATAAGTCATGCAGAGGAATGGGTTCAACTACCGCAGCATAAAGTAGCAGTTGATTCGCTGTTGTCCTAATGCAATAAAAGAGAGCAGGAGCGAGAGAGTGGGATCATGTCGGAATGAACAAGGGGGTTTGCTTGCCTGGTAGATCAACAGGGGCACTGCTCCTCAGACAAGTACTCTGGAAGGGTCTCTGGAGCAGGACCTATCGAGAAGGAACGGTGTCGGTAATCAAAACACAACCATATGCAACAATATGATGCATGATCATGGCATGAATATGTGATGCTGATTGAGCTAATGCAACTAGCTTTTATTTGGATGAAATCCATTTGAACCAAGATTCAAATGCATCTCCAACATAAGCTCTTTATATAAGCCATTTTATTGTTTCCCTTATACATCATGTATAGATTGGTTTTTCATTCATCAAAATGGTACAGATGGATAGATTGAATTTTTCTGATAATTTTTCATATATAAATTATTTCAATCTGAGCTACGGTTGAATTTCTATGAATTTTTGAAGTTTATATCATTTTCTGGAATTTCCTGATTTATTTTAATACCAGAAAATGATATATTGCGTCAACATGACAGCAGCATTGCGACATCAGGTCAAAGGGGCTGACCAAGTCAAACCTGACGTGTGGGGTCCACATGTCAGTGACTCAGTTAGTTCACAGGGGGTTTATTTAGCCTAATTAGGATTAGTGGGCGCCGGGCCCACTGGTCAATGACTAACTAGGTAACTAACCTAGGTTAATTAGTGTTAATCTAATACTAACAAAATGTCAGGGGGGTGGCCCACGCATCAGTGACACAAGGGGGAGGGTCAACCCTGGTCAGCGGGTCAAACCCGCCGGCGACTCGACGCCGGCGAGGCCCGAGACGGCGGAGGGCGTCGAAAACGCGTCTCCAGCGACCAAATGGGCCGCGGAGACCATCTCCGAGGAGCTGGTGCTCGCGCACATCCACTTGTGCCCTCCGTTTCACCGGAGACAGCCTAAATCGACAGCGGCGACCACTTGGGCGGCGGCCGGAGTTCGGCGGGGAGGGGAGAACGGGCTACGGTGTCACACCCTAGCTAGCTCAAGCATTAGAGTGTGCATCATGTTTAAATTTCTCTTAAATTTGAAATGGGGAAGGTAGAAACCCCCAACACCCCCCTGGAAACAACTAGGGTTTACTAAAATTATTTTCAATGAACCTGAAATGCCCTTCTAAAGAGTTCACCCTCTTTGTCTTGGGTTAGAACCTCTGGCAAAATTGGTGCACAATTTTCTGGGTCAACAGAAGGTCATTGAATTAAATCATAAGTATTTGAATTTGGGCATTTAAATGCTATAAAATAAATTAAATGCTCAAATAATTCTAGAAATAATTGTTTGCTGTTGGAAATATTCTAAATAGAGCCCACAATTATTTTCAGGATTTTTGGAAACGTTTTAGTATTTTTAATAAAGCCCAACATTTGCAGTTAAATAGAAAAATAGAAACAATTAGAAAAAAAGAGAGAGAGGGAAGCCACCTGGGCCTTACGTGTGCTGGCCCAGCCCACTTGGCTCGGGCCAGCCGACTGGCTTGCCAGTTGTCGTCCTCCTCCCGCCAGAAGGACACGGAGCGCGTGGCCGGCGCCCGCGGCCACATGCCGGCCACCTCCTGCTTCCGCCGACGCCCTAGAGACGTCTAGGGGTGCCATGCGACCCCCATGTCTCCCTCTCATCCTCCCTCACTCTCCCCCTCGTCTCCCTGACTCTCTCCCGTGATGGCCGAGCGCGTCCCTCGCCGCCATTCGCCGTAGACGCCACCAGAGCCACCCCCTCGCCCCTCCGACGAGCCCAATAGCTCCGCCTCGTCGCCCTGGACCTCTCCGCCGACCCACGCGGCTCCAAATGCCGCCGAACGCCGTCTTCACCCTCGTCTTCAACCTCAGGCACCCGAGCCATCTCCGATCGATTCGCCGCCGCCAGGACCTCCCCGAGCTCGCTGACCCCCTCTTCGACCCCGCTGTGAGCTCCTCTTCCTTTTCCCCTAGCTCCCGTGCTCGTTTGGTCTCTGTAGCCGCCACTTCCACCGCACCCGAGAGCTCCCCGCTGCCGGCCACGGTGCCGTCGTGGCCAGAGCCACAGTGGCTCGAAGCCAAGCTCGCCGTTGTGCTCAGCGCAGCACCAGGAACCCGTAGCCACCACCAGCTCCTTCTCCCTTGCACCATAGCCTCGAAACCAACCCCGCCCGAACTCCGGCCGCCGCCACGAGCTCGATTCTGGTGAGCTCGCTCCACCCCAGCTCCTCCCACTTGCCCAATAGATGCGCGCGAGCCCCAGCTACGCGTAGCACGTCTCCGCCGTCGATTTGGTCGCCTGAGGGCGATTTCCGAAGCCCTCCGCCGTCTCGGCCTCGCCGGCGGCTCAACGCCGGTGGGATTAGCCCTGCTGACCAGGGGTTTGACCCTAGTTTGACTCCCCTCAGTCAATGACAAGTGGGCCCCCTCTGTTAACTAAATCAGATTAGTTTTAACTAAAAATAATTAGCTTAATTAACTACTGACATGCGGGACCCACCAGTCAGGTTTGACTTGGACATCCCCGTTGACCACTGACGTCACCCTGACGCAATGCTGACGCAGTAATTCAATTACTGGATTTATCCTTTAATAGGAAATTCCAGAAAATAGTCAAAACTTCTAAAAATCATAGAAAATCAACCATAGCTCCAAATGCAAAGATTTATATATGAAAAATGATCAGAAAAATTCAATCTATCCGTCTGTAATGGTTTCATGCATGACAAAACAAGTTTACCTTGCTGTTTAAGCAGAATAAGGTAATGCACTATTAAGGCCATGTTTAATGAGCTAATATTTGAATCTTTGATTCAAATGAGTTTAATCCTTTCTGTTATAGCTTGCATTAGGCCAAGACACATTCATATTGACATGTCATAGCATGCATCATATTGTTGCATATCGTCATGTTTTGATTGTGTTTCGATGTGTTCTTCATGGTAGGTTCTGCCTCCGAGGATATTCACGAGTATCCAACTGAAGGGCAGTATCCCACTACCACTCCATCAAGCAAGCAACCATTGATCATTCCGATACAAACCCATGTTCTCGCTTCTGCTCTTGTTTACTGCATTAAGACAACGCGATTCAAACTTCTGTGTGTTACGGTAGTTGAACCCTTATCCTCTGCATGACCTGTCATTGCCACAGTAACTAGATGAAACCCACTAGCTTGTGTAGGAGTTGATTGAGCCATGTATGTGATTCCTACCTTGCTATGCCTGCTATGCTTAGAGTTGTGTCAGGTCTGGTTCATTTGGGTGATGGGCTAGAGTGATATGATCATGTCGGTAATATGAGGGATGTGTGGAACATGTTTTGGTAAAGGTATCGATGAGAGGCCATGTAGGAGTACATGGTGGGTTGTTTCATTGAGGCCGTCCCTAAGAACTGAGATCTGTATGTGTGATTTAAGATTCAGCTACTACCATGCATTGGGATCCTTAATTGACCCTCTCAGCTTCTTAATCACCCTAGTACTCTGTCCAGGAGTTGCAAATAGTTTCTGGTGTTTGTAGGTTATGTGTTGGCGGCCGTGCGTAGCGCTGACCCTAGGGGTGGGCTATGTTGCGGTAGATACATCGTGGCACGGTGTACCGAGTCACCTGTTTGGTGTCTCGGGAACCCTGTTCACATCGTTCGGGGCCGTATGTGGAAACCTCGGCCGGACTCTCTGCGGATGGAACCTGGATAGGCGATAAACCTGGACTAGAGACTTAAGTGTTTAGGTAGGCCGTGGCTGACACCCTCGCTGGGCTTCCGCTTGAATGTTGCCGAGTACATGTCGTGTAAGCAGCGGTAAGTGGTGAAAGCGTGTATGAAGAAGTACACCCCTGCAGGGTATAAAACTATTCAAATAGCCGCATCCGCAGTAAAGGACTACTTGGTTGCCTGTACAGTTCATAGACAAGTTAATGGATACTACTAAAAGACTCACGATAAGTGTGAGTACCGAGGATGGCACTCTCGTAGGATGACGAGGGAGGATCCCCGGTGGAGTATTGTGTTGGTGAGTAGTGGACTCGTGTGCGAAAACTATTTTACTGGTGGAGTTCCGTAGGATAGCTTAGCCAAGAGTCAAAGCTGGCTTGCTGCATTAACCCCACCACCTTCTTGAGAAAAAGCATGTATAGTAGGTTCTGATGTAAGACTTGCTGAGTACCTTTGTACTCATGTTTGCTTAATTACTGTTTTCAGACAACAACCCCGCCCCTCCGATGGGTTCTACGTAGACCTTGACGTCGACGAGTGACTAGCCACTGAGGTGGTGATCCTGGCCATGGAGGGGCCTATGTAGATAGACAGGCTTCGAGAAGCCTTCTTTCTTTCTAGAGTCTGTACTCAGACTAGTTGCTTCCGCACGTGCTTGTATGATTGTATGACTTGAGTGTCGGGTCATGTGACCCCTATCTGTATGAACATGTTATGTATGGCTCCCTGGAGCCTTTAAATAAAGTACTTGAGTTGTAGAGTTTTGTTGTGATGCCCTGTTGTATGTAATCATATCGGGCATATTGTGTGTATGATTGAAATGCTTGGTATGAGTGGGATCCGACAATCTAGTTGTTTATCCTTGGCAGCCTTTCTTATGAGGAAATGTAGCCTAGTGTTCCTCGAGCCATAGTAGTCCGCTACAGCCCGGTTCACTGGAGTCCTGCTAGCCAGCAGTACTGTTCAGGACACTTGACTAGCCGGCATGTGTTTCACTTCGTTCCTATGTCTGTCCCTTCGTGGAAATGTCACGCGGTGATATCCGGAGTCCTGCCTAGCCTGCTACAGCCCGGGTTCCCCGGAGTCCTGTTAGCCTAGTGCTACAGCCCGGAATCACTCGCTGATGACCGACATGCTCGATGTCATTCATGTATGCCTGTCTCCATAGGTCTGCGCCGCTTTGGGTTCACGACTAGCCATGTCGGCCCGGGTTCCCTGTCATATGGATGCTAGCGACACTATCATATATGTGAGCCAAAAGGCGCAAATGGTCCCAGGCCATGGTAAGGAGACACCCGTGGGATACCGTGCGTGAGGCCGCAAAGAGATATGAGGTGTTACCGGCTAGATCGATGTGGCTTGGAATCGGGGTCCTGACATACGGTGCATGGCAGGAGCAGCAGGTGAGGGTTTTGGGGTCCTGGCGTTGCACTGAGCACGATGGTGTGCTCGGTTGCGGCTGGCTCGGCCCCTGGCCACGGTGGCGCCATGGCCGGCGGCAAGGTGCTACGGCTTCGGTCGAAACGGCGGCTGCGGTGATCGAGAAGCAAGGGGAAGAGGGGAAAACGACGATGGAGCTCACAGCGGTCGCAGAGGGCGTCGAAGCGGACTCGGGGAAGCTTTGGTTGCCGCGAATTCGACGGCGGTGATCCACGGCGGCCGAGGCCGAAGACGAGCGCGATGAGGATGCTGCGGTGCGTCCTGGCTTGCCTGGGTCGGTGGAGAAGACGAGGACGACGTCGCAGAGCTCGTAGACACGTCAGAGGGACGAGGCGGAGACGGTGGCCGCGGCAGCAGCGATCGGCGGCGACGAGCTCACTCGGATGCGAGGAAAGGGAGAGATCCAGGGGAGGAGAGAGAGCGAGAGAGAGTGCGAGAGGTCCGAGGGAAGTGCGTGGCATCGTCGGGGGCCTCCAGCAGCAAGCGGGGAAGCAGGAGGTGGCCGGCGCGTGCTCGCGCGCGTCGGGCACACGCGCGTCGTCCTCCTGGTAGGAGGTAGGCGACGACAGGCGTCGCCAGTCGGCTGGGCCGGCTAGAGGAGCTGGGCTGCCCGGCAGGTAGGCACAGGTAGTTTTTCTCCATTTTTATTTTCTTTTCTATTTTCTGACCTTTGTTTTGATTTAATAAAAATACTAAATCAAGTTATTTTCTTCTGAATGTTTTTGCAGGGGCCTAAAGGATTATTCCAAAGCCCCTCACCAAAATTCAAAATTATTGGACAATATTTTTTATATATAAAAATATTTATCCAACGCAAATAATTACTGGATTAATTCCAAATGGCCAAAAAAATATTTATGAGCTCCTGAAAATATTGGTTTGAATTTTACCTCTGCCCAATATTTTCAGAGAGAGACATGAACATTTCCTTGGAACCTTTTGGAGCAATTTTTATCTGGGTCATTTCCAGAAATGATTTCTGAGGGTTTCACAAATCCCCATTTCAAATTTAAATGGAATTTAAACATTATGCACACATGACTAGCTAGCCTAGGTCATACCAGAACTAGGGATGTGACATACGGTCTTAGATCCTCTTCTTTTTTTTGCACTCGGCCTGGACATACCACGTCGAGTGGAACCTGGACCAGTGGGGGCAAGCTAAGTGCACCTGCTGGGTGTAGTCCCCGAGACCGTGGTTGACTGCGGGCAGTGGATTATGGTCTGGAAACAACTTGAATTTATCGAACTATTGTTCTGAAGTAACTAATCTTTCCATCTGTCGATTAACTGGCCCTTGATTAAAGAAATCTTGTCAACTCGGAGTTCGTTTTGCTGAATTGGAGAAAAAAACAGATTCAGCTCATCCTCGATCTGGAACTGGCCAAGAGAAATCTGTAGAAGGCCAAGGAAGAAGCTGCTAGTAAGAGAAAGCTTGCCGACTGATTTGTCTCTGTACCAGATTCTATTTTGCTTTTTCTGAACCGATCGCTGTTACTTTCAGAGAAAATGAATCAAGCTTTGGCGAAAAAGGACCAAGATCTTGCGGCCGCACAAAAAGCAGCTGACGAGAAAACTGCACTCGCCGAACAGAAGCTAGCTTCAGTCGGCAAACTGGAGGAAGGAAATGCCAAGCTGAAAACTACCCTTGATGAAGCCAATAAGGAAGCGACTCGCCTGAAGAAAGACAAGAACAATCTGAACAAGAAGATGGAAGGCATTGCTCGCAAGAGGGACGATCTGGAGAATTATCTGGGAGGTCTTGCCAAGAAGTTGTTCGTCATGCTTGAAGGTATTTTCTTTGAACCGACTGACTTGTCATTGTCGACTTGATATACAACCGTTGACTCATCTTTGAATTGCACGTCCAGAATTTTGCCGGAACTTCGAGGAAGAGACTGGGCGAGTTGAGACAAGCTTGGACGCCATCCATTCTCCAGTGAAAGACGAGGCTTCCATGAATGTACTCCGATTGGAATCTCGTGTTGCTGGTGTTGTTGATTATCTTGCTCGACTGAAGGTCGCAATGTCGCGGATCGACACAGAACTCTGGCCAGGGGCAACGCTCCAGAATGACCTCGAGTCTCTGATGACTCAACTTAATTAGATTCCCGGTCGAGTGCAAGAATGGTAGAAGTCTTCTGCTCGGTGCGTCACTGATGTGGCTCTGTCTTTGGTTCGTGTCCACTGCAAGGAAGCGCAAGAAGAGAAGCTGGCAGCGATCAAGGTTGCCAACACCAAGAAGCATGACTTCCAATCTTTCATGGAGACCTTCATTGCTGCTGCCACTCGGATTGCCGACGGAATTGTCCCAGACGAATTCGTCGAGCCTGCCAGCCCTCCTCCTGTGGAGTGAACAAACTTTTATGCCCCACCTTAAATTTGCCTCGGAATGCCGAGCGATTTTGTAACCGTTAAACTCCTTCGGGCTTGATGCCCAAGTACTTTAATCCGCGATCGGAACCTTAGAATTTATCTAAACTTGGTTTATCTCTGAATATGCTTGTGCTTGCCTTCGAGTGGAATTTGTTCTTCACTCGAAATATTTTTTGTACTTGAGATGCAGCTCTGGGGAAGAGGTTCCAGTTGACCTGCACCTCGTCGTCCTTGCGGATGAGGATGGAGCGCATGTTATACTTGTGGCGCAGTTCTGAGGAGAAGGTTGCAGTCGACCTGCACCTCGTTGTCCTTGCGGATAAGGATGGAGCGCACATTGTATTTGTCGCGCAGCTCCGAGGAGAAGGTTGCAGTCGACCTGCACCTCGTCATGGATAAGGATGTGTTTCAAACTTAGGCGAGTACTAGAATACAGCTAAGCCCCCGAGTAGGAGGATTGCTCACCACTCGGTGGGATTTTTCAAACTTAGGCAAGTACTAGACTGCAGCTAAGCCCCCGAGTGGGAGGGTTGCTCACCACTCGGTGGACTTTTCAAACTTAGGCGAGTATTGGACTGCAGCTAAGCCCCCGAGTGGGAAGGTTGCTCACCACTCGGTAGGATTTTTCAAACTTAGGCGAGTACTAGACTGCAGCTAAGCCCCCGAGTGGGAAGGTTGCTCACCACTCGGTAGGATTTTTCAAACTTTGGCGAGTTATGGACTGGAGCTAAGCCTCCGAGTGGGAGGGTTGCTCACCACTTAGTAGGATTTTTCAAACTCAGGCGAGTACTGGACTGCAGCTAAGCCCCCGAGTGGGAGGCCGGTTGGTCACCACTCGGTAGGATTTTTCAAACTTAGGCGAGTACTGGACTGCAGCTAAGCCCCCGAGTGAGAGGCTTGCTGACCACTTGGTAGGATTTTTCAAACTCAGGCGAGTACTGGACTGCAGCTAAGCCCCCGAGTGGGAGGCCGGTTGGTCACCACTCGGTAGGATTTTTCAAACTTAGGCGAGTACTGGACTGCAGCTAAGCCCCCGAGTGAGAGGTTTGCTCACCACTCGGTAGGATTTTTCAAACTTAGGTGAGTACTGGACTGCAGCGAAGCCCCCGAGTGGGAGGGTTGATCACCGCTCAGTAGGATTTTTCAAACTTAGGCGAGTACTGGACTGCAGCGAAGCCCCCGAGTGGGAGGGTTGATCACCTCTCAGTAGGATTTTTCAAACTTAGGTGAGTACTGGACTGCAGCGAAGCCCCCGAGTGGGAGGGTTGATCACCGCTCAGTAGGATTTTTCAAACTTAGGCGAGTACTGGACTGCAGCGAAGCCCCCGAGTGAGAGGCTTGCTCACCACTTGGTAGGATTTTTCAAACTTAGGTGAGTACTGGACTGCAGCTAAGCCCCCGAGTGAGAGGTTTGCTCACCACTCGGTAGGATTTTTGAAACTTAGGCGAGTACTGGACTGCAGCGAAGCCCCCGAGTGAGAGGCTTGCTCACCACTCGGTAGGATTTTTCAAACTTAGGCGAGTACTGGACTGCAGCTAAGCCCCCGAGTGAGAGGCTTGCTCACCACTCGGTAGGATTTTTCAAACTTAGGCGAGTACTGGACTGCAGCTAAGCCCCCGAGTGAGAGGTTTGCTCACCACTCGGTAGGATTTTTCAAACTTAGGTGAGTACTGGACTGCAGCTAAGCCCCCGAGTGAGAGGCTTGCTCACCACTCGGTAGGATTTTTTAAACTTTGGCGAAACGGATTCGCAGCTAAGCAACCGAGTGAGAGGCTTGCTCAGCACTTGATAGGATTTTTTAAACTTAGGCGAAACGGATTCGCGGCTAAGGCACCCACTGGGGGATTTGAAACATATAACAAAGAAAGAGTAAACATTTAGGAGACTGTAAAACTATGTCTTTGATAATCAAACTAGAAGGTATTTATTATTACATCTGAACGCTTAAGTATAAAAGGGGCTTAGCAACTACGCATTCCAAGCGCGTGGCTCGTCTTTCTTGTGCTCGACATTGTAAAGGTGGTATGCTCCATTGTGGAGCACCCTTGTGACGATGAAGGGGCCTTCCCAAGCAGGAGCAAGCTTGTGTGGTTTCTGCTGATCCACTCGAAGAACCAAGTCTCCCTCTTGAAATGCTCGCCCCCTCGCATTTCTAGTGTGGAATCGACGTAGGTCTTGCTGATAGATGGTTGACCGGATCAAGGCCATCTCTCTTTCCTCTTCCAGGAGATCAACTGCATCTTGCTGTGCATGTTCTGCTTCATCTTCTGGGAAATGCCCAAATCGGGGTGCATTGTGAAGCAAGTCACTTGGGAGTACAGCTTCAGCTCCATAGACCAAGAAGAATGGAGTTCAGCCAATCGACCGATTGGGAGTTGTCCTCAATCCCCAAAGCACTGATGGAAATTCATCGACCCAGGCGCCTGCTGCATGCTTGGGATCACACATCAGTCAGGGTTTCAGTCCTTTGAGAATCAATCCGTTTGCTCTTTCAGCTTGTCCATTCGACTAGGGGTGCGCAACTGAAGCATAGTCGACTGGAGTGCCTTGGGAAGCACAGAAGGCTCTAAACTCATCAGAATCGAAGTTCTACCCATTGTCAGTGATGATGCTGTGCGGAACACCATATATGAATGTTAACTCTCTGATGAAGCTGACAGCAGTACAGGCTTCAAGACTTTTGATATGCTTGGCTTCGATCCATTTGGTGAACTTGTGACTGCCACGAGCACATGAGTGAAGCCGCTCCTACAAGTCTTGAGAGGTCCAACCATATCCAATCCCCAAACAGCAAAGGGCCAGACGAGTGGAATGGTCTTCAGGGCTGATGCAGGCTTGTGAGACATGTTGGAGTAAAACTGGCAACCTTCACATTTGTCGACTATTTCTGTTGCCATCTCATTTGCTCGCGGCCAATAAAATCCCGCTCGGTATGCTTTGGCCACAATGATTCGAGAGGACGCATGGTGACCACAGGTCCCCGAGTGGATGTCATTGAGGATCACTCGACCTTCCTCTGGTGTTATGCATTTCTGGCAGACTCCAGTCACACTTTCTCTGAACAACTGTCCTCTTATCACAGTAAAGGCTTTGGATCGACGGACGATCTATCGAGCCTCTTCTTCATCCTCTGGGAGTTACTTCCTAAGGATGTATGAAATCTACGGCACTGTCCAGTAGGGAGCGATGACCAAAACCTCCATGATCAAGTCGACCACGGCTGGGACTTCGACTTCAGTCAGACCAGTGGCACTTTTTGGTTGTGGGGGCTCTTTAGTGAAACGATCTTCTTGAACTGAAGGTGTATGAATATGTTCCAAGAACACATTGCTGGGAATGGCCTCCCTCTTGGAACCTATCTTTGCTAGATCATCGGCAGCTTGATTTTTCAGTTGGGGTATGTGATGGAGCTCTAACCCCTCGAACTTCTTCTCTATCTTCTACACTGCATTACAGTAGCCAGTCATAGCTGGGCTTCTAACATCCCACTCCTGCATCACTTGATTAACCACTAAATCTGAGTCGCGGTAGACCATGAGGTGACGACGCCGAGTGAAATGGCCATACGCAACCCGTACAGAAGTGCTTCATATTCAGCTTCGTTGTTGGAGGATTCAAAATGAATCTAGAGAACATAGCTGAGTTTGTCGCCTCGGGGGATACCAATACCACCCCAGCACCGGAACCATTCAACATCTTGGATCCATCGAAGAACATGGTCCAATGCTCTGAGTGAATCTGAGTCAGTAGTTGCTGTTCAATCCACTCGACGAGGAAATCTGCTACTGCTTGGGACTTGATAGCTTTCTTTGCCTCAAACTTGATATCCAAGGGAAGGAGTTCAATCGCCCACTTTGCCACTCGACCAGTTGCATCTCTGTTGTTCAGGATCTCTGACAACGATGCATCGCTGACGACTGTAATGGAGTGATCAGAGAAGTAATGTGCAACCTTCTTCATGGTCATGTAAATCCCGTAAACAAGCTTCTGATAATGTGGATATCTTTGCTTGGATAGAGTCCGAACTTCAGAAACATAGTATACTAGGCGCTGAACTTTATAGGCTTTTCCTTCTTCTTCCCGCTCGACCATGAGCACCATACTGACAACTTGTCCTGTGGCTGCAATATAAAGCAGTAAAGGCTGTTTGCTGATTGGGGCAGCAAGCACCAGCTAGGTGGAAAGCAGGGCTTTGAGTTCTGCAAACGCTGCGTTAGCTTCATCTGTCCACTCGAACTTATCAGATTTCTTCATCAGTCGGTAAAGAGGCAGGGCCTTTTCACCGAGACGAGATATGAATCGACTCAAGGCGGCCAAACAACCAGTAAGCTTCTGGACATCGTGTACATGTATAGGGTGCTTCATCCGGAGTATGGCACCAACTTTCTCTGGGTTTGCGTCGATCCCTTGTTCGGAAACAAGGAAACCGAGCAACTTTCCACCAGGAACTCCGAATGTACACTTTGGTGGATTAAGCTTGATATCATACCTTCTAAGGTTGGCAAAAGTTTCAGCAAGGTCACCAAGCAGGTCGGAACGCTTTCATGACTTGACCATAATGTCATCCATGTATGCTTCCACATTCCGACTGAGTTGAGTGAGCAGACACTTTTGAATCATCCTCGTGAATGTGGCTCCAGCGTTCTTCAGGCCGAATGGCATGGTAACATAACAGAAACATCCGAATGGAGTGATGAAAGCCGTTTTTATCTCATCGGGTCCATACAGTCGGATCTGATGATACCCGGAATAGGCGTCCAGAAAAGACAATCGCTCACACCTCGCAGTCGAGTCGATAATTTGGTCAACGCGGGGGAGAGGAAAATGATCTTTCGGGCAGGCCCGATTGATATGCTTGAAGTCGATGCAGATGCGAAGTGAATCGTCCTTCTTAGGGACCATGACAACATTGGCGAGCCACTCAGAGTGGTAAATCTCTCGGATGAACTCAACTGCCAGGAGCCGAGCCACTTCCTCACCAATTGCTTTCCTCTTCTGTACGGCGGACCATCGAAGATGTTCCTTGACTGGTTTTACCTTCAGGTCGACTCGCAAACGATGCTCAGCCAGTCCCTTGGGTACACCCGGCATGTCAGAAGGTTTCCATGCAAAGATGTCCTAGTTCTCACGGAGGAACTGGATGAGCACTTCTTCCTATTTACTGTTGAGTGATGTTGAGATACGAGTAGGAGTAGCATTAGGGTCCGTTGGGTGAATATGAATCGGCTTGGTTTCACCGGACGACTGAAATGCAGAATCAGTGACAGGCTTCTTGGAGCGCAACAAGTCACTCGGATCTGCGTTCTTCCGGTATTCTTGCATTTCGACTGCTCCCATTTGCGCATCGGCGATTTTTGAACCCTTCTGGAAGCACTCTTCTGCCTTCTGCCGATTGCCAATGATGGTGATCACTCCTCTAGGACCAGGCATTTTCAACTTGAGGTACATGTAACATGGTCGAGCCATGAAACGTGCATAGGCAGGCCTACCCAGAATGGCATTATAAGCACTCTGGAAATCCACTACTTCAAATGTCAACTTTTCTTTGCGGTAATTCTTGGAATCACCAAAAACCACATCAAGGGCGATCTGGCCGAGTGATTCAGCCTTCTTGCCAGGTATGACGCCATGGAAAATCATATTGCTTTCACTGAGCTTGGACATCGGAATGCCCATTCCGTTCAAGGTCTCCGCATACAGAATATTTAGGCCACTACCACCATCCATCAACAATTTAGTCAGTCGAGTGCCTTCAACAACTGGGTTGACCACCAGCGCTTGCCTCCCAGGGGTGGCTATACGTGCTGGGTGTTCAGACTGGTCGAATGTGATGGCAGTCTGGGACCACTTCAGATAACTTGGTGTTGCCGGAGCAACCATGTTCACCTCTCTGTTTATAACTTTCAGTCGACTTTTGCTTTCAACATCAGCAAAAATCATCAGAGTGGAATTGACGTTGGGAAAACCATCATCGTCTTCTTCCTTATCCTCACCCTTGTCCGACTCCTTTTCCTTCTCCTTGGGTTGTTTCTCTCGGAATTGCTGGATCAGGAGCCGACACTGTCGAGTGGTATGTTTAGGGTAAATCAGATTACCCTCTTCATCTTTCTTGATGTGAATGTGATAGGGTAAATCCAACACATCATTTCCATCTTGATCTTTCACTTTCTTGGGGTTCCAGGGTCCTTTGGGCTTCCCCTTGAACTTTCCTTGAGCCACCACTAAATCTTCACCAGGAGCAGCTAGTTCGGCCTTGCGCTTCTGCTTCCGAGTGGAATTCCCTCCTCCAGTTTCCTGGGCCACTGTTTTATGTCTGCCGCTTCGGAGTCGGTCTTCCTCTTCACCATTAGCATACTTGGTGGCGATCTCCATCATCCGGGACAGAGACATATCTCATGTTCAACCGAATTTCAGTTTCAACTCTCGATACTTAACACCCTCCTTGAAGGCACAAACTGCTTGGTGATCTGACACATTCTCCACTGTATGATGCAATGTGATCCATCTCTGGATGTAATCTCTCAAGGTCTCATTCGGTTTCTACACGCAGGACTGCAATTTTGTTAACCCTGCCAGCCGTTTGCAAGTACCCTCAAAGGTTCTGACAAACACTCGGGCGAGTTCTTCCCAACTGTATATGCTGCCAGGTGCCAACTGATTTAACCACGCTCTGGCTGAGCCATCCAACATAAGAGGAAGGTGTTTCATGGCCACTTCATCATTGCCGCCACCGATCTGCACAGCCACTCGGTAGTCCTCAAGCCAAGTGGCAGGCTTGGACTCACCAGTGAACTTGCTGACTCCAGTCGCCAACCTGAAGTTGGGAGGAATCACCGCAGCTCTGATGGCTCTGCTAAAGCACTCTGGGCCTGAAACATGTACTCTGCTGCCAGTCGTGTGATCTCTGTCATGACCCTCTCTGTGTGCTCTGTTTCTGTCGACCATACCTTGAACAAGAATAGATCTCGCATCAAAGCCCGGCTCCCTGGGGTCGACTGAAATTCTTCGCCCGCCACTGTGAGGGCGTCTGTCATCGTGCTGCCGAGGCACATATGACCCACTCCTCGGGGGAGGTGTGGGCACTCGACGACATTCATCGTGGTCGAGTCGGTGATCATATTGCTCACGGTTTCTGTACTGATCCTGCCAGTCCCCACGTCCCTCGCGCCGCAGGGGCGATCTTGGGCTGTGAGCCGACTGAACTGTGTCTGCCACCACAGACCTGCTATGAATTCTATTTCATGACTGTGATACTGTTGTGTTCTGCTCTCCTGCAGCCCGGAGTAAAGCCCGGATCTGCATCAAACCTCTGCTAGCTTCCTACTGGGAAGGCTGAATCGACTCTGCTATTCGGGCTGCAGTTGTGAGGTTTTGAATCGGAGTACGGTATACCTGAGTTGGAGGCAGAAAAGTTGTCGTCGAGTGGACTCAGGAATCCGCTGCCGAGCACGCTCATCTAGTGCGTGCTGGAGGTTCTCCAGTCGAGTGCGCTCAGCGAAGTTGGCCAGGCGCGCCTCTTCCAAGGCCCGGGCCTCAGGGGTTTCTCCAACGATAGGAGTGTGAAGTGCATCCATGTTACGGCGGCGAAGCTCTTCCCTCTGCTGCGAAGAGAGGGGCTCGGGACGGTACTCCTCGTGGACGCGCGACAGATCGCCATCACCATCGCCACCGTCATCGCGGGGGAAGCCAGGAGGACTGCGCGGTCCATTGACCATCAGGACTTCCACCGCGGGGTCACTACTGTCGCACTCAGATGCAGTCTCGACGGAGCCAGTCGAACAGGCCGTAGAGAGTTTCGTCGAGCTCGATTGCCGTGACTTGCGGGGTGGCCGATTGGCGGGCCACCGCATACCTCACCCACTACTAGAGCCGCGACCGACCGGAATGCTTGCGCCGGCGAACAGCGGGGAGAGAGGACGCCACAGGAGCCCACTGATACTGAGTCGACAGCTGCCGAAGAAGGACACCGCGGACGCACGCGTGAAAGTGCGTTGCCCCGCGGACGGGGAGCGCCTCGACGTCTACTGGAGCCTCTCGGAGCCAAGCGGAGTCGTCGGCGACGAACACGAGCGCGCCGAGACGGATCTCACGACCCTCGGCTAAGTCAATTCGATAACGAGGCACTTGAGCCCGTACCATCAACGCATAATGCGCCTGACCGACCACAACGTGGCCGGGACAATGCGGCAACTCAAGCCAAACACAAGCCGCACTACCTCGCCATAAAGGCAGAGATAAAACAGCTAGGGGATATACATACTGTCGTGGATCTAAGACTGACAGTAGAATGGGGGGTAGGTATGAGGAGGCAAGATCCTAGCTATGGCGAAGTTGTACACGCGAGTTTTATGAGTTCCGACCCTTCGCGGAGGAAGTAATATTAATAGCCCTACGTCTCGGAGCCCGGAGGCGATCGACTGGATTAGTCTCATGTGAGTTACAGGGGGTGCGATCCCTTGTCCCAGGGGAGGGGGTGGCTTATATAGAGTGCGCCAGGACCCCAGCTCCCCTCCGTTACACAGGGTTCAATGTGCAAAAAGAAGGAGCGTTACAGGTAACGTCTGTAATAAAGTGCTATAAATGATCATTAAGTCTAAGAATAAACGCCAGACCGTTGCCATGCATACTGACTTTAGATCTTCTGTTTGTCGAGTGGTTTCCATTACGGTCGAGTGACTATGATTCTTCCGAGTGGAATGTTTCTGGTTGACTGGATGATGGTACCCTTTGAATACTTCAGGTTTTAGGGTGCTGTCCTTGGGGGTTGTCTAGGTCAGGCCTATGACCCTACCCTAGGTACGTAGCTTCATCACATACGACCTGCGGCAGGACCTGGACAGTAGAGCAGGACAGACCAGATCGATCTATGGATCGTGGGGGCGTGCCTAGACACGCGACGACGGCTATCTAGCCGGACCCGACAAGCATAATCACGCCCGGGCTGAAAACCACAGACGAACTCCATCTGAACTACGTCGTGACGTGGCCCGATATAGAGGCGCCACACACCCCCTTTGCCTCACTGATGAAGTAATGGAGCACGAATTCCCAGAAGGGTTTAAACCCGTGAACATCGAATCATATGATGGGACAACAGACCCCAAGGTATGGATTGAAGATTTCCTTCTCCATATTCATATGGCCTGCGGAGATGATCTCCATGCCATCAAATACCTCCCACTAAAACTGAAGGGACCAGCTCGGCACTGGTTGAACAGCCTACCAGAAAATTCCATTGGCAGCTGCGAGGATCTGGAAGACGCTTTCCGCGATAACTTCCAAGGTACATACGTCCGACCTCCGGATGCCGATGACCTAAGTCACATAGTCCAACAGCCCGAAGAGTCAGCCCGAAGAATCAGGAGTATGCATGAAAGAGTCAGATGCTTCTTCTATTCTTTTCCCTGGCGCAGCTGGGCCATCCTGGACTTGAACCAGAGACCTCGCCCGTGAAGTAAATCATCGCCCCTACGATCCAACCAATTGGGAGAGAATCAATAGACTCCTTTTCGGGAGCGATTCATCCTTCCCGAACGCAGCATACAACTCCCCGTTGTACTGCGCTCTTCAAGTGTGCACTATCCGGATGCCGAAGCCCTAGCGGCCTTTAAACATAGCATCCGCGACGAATGGCTCGCCCGACACCTCGGCCAAGAAAAGCCGAAGTCCATGGCAGCACTCACGACGCTCATGACCCGCTTTTGTGCGGGCGAAGATAGCTGGCTAGCCCGTAGCAATAACATTACAGGCAAACCTGGCACTTTTAAAGCCAGAAATAGCAACGGCAAGCCCCGACGCAATAGACACAAGCGTCGAAGCAACGATAACAATACCGATGACACGGCGGTCAACATCGGATTCAGTGGCTCCATGTCCGGCCAGTGGAGGAAGCCATTCAAGAGGAACAATCTGGGTTCATCTAGCTTGGACCGCATACTCGATCGTCCGTGTCAAATACACGGCACCCCCGGTTAACCAGCCAATCATACCAACAGAAGTTGTTGGGTTTTTAAACAGGCCAACAAGCCAAATGCCGAGAACAAGGAGAAGGGGTCACAAAGCAAGGACGATGATAAGGAGCCCCGTCCACCAAACACAGGGGGACAGATGAAGTTTCCCCCTCAGGTCAAAAAGGTGAACATGATATATGCTACCCATATCCCCAAGAGGGAGCGCAAGAGCGCGCTCAGGGACGTCTATGCGATAGAGCCAGTCGCCCCAAAATTCAACCCATGGTCGTCCTGCCCGATCACTTTCAATCGCAGGGACCATCCGACCAGTATCCGCCATGGCGGTTCAGCTGCACTGGTCCTTGACCCAATCATTGACGGATTCCACCTCACGCGAGTCCTCATGGACAACGGCGGCAACCTCAACCTGCTCTATCAGGATACAATGCGCAAAATGGGCATCGGTCCATAAAGGATCAAACCTACCAAAACTACCTTTATAGGAGTTATTCCAGGTGTAGAGGCCCGTTGCACGGGCTCAATCACATTGGAGGTCATCTTTGGATCTCCGGACAACTTTCGAAGCGAAGAGTTGATCTTCGATATCGTCCCCTTCCACAGTGGCTATCACGCACTGCTCGGACGAACTGCGTTTACTCGATTTAATGTGGTGCCACACTATGCTTATCTCAAGCTCAAGATGCCCGGACCACGCGGTGTCATAACAGTAAATGGAAACACGGAGCGCTCCCTCCGTACCGAGCAGCACAGCGCGGCCCTAGCAGCGGAAGTACAAAGCGGCCTTTTAAGGCAGAACTTTAATTCGGCGGCCAAACTCTTGGACATTGTCAAAAAAGTCCGGACTACTCCGCAACATGACAGTCCAGCTCGTCAGGAGTTAGACTAGCAATCTGACCTCCGTCTCAGTCCCAACCAAGTGGTGGCATGCATACCGTGCGGACATAATTACGCACTAAAAATACCATGGGCAGAGACAGAGGCATAACCCGATTGTGGTCCACAATACGGCTCGACCTTCCCTGGACACACATACTTTCACTTTTCTTTTTTATCCTTTCCAGGTTTCTTTCCCACAGGCCCCTCACGGCGGCCTGCTCATCGGTCCTTTCGAAGGACAAATACACCAAGGTGGCAAGTAGCACAGACGCGCAGGGGAATCTTTAGATGTTCTTCTTGACGATCATTCTACCTATTTTCAGGACCCGCACACAGCTCCCCCTTGGCCTTGGCGTGTTAAATAGCCAGGTTTCTCATCGCACTATTTGTACAAATACGCTTTGACATATTAATCAAATTATAATGGAAACAGTTTGCGACCCAGCTTTTGTGGCACTAGCTTACTACTTCATTTGATTTCGTCATTCTTGATGATTGCACCCGTACACTTTGGTACATTGTAAATTCGCCAGGGGCTTCATTATGCTCCACACTACGGCAACAAAGTCCGAACACTTTTTACAGTATAGTTCGGCACCCCGAATTTTAGCATTATATGCATCGGCTCCGAATCATGTCTTCGGTCAATAGTTGGGTTGCCCGGCTCCTGTGCTTGCTACCTTATATTCCGTCCTGTCGGCTAGGGTAGTAAAGGGAGAACTACTGCGATTGTGTTTCCGATTCATCCGGTCAAGCACCTCAGTAGAGAAAGCCGAAAACTGACTGTCATGATGCGGCGAAAGCTGGTCAGCTATTCGGAAGTTACAAATCTTTTGTGATTTTTTCCTCGTTACGCGATGAATCTTCCTTCATCCGATCAGGTGTTTACAACACCCTAGTCCGTCTTAAATGCTAACTAGGGGCTGCGCCTACACTTTTATTGTCAAACTCCTATGGCTAAGTGAGGGTGATAAAGCCACATAGTCCGATTGCCTGGTTCGTTGCGCTAAACACCTCCTTCAAGGACCAAATTATTGGATCAAGAGTGTTTAGATTCCATCCCGAACAACCCTGTACTACCTACATGGGGGCTAAAGCCGACGACTAGCCAACTCTCAAATTTAATAAAAACGGCTGCACAGGAGGTAAAATCTTAATAAGCATTATATTACATATCAGCATTGTTTCACCATACAGGACAGGACAACATGAATGTATTCATTCAAAAATAATGTCCTTAGCACATTGCTCTGCAACAGTGCGGGATCCCTCCAGGACATCATCAAAATACCGCTTTTGCGTGCGGTGCTCCTTGCCGGTGAGCGGTCCCTCAGTCGCGAGCTTGACGATGTTCATCTTCGCCCACTGCACCTTGACACGGGCGAAGGCCATCCGCGCACCCTCGATGCAGACTGACTGCTTGATGACATCAAGCCGAGGGTAGGCATTGACCAACCGCTTCACGAGCCCGAAGTAGCTGCTGGGTATGGCTTCGGCAGGGCATAGCCGGATTATTAAATCCTTCATGGCTAGTTCGGCCACCCTATGCAGTTCGACCAACTGTTTTAGCTGATCGCTAAAGGGCACGAGATGTTCTGGCACAAGGTATTGTGACCAGAACAACTTCTCCATCGAGCTCCCCTCTTCGGCTCGGAAGAACTCCGCAGCATCGGCAACATTGCGCGGTAAATCCGCAAACGCTCCTGGAGATCTCCAAATCCGGGTTAGTAAGAGATATCTCTTCTTCACATATTTGCTCTGCATAATGAAGGCCTTACCCGCCGCGATTTTTCTGGCCACCTGGATTTCTTGGAGGGCGCCTTGGGCTTCAACCCGGGCATCTTGTGCGCTTTGGCGAGCCTTGGCGAGTTCGGTCTCTCGATCCGCAATATTGTGCTCCAAGGACTCGCATTTCTTCACGGCGTCCTGGAGCTCCTATTGGACCTCCTCGACCCTCGCCTCGTGCTTCTTGCGGGCGGCTTGTTCCTCTGTCGCTCTCTTCTGGGCGGCGGCCAGCGTGTCCTTGAGGGGTTCCACCTCAGTCGCAGCCCCTACGAAATATCATGATAATATGATCAGCACAAACAACTCATATCTTTTTAAGATCTGAATATGCCATTGCATACCTTGCTCGTCCTCTAGCTGTTTTTTCACTCGGCCGAGCTCATCCTCGGCCCACTCCAGACTCTGCTTCAGTCCGGAGACTTTGGCAGAATGGTAAGTCGCAGCTAGCAGCGACACCTGCTTATTCATATAGATTGGTATGATTAGTCTCCTGCAGAAATTATTTGACCCTCTATTCGGCTTTTCTTTTAGAACACTGGACAGAGTCTCAGGGGCTACTGTCTATACTATGGCATTGTTTTTGCATAATTATGTCACATACCTCAAAGCCTGTTAAAAGGCTGGTGCAGGCTTCGGTCAGTCCGCTCTTGGCAGACGGCACCTTCTCAATTACCGTACCCATAAGGATAGTTCCTCCACAATGGAAGCACCTCGCAGCGCTTCCAGTAGAGTATCCGGTGCCTCTGGATGGACAGAGGTCACCGGCGGGATAGGCACACCTCCTTCTTTCAAAGGAGGCTGCTTCTGATTCCGGAGACGTACGGGTCTTCGGAATAGTATTCGGTTGGGGTCTGAATTGAATATGGCCCCCATCGCCAGTTGCTAGGGGGGTCTGCTCCCCCATGTGTCCGACGGCCGAGGTATCACCCTCTGGCGCCACCCGGATGACCTCCTGCATCTCTCCCTAGCCTGGGAAGGTCCTTTGGGACAGCCCCTCGGTGTCCTCCGTGTCCTTGGGAGAAGAGACTGCCGGCAGGGATCCGCTGTCCATCGCCTTTGGATCCAGCGAACCCCTTGAAGATGAGGATCGCTGAGGACTATCGGGGGCCGAACTACAGCGTGTGATTGGACACATTAAGACCACAAATTAAAGTAGTTGGAATATGAGCATGTTAGTGCCTTCGAGTACTTACGATTCGGCCAGGGGCATATCCCTGGGGCGCCACTCTGAGCTACTGTCCATGTCCAACGTGGTGTTATCCGCGAGGAACGCTCTCCCCTTCTTGGATGCTTCAGCCTCCAAATGCGTGGAGGCTGCCCTTTTCTTCCTTCCCCCTCAAGGCGAGGATTGCTTTCCTCCTCCTCGTCGTCTTCGGCGGGGGAGGAGTGGGTTTTGGTTTCTTTGGATGATGCGTCTGAAGTACCTTTAAGACAGAGACCACTTCAGGTCTCCTTGGCCTTCTTCTTGGCCTTCTTCTCCGGCGCCTTATAGGGCGTCAGAACCAGCATCTTCGTTAGAAGAGGGATCGCTGGGTCTTCTGGCAGCGGAGCCGGACACTGGATCCGCTCTGCCTTCTTTGTCCATCCCTAAAAAACCAAAGGGGGAAGCTTAGACTTCTTCCTCGAATATACCAATAGAGGAAACACCTTGAAATATGGAGAACTCACCGAACTGGCTGGACGAGTCAGGGTATGCCCGCGGTCCTCGGTCGTCTCCGGCCACGTCTGATTTGCCTTGAATATCACCTTCCAGATATCTTCGTGCGTGGTGCCGAAGAACTGTTGCAGGGTCTGGTGCTTGGCTGGATTGAACTCCCATAGAGGGAAAGTCCGGCATTGGCAAGGAAGGATCTGACGAATGAGCATCACCGGGATCACATTGACAAGCTTGATATTCTTGTCAACCATGCTCTTAATGCGCATTTGTAGCGCTGTCAGCTCATCTGACGAGGCCCAGTCCAGGCCCTTTTCGAGCCAGGAAGTGAGCCGCATTGGGGCCCCGGACCTGAATTCGGGAGCCGCGGCCCAAGTGGCGTCGTAGGGCTCTGTGACGTAGAACCATAGCTGTTGCCGAGGGAGTCCTGGATTAGGGGGACCTCGGACAGCCGGACTATATCCTTTGGCCTGACTGTTGGACTATGAAGATACAAGATTGAAGACTTCGTCCCGTGTCCGGATGGGACTCTCCTTGGCGTGGAAGGCAAGCTGGGCAATACAGATATGTAGATCTCCTCCCTTGTAACCGACTCTGTGTAACCCTAACCCCCTCTGGTGTCTATATAAACCGGAGGGCTTAGTCCATAGGACAACAACAATCATACCATAGGCTAGCTTCTAGAGTTTTAGCCTCTACGATCTCGTGGTAGATCAACTCTTGTAATATTCATATCATCAAGATCAATCGAGAAGGAAGTAGGGTATTACCTCTATCGACAGGGCCCAAACCTGGGTAAACATCGTGTCCCCCGCCTCCTGTTACCATCCGCCTTAGACGCATAGTTCGGGACCCCCTAACCGAGATCTGCCGGTTTTGACACCGACATTGGTGCTTTCATTGAGAGTTCCACTGTGCCGTCACCGTAAGGCTTGATGGCTCCTTCGATCATCAGCAACGATGTGATCCAGGGTGAGGTTTTCCTCCCCGGACAGATCTTCATGTTCGGCGGCTTCGCACTGCGGGCCAACTCGCTTGGCCATCTGGAGCAGATCGAGAGATACGCCCCTGGCCGTCAGGTCATGTTTGGAAACTTGAACTATACTGCCGACATCCACGGAGACTTGATCTTCGATGGATTCAAGCCCATGTCAGGAGCGCCGCACAATCACAATGAGCATGATTTAGCTCTGTCATCGGACTGTGTTCGGGAGATCACACCTGTAACTACTCCGGCCTTCAATCCGGAACAGATTGCCCCATCCGAGGACGGGTGGATAGACCCCGCCATGGAGGCCGCACTCTCAGTGGCGATAGAGCCGAATACTGACTTCACCCCTTACAAGAGCCGTTTTGCCGAACCATTGGATTCGTCCCCGGCCACGGGCTCTGAGCCGCCTGGGTCTGTGCCTATCAAATCCAATTGGGAACCGATCATGGAGTTTACCTCTGCGGATATCTTTCAGCACTCGCATTTTGGCGATGTGCTAAATTCATTAAGGTCTCTCTCCTTGTAAGGAGAACCTTGGCTGAACTATGTCCGGCTAGAATGGGATGCGGATGATGAAGAAATTCGCTCCCCAACCACCACCCACTTAGTATCCACTGTCGATGATTTAACCGACATGCTCGACTTCGACTCTGAAGACATCGACGGTATGGACGACGATGCAGGAGACGAACAGGAACCACCGCCCACAGGGCGCTGGACCGCCACCTCATCATATGATATATACATGGTGGATACCCCCAAAGAAGGGGATGGCGATAAGACAGCAGAGGATGACCCCTCCAAGAGGCAACCCAAGCATCGACGTCAGCGCCGCTGCTCTAAGTCCCGCCATAGCAAAAGTAGTGATACTGGCACAAGAGACAATAACACTCCGGATAGTGCCGAAGACGACGACAATCCCCTCCAGCCAAATTTAGAGCTGGAGGATGAACAAGCTAGCCCTGCAGAACAGGTAGCAGATGGAGAAACGGAGGATGACAATTACATGCCTCTCTCCGAAGACGAGGTGAGCCTCGACGACAAAGAATTTGTCGTGCCTGAGGAACCCGTCGCGCAGGACCGCTTCAAGCGCCGGCTTATAGCCACAACAAATAGCCTGAAGAAAAAGGAACAACAGCTTCGAGCTAATCAAGATTTGCTAGGAGACAGATAGACCGAAGTCCTTGTGGCCGAGGAATACGAACTCGAACGCCCCTCCAAGAGTTACCCAAAGTGCAGGTTGCTACCCCGACTCGAGGAGGAAGCATTAAAACCAACGTCACCAGCATATGACGCGGCTGATCGGCCACCTCCTGGCCGAGACAGAGAGGCATGTCAGCCTGAAGTCCAGACCGCACCCCGCCACCGTTCAACCAAAAATAGCAAGGCCCGGGGCAACACACGGGACCTACGAGACGTATTGGAAAACAAAGCAGGACATACAAGATCGATCTACGGATCACGGAGTCGAGCCCCAACGTGAGACGATGATCGTCACGCCGGATATACCAAAAGCAAATCCGGCCGGGCCGAATACAGCAGACAAGACTTGTATGAACTGCGTCGTGATATAGCCCGGCACAGAGGCTCCGCACACCCCCTATGCTTCACTGATGAAGTAATGGATCATGAATTCCCAGAGGGTTTTAAACCCGTAAATATTGAATCATATGATGGTACAACAGATCCCGCAGTATGGATCGAGGATTTCCTCCACATCCACATGGCTCGCGGTGATGATGTACATGCCATCAAGTACCTCCCACTAAAACTCAAAGGACCAGCTCAGCATTGGCTGAATAGCTTGCCAGCAGACTTAATTGGCAGTTGGGAGGATTTGGAAGATGCATTCCTTGACAACTTCCGGGGAACTTATCTGCAACCACCGAATGCTGACGACTGGAGCCATATAAGTCAGCAGCCAGGGGAATCGGCCAGGAAATTCTGGACCAGGTTCCTAACTAAGAAAAACCAAATTGTCGACTGTCCGGATGCAGAGGCCTTAGCGGCATTCAAGCATAGCATTCGTGATGAGTGGCTCGCCGGGCACCTCGGCCAGGAGAAGCCGAAGTCTATGGCAGCCCTCACGACACTCATGACCCGCTTTTGCGCGGGCAAGGATAGCTGGCTCGCTCGCAGCAACAACACATCAAGGAATCCGGGCACTTCAGATACCAAAGATAATAACGGTAGACCACGTCGTAACAGACATAAGTGCCGCAACAACTGCGATAACGCCAAAGATACGACAGTCAATGCGGGATTCAGTGGCTCTAAACCCGGTCAGCGGAAAAAGCCATTCAAAAGAAGTACTCTGGGCCCGTCCAGTTTGGACCGCATACTCGATCGCTCGTGTCAAATCCACGGCACCCCCGAACTAGCCAATCACACTAATAGAGAATGCTAGGTGTTCAAGCAGGCCGGCAAGTTGAATGCCGAAAACAAGGACAAGGGGCTGCATAGCGATAACGAAGAGGAGCCCGGCCGCCGAACACGGGAAGACAGAAAAGGTTCCCCCCACAAGTGAAGACGGTGAACATGATATACGCAACCCACATTCCCAAGAGGGAACGGAAGGGTGCACTAAGGGACGCCTATGCGATGGAGCCTGTCGCCCCAAAGTTCAACCCATGGTCCTCTTGTCCGATCACCTTTGATTGAAGGGACCACCCCACTAGTATATGTCATGGCGGATGAGGGAGTCCTGGATTACGGGGTATCCAAACAGCCGGACTATAACCTTTGGTCGGACTGTTGGACTATGAAGATACAAGATTGAAGACTTCGTCCCGTGTCTGGATGGGCTCTCCTTGGCGTGGAATGCAAGCTTGGCAATACGGATATGTAGATCTCCTTCCTTGTAACCGACTTTGTGTAACCCTAGCCCCCTCCGGTGTCTATATAAACCGGAGGGTTTAGTCCGTAGGACCAACAACAATCATACCATAGGCTAGCTTCTAGGGTTTAGCCTCTTCCATCTCGTGGTAGATCAACTCTTGTAATACTCATATCATTAAGATCAATCAAGCAGGAGTAGGGTTTTACCTCCATCGAGAGGGCCCGAACCTAGGTAAAAACATCGTGCCCCTTGTCTCCTGTTACCATACGCCTAGACGCACAGTTTGGGACCCCCTACCCGAGATCTGCCGGTTTTGACACCTACATTGGTGCTTTCATTGAGAGTTCCTCTGTGTCGTCATCGTTAGGCCTGATGGCTCCCTCAATCATCGATAGCGATGCAGTCCAGGGTGAGACTTTTCTTCCCGGATAGATCTTTGTATTTGGCGGCTTCGTACTGCGGGCCAACTCGCTTGGCCATCTGGAGCGGATCGAGAGCTATGCCCTTGGCCATCAAGTCAGGTTTGGAAGCTTAAACTACACAGCTGACATCCGCGGAGACTTGATCTTCGATGGATTCGAGCCCCTGCCGAGTGCGCCGCACGATCTCGATGAGTATGATTTAGCTCTGTCGTCGAACAGTTTCTAGGAGATCGCACCTGCAACCGCACCGACCCTCAATTCGGAGCTGATCGGGCCATCCATTGACAGATGGCTAGACCCCGTCATGGAGGCTGCAGTCTCAACGGCGATCGAGCTGAATACCAACTATACCCTTCATGGAGGCCGTGACTCCAAACTGCCAGACTCTTCTCCGGCTACGGACTCCGAACCGCCTGTGCCCGTGCCAATCAAATCCGACTGGGCGCCGACCATGGAGTTCACCTCCGCGAATATCTTTCAGCACTCGCCCTTCGGAGACATACTGAACTCACTAAGGTCTCTCTCCTTGTCAGGAGAGTCCTAGCCGGACTATGTTTGGCAGGATTGGGATGCGGATGACGAAGAAATTTGACGCCCACCCACCACCCACTTTGTAGCCACTATCGATGATTTGACCGACATGCTCGACTTCGACTCCGAAGACATCGACGGTATGGACGACGATGCAGGAGACAAAGAGGAACCACTGCCCACAGGGCACTGGACAGCCACCTCATCATATGATATATATATATGGTGGACACACCCAAAGAAGGCAATGGTGACGGGACAGCAAAGGATGACCCCTCCAAGAAGAAACCATAGCACCGACATCAGCGGCGCCGCTCTAAGTCTCGCCAAAGCAAAAGCGGTGATACCAGCACAGGAGATAACAGCACTCCGGACAGCGCCGAATACAACACAACCCCCTCCAGCAAGATTTAGAGCAGGAGGATGTAGAAGCCAGCCCCCCCGAGAGAGCAGCAGACGAAGAGGCAGAGGATGATAATTACATGCCTCCCTCCGAAGACGAGGCAAGCCTCGACGATGAAGAATTCGTCGTGCCAGAGGATCCCGTCGAGCAAGAGCACTTCAAGCGCCGTCTTATAGCCACAACAAATAGCCTTAAGAAAAAGCAACAACAGCTTTGAGCTGATCAAGATTTGCTAGCTGAGAGATGGACTGAAGTCCTGGCGGCCGAGGAATATGAACTCGAACGCCCCTCCAAGAGTTACCCAACGCGCAGGCTGCTACCCCGATTAGAGGAGGAAGCATTAAAACCTACATCTCCAGTGTATGACGCGGCTGATCGGCCGCCTCGTGGCTGCGATAGAGAGGCACTTCGGCCAAAAGATCAGCCCGCACCCCGACGCCACTCAAATAAAAATGTCAGGGCACGGGGAAATACGCTAGACCTGCGAGACGTATTGGAGGACAAAGCAAAAAACACACGATCGATCTACGGATCACGAGGGTGCGCCACTACGCGAGACAGTCATTGTCACGCCGGATACAATAAAAGTAAATCCGGCCGGGCCGAACATAGCCCAATACAGAGGCGCCGCACACCCCCTATGCTTCACAGACAAAGTAATGGATCACCAAATCCCAGAGGGTTTCAAACCCATAAACATGGAGTCATACGATGGTACAACAGACCCTGCGGTATGGATCGAGGACTACCTCCTGCACATCCACATGGCCCGCGGTGACGATCTACACACCATCAATTACCTACCACTCAAACTTAAGGGACCAGGTCGGCATTGGCTCAATAGCCTGCCCGCAGAATCCATTGGCTGTTGGGAAGATCTGGAAGCCGCATTCCTCGACAACTTCCAGGGCACTTATGTGCGACCACCAGGTGCCGATGACTTGAGCCACATAATTCAACAGCCAGAGGAATCAACCAAGCAATTCTGGACACGGTTCCTAACAAAGAAAAATCAAATCATCGACTATCTGGATGCAGAGGCCCTAGCAGCTTTTAAGCACAACATCCGTGACGAGTGGCTCGCCCGGCACCTTGGATAGGAAAAGCCGAAATCTACGGCAGCCCTCACGACACTCATGACCCGCTTTTGCGCGGGAGAGGACAGCTGGCTGGCTCACAGCAACAACATATCAAAGAACCCTGGTACTTTGGATACCAAGGATAGCAACGGCAGGTCACGTCGCAACAAACACAAGCACCGCATCAACAGCGACAACGCCAAAGATATGACAGTCAATGCTGGATTTAGAGGCTCCAAACCCGGTCGGCGGAAAAAGCCATTTAAACGAAGAACTCCGGGCCCGTCCAGTTTGGACTGCATACTCGACCGCTCATGTAAAATACACGGCACCCCCGAAAAGCTAGCCAACCACACCAACAGAGAATGTTGGGTGTTCAAGCAGGCCGACAAGTTAAACGCCGAAAACAAGGATAAGGGGCTGCATAGTGATGACGAGGAGGAGCCCCCACCGCCGAACACTGGAGGACAGAAGAGGTTCCCCCTACAAGTTCGGAAGGTAAACATGATATACGCAACCCACATCCCTAAGAGGGAGCGGAAGCGTGTGCTAAGGGACGTTTATGCGTTGGAGCCAGTCGCCCCAAAGTTCAACCCATGGTCCTCCTACCCGATCACCTTCGATCGCAGGGACCACCCCACTAGTATCCGTCATGGCAGATTTGCCGCACTGGTCCTAGACCCAATCCGACGGATTCCACCTCACTCGAGTCCTCATGGACGGTGGCAGCAGCCTGAACCTGCTTTATCAGGACACAGTGCGCAAAATGGGTATAGTCCCCTCAAGGATCAAACCCACAAAAACGACCTTTAAAGGCGTCATACCAGGTGTAGGGGCCCATTGCACAGGCTCAATCACAGTAGAAGTGGTCTTCGGATCCCCGGATAATTTCCGAAGCGAGGAGTTAATCTTCGATATAGTCCCGTTTTGCAGGGGCTATCATCCACTACTCGGGCGAACCGCATTCACAAGATTCAATGCGGTACCGCATTATGCATACCTAAAGCTCAAGATGCCAGGACCTCGGGGGGTCATAACAGTCAATGGAAACATAGAGCGCTCTCTCCGAACGGAGGAGCACATTGCGGCCCTCGCAGTAGAAGCGCAAAGTTGCCTCTCAAGGAAATTCCCCAGTTTGGCGATTAAACATCCGGACACCATCAAGCACGCCTGAAGTAATCTACAACAAGACTGCCTGGCAAGTTCCGAGCTTGCATAGCAATGCGGCCCCCACCCCAGTCCTAGCCAAAAGGCGAAATCAGTGCCCCACGTACATAACTACACATTGAAAATACCATGGACATAGGTAGGGGAGGGGGGCATGACCACGGCACACCCCAAAACGTGGCTCAACCGCACTAGGGGCTTCCCGCATTGTTACCTTTACTCTCTTTCAGGACTTTACTCTCTGGAAACCACGTCCGGCAGTATGATTGCCGGACATTTGATACAACAACCAAGGAGGCAGAAAGCTACGTCGCGTTATGGAATTTCCAAGTGGTCTCTTATAGCGAGCGAAGTACCTGCTTTAAATACCATTCCGCAGCTTGCCCTTGGAGGGGACATGTCAAATAGTCCTGGTTTTGCTTCTCGCACTACTTGTATCATTCTGCTTTAATGCACCTTTTTGAATAAACAATGCATGAGCACTAGTCTATTACTGCATTCCTTATTCATTCCTTATATATATATATATGTTCATTCAAGATATTCAACACCCATACACTTCGGTATAGCCAATACGCCAGGGGCTTAAGTGTACCCCATAATACGGCGTGAGAAGTCTGAACACTTTCAACAGTGCGGCACCCCGAACTTATAGCACTATATGCATCAGCTCCGAATCATGTCTTGGGTCAATAGTTGGGTTTGCCCGGCTCCCATGTTTTGGTACCTTATGTTCCGCTATATCGGCTAAGGTAGCACTGGGAGAACTACTGCGATTGTGCCCCAGTTCAGCTGGGCTAAGCACCTCAGTAGAGAAAGCTAAAAATGACTGTCATGATAAGGCGAGAGCTGGTCGCTGTTTGAGAGGTTTCGAGTCCCTAAAGACTTATGCCGCTTAGAGCGAGGAGTCGGCTTTGTCTGGCCTAGGCGTGTATAGCGCCCCAAATTCGGCCTTCCGAATACTAGGGGCTTCACAAAAAAATTTAAAATTATAGAATTCTCTGGCTAAGTGAGAGTGATAAAGCATTATAGTCCGATTGCCTTGTTCGTTGCACTGAGCACCTCCCTCGAAGGACCCAAGAATGGGAAAAAGAGTGCTCACATTTATCCCGAACACCCCAGCACTTGTGGCATGGGGGTAGAAGCCGATGACTCGCCATCTCTCAGATTTGATAAACGGCCGCACAGAAGGTAATATTTTAAATTCAAACAAGCATTGCATAGCGCATATGAACAAGGTTTCATAGTACAGGATCACACGAGCAAGTTCACTCAAAAATTACATCTTTTGAGCACTCATCCGCCATAAGGAGGGCACCCTTTAGGACGCCCTCATAATACATCTCGGGGTGGCGATGCTCCTTACCCTGTGGCGGCCCCTCCTTCACCAGCTTCTCAGCGTCCATCTTGGCCCAGTGTACTTTAACAGGGGAAAGCGCCCTGCGGGCGCCCTCGATGCAGACGGTCTGCTTGATGAGTTCTAACCGAGGGCAGGCATCCACAAGCTGCCTCACCAGCCCAAAGTAGCTCCCTGGCAGGGCATCTCCAGGCCATAACCGGACTATAAGACCCTTCATGGCCTGTTCGGCTGCCTTGTGGAGCTCGACCAACTGCTTGAGCTGGTCACTTAAGGGCACCGGGTGTTCGGTCTCAGTATACTCAGACCAGAACCTCCTCGACTCGGTTGCAGCATTCGACACGCTGCGGGGCAAATCTGTGAATGCTCCTGGAGAGCTCCGGACTCGGGTAAGTAACAAGTAATTTACTTTCACATGATTGCTTTCCATAATGAATGCCTTACCCGCCACTATCTTCTTCATCACCTCAATTTCCTGGAGGGCCTTTTGGGCTTCAGCCTTGGCATGCTTTGTGCTCTCGAGGGCCACGGCAAGCTCGGACTCTCACGTCTTCGAGTCAAGCTCCAAGGCCTCGTGCTTCTTCACGAGAGCCTAGAGCTCTTGCTGCACTTTGCCCACCCGCGCCACGTGCTTCTCCCGCTCGGTGCGCTCCATGTCTGCTTCATTCTTGGCCTCGGGCAGCACTTGCTTCAGGGCCGCCACTTCGGTCGGGGCCCCTAGCACATTCATGATGATCCTGTCATTTTGCAACCACATCTTTTTTCATATATATATATATACAAGGTACTACTTACCTTTGTTCTCATCGAGCTGCTTCCTGGCAAGGTCAAGCTCGTTCTCGGACCGCTCGAGGTTCTGCTTCAGTGCAGCGACCTCCACAGTCAGTGCGGCAGAGGTCAGCAGCGAAGCCTGCATACGCATATAGACATACTTGTATTAGACTCCTGTAGATATTATTTGATCCTCTATTCGGCTTTTGTTTGCGAACACCAAACAGAGCATCAGGGGCTACTGTCTATGCGGTAATATTCTCCCATATTTTTACTTACCTCAAAGCCTGTTAGAAGGCTGGCACAGGCTTCAATCAGTCCGTTCTTGGCGGACTGAACCTTCTTGATCACCGCACTCATAATAGTGTGGTGCTCCTTGTCGATGGAAGCGCCGTTAAGCACTTCCAGCAAATTGTCCGGTGCCTCCGGATGAATGGAGGTCACCGGGATGGGCGGCTTGCCCCTCTTGGCAGGGGGCCGCCTGCCGAAGTCCGGAACCACTAGAGGTTCCGGAGTGGTGTCCGGCCTAGGGCCAGACTTGGAGCCCTTGGGAGCCTTGCTCCCTTTGCGTCTAGAGTCCGGAAGGTTGCCTTGGGGCGCCTCCAGGACTACCTCCCCTCGACTCGGTGCCCTTTGAGACAACACCTCGGCGTTGTAGGCTCTCCCACCATGGTCTCTCCAACCTCTCCCACCACCTCTCCCACCACCTCTCCCACCTCTACCTATGGCGGTCTCTGATCCAGATCCATGGAGGGATTACTACACTGGGATTTCTCCCCCGGGCAGGCGGTGGAGGCACAGGTGTGTGCTAGGTTTGGATCCACAGTCCATTTCTCTCCCCATGCAACGGCCAAGGAATTCTTTTTGGTTGTGGCTTTCTCCTCTGCCTCCTTCCCTCTCTCTGAAGAATCAGTTGGGCTTGCTCTTCAATGTTGCATTGGTGGATCATCTGTTGGTTTTCGGGTCAAGCATTTGGCTGGTAGGCACTTCCGTTTTTCGGTGGCATCTAATAAAGTGGGGCATTTCATCTATGGACTTAAGGACCGCATTTGGCCTGATTTCATCTGTCCTTTTAATCTTTATCGCCACAACTCTTGGAACCACTCTCTTGTGAATTCCTCTTGGCATTCGGACAAAGAGCTCAATGAGATATCCCTATGTTCCCCTATGGCCATTAAATCAAAGCTTGATTTCTTACATGCTAATCGTTCTGAGGATGGTAACACGCTATTGGAGTTGAAAATTTTTGGTTTTTCTTCCGTCTGTGAAGCATCACGACTCAAACTTGGTGATGTCTTTCATTCTAGGCCAAAGATTAATTTTGGCTCTTTTGCTTCAAACACAATCAGGGCCGACTAGTGATTCAGTGGCAACAACGGACATTCGTTTTGGTAAATTTGAATCTGTCATTATTACTGATGAGGCATGCAAGGAATCTGTATTTATTGGTAATAATTATCGTAATGAATGCTGGAATTCCATCCCGGGTTTCATTCTGCTGCACATTCTGGATTATAGGCAGGCGGGATATTCTGATTTGGATATTGCAAAAGCTTGGGATATTGCCTCGGTCCCACCATCAACCTTTATTTATAATAAAATGAATATCTGCTCCAACTGCAAATCCTTGGGCCACGTGGGCCGTGATTGCACTATTTTGGTTGGCCCACGAGAACAGGTCCCTTTGACACAATCGGGCTCGGGGCCAGTGTCTCCTGTTGGACCATCTTGTGTCATTTGCTGTTCGGATCATCATTTAACTGCTTTGTGCCCTTCAAAAATATTTTGCAATTATTGTAATCTATTGGGACACTTTTATTCTGAATGTGGCAATCTGGATTGCACCTACCTATAATGGCAACCTAAAGATCGGGATAAAACAGACTCGCTCAGGAATGGCTATACCCCAAACTGAAGTGCGGAGAATATCCCCAAAGAATCCGCTATGACTGCTTGTCTTCCTTCTACTGACTGGCTCATTACTTTTGATACAACCCAATGCCCTGTCAAATCGCTGGTCAGTAAGAATAATATCCCCACTTGCTTTACTGTGATGAACCATAGACCGAGGTACCGCAAAAAACAAGTAAAGAAATCAATCCCAATCCTTAATTGCGCTGCCTGTGGCTTGGTTGGACACCTGGAGCAATTCTGTTGGAAGGGGACGGGGGCGGCGAGACTAGTTTGGCAGCCCAAGACCCCTGTCGTTCCACATTCCTCCTCCTCTGTTTTCCCCAGCTCCAGCTCTCCTCCGTCGGCAACAATGGCGAACTACCCAGTAAATGTCATCCCCTACCTCCCTACGGGGATGACGATCGAGCTCGGGCCGCAAGATCGTGTTGTTGTGGCGACATGGCGGTGCACCCCACTACTCCTCTCAACCATGATTTCCTCGCCATTGCGGAGGTCAATCGACATGTTCCGTTCCATCTGAAGGCTGCCCTCTGGGAGGTAATCACTGGACTGCTGCATGAATCTCACTTCTTCCCTTCTGAGGTTGATGATCATCCGCTGGGCATTGCTATTTATGGTTTTGCAAACCCCTTGGTCCGTGATACTGTTGTGGGCACTACCTTTGAAATTGATGCTGATGTTGAGGGTGATATAAACACTATTGTCTCATTTGTGCCGCATGATGAAGCTCTGAATATGAGGCTTACATCTAATGGTCCTTCTATTTGGATTCTTTATGTGGGATTTCCCTATGACTACCAGACATACCACTACCTGCACAGATCCGTTGATAGCTTTGGTAGTTTAATTCATTGGCACAACCCCAGAGGAGACAGAAAGTTCGTTCTAATTAGAGCCAAGGTAATCAATCTTCGTCTGGTCCCAAAAAGTCTTGTGGTCTGTCAGCTGGGAGGAGATAGACGCAGTTGGACTGTCTGTGTTACAATGCTGCGGAGCAGCGACTGGAATGCCCATCTTCCTGAGGTGCCGCCCACTGGCGAAGATCCGCCACCTGAGAATGGTATTCCTCATCCTCTCTATGGTGATGAACTCACAGCTGAACAACTCTATCAGCTCCAGCTCAATAACTAGATTGCACAGCAAGGGGCAGCAAACAATGATGCAGTACCCAATGAGGAGGTGAATGTGCAGAATGTAGAGGTGGAGTTTCAGCCCAACTGGGGTGAATGGCCCGCTCCTCCACCACAAGCTCTGCCTGCTCTGTATAACTTCCAGGAGTGGTTGGCAAATGAGGGGCTGCAAGTTCAGGATGGTATTCACCCTACTGATAACATGATGGACAACCCAGCTGCTGCATGGAATGATTCTATTTCTCTTCACAGCAGTTCTGACTCTAGTTCGGGATCTGAGGATTTGGTTCTTGTCCCTGTTTCCATCATGCAAGCTCTGCAAAGAAACAGTTCGCTTCTTTTCAGTCCGGCTGCCTCTCAACACCTGATGGCTCCTCAAGATTTCAGTGACACAGCTACTGGCTCTGAAACTCAATCGCACAATCTTCAGTTCAACATTCCGGTTTCAAATGCTGGTATTAGTATCAATTTCTCTGCTGACAATGACTTGATCAACTCTATGCTATTGAATGAACCCTTGTCATATGTTCATGCTACCAACTTCCTGTCAAGCAGAATCATGCCCACTTTGGCCACTTTTGGGCCTTGGGCACAGGGCTATGGTATAAGGTCGGCTAGTCTGAATGTCCATCTTGTGATGACCACAACTGACAGTGGACAGATTGATGCTTCTGCTACTGTCTCCTGCTTTGATGCAACAGGTACTTATAGTTCTTCCACCCAGGTTTGGCTCATTGAAAATAGCATGTCCTCCAACGCTCAGAACGGCAATGTGACTATAACTGAACTTCCTGAGATCCAGTCCTCTGCTGACATATCTACTGCCTCGCTGGTTCCTTCTGATGGTGTTGATCACTCTGACTCTGCTTTGGTTTGTGGTGGATCCTCGGTCGGAGTGCCTAGGAACAGACACAGCAAATCCAAAGCCCCAATTTCTGTCTCCCAAGTTCGACGCAGTAGCCGATCCAACAAGCACGATGGATTTAAAGTGCCTCTTATCACTAATAGCAAGGCCAAGACATCAAAAGTTAAACCTAGGATCATCCCCAATGTGGCATCTGCAGTGGTTATCACTGAACTGTCTGAGGAGTAGGATGCTGATGTGCCACCACCACTGTCAATCTCGGAGATTCAGATGATTGGCTCTCACCAGTGTGCAATCCCTCCTGAAGAGCTTACTGAAGAAATGCTCCTGGATGAGCAAGCGGGTGGTCCCTCTAAAACTTAAGTTTTACTGCTTTTCTTTTTAGCTTGTAATGGTACTCCTTTCAAATTGGAACGTCCTCTGTTGGAACGTGCGGGGACTAAACTCCGATCCTAAGCTTTTGGCTCTTTCGAACGCTATTTCATCTAGTGGCTGTGCTGTGATTTGCTTGCAAGAAATTAAAAAGCCCTCCTTTGATAATATGTTCCTTAAATCTTGTTGTCCTCGAAGGTTTGATAAATTTGCTTACATAACCTCTCGAGGGGCTTCTGGAGGTATTGTGACCATATGGAACAGCTCCATCTTTATTGGTACAGTAATTATTGAAGAAGAATTTGCACTGGTTATCAAATTCAAATCTACTCAGTCGGCCCAAGAATGGACTCTTGTGAATATCTATGGGCCTTGTCAAGGCGATTTACGTGTGGATTATACAAACTGGCTTTTAAATCTAAATATCCCCACTACTGAAGATTGGCTACTCATTGGTGACTTTAATTATATTCGCAGCCCGACAAATCGTAATAAACGAGGAGCTAACATTAATGACATGATCACGTTCAATGATTTCATTAGATCTCAAAGCCTAATTGAGCTTCCAATAAAAGGCAGAGCATATACTTGGAGTAATATGCAGGATGAGCCCTTGTTAGAACAACTTGATTGGTTCCACACCTCTAATAACTGGACTCTTTCATACCCAAACACCATGGTTAATCCCCTAGGAAAACCTGTTTCCGATCACATTCCTTGTGTCATCACTATTGAAACATCTATACCAAAAAGGAACTTGTCCAGGTTTGAATCTTTCTGGGTGCAACATCCTGGGTTTATGGAATTGGTCTCTGATGTTTGGACTAGACCAGTTAACTCTACTAATGCTGCCATAATTCTCTGCTGAAAATTCAAAATGCTGGGATACGAACTCAAGCACTGGAGTAAACATATTTCAAAGCTTACCACTGCCATATAGAATTCTAACTCCACCTTGGCAGATCTTGATGCTTGAGAAAACAAAAGATCATTAACTATACCAGAAAGCAATTTTAGGAAAATCCTGAAGAAGCACATCCTTCGGTTATTAAATTACCATAAAAAATATTGGAAAAAGCGATGTACTATCTGTTGGGTTAAATTTGGGGATGAAGACCCAAAATTCCTGAAAGCACTTGCATCCGAGAGATATAGAAGAAATGCAATCACCTCCCTTTGGCTTGATAATGGTACAACTGTGGACGACCATGCAGGAAAGGAGGCCCTAATTTATCACACATACAAAGAAAGGCTTGGAACCTCTGGTAATTACCAAATGAAATTCGATCTTCCCGATATCATCAAAAGAAGAGAAGATTTGGATCAACTCACAGCACCTTTTTCAAGGAAAGAAATTGACGATGTCATAAAAGAAATGCCAGCTGATAGAGCGCCTGGACCGGACGGTTTCACGGGACATTTCATTAAATCTTGCTGGCACATCATTAAGGAAGACTTCTATAGGTTGTGTGATCAGTTCCATGAAGGGACTCTAAATTTGGAAAGCATCAATGAAGGCTTCATCACTCTCATACCTAAGGTTTCTTCACCTGAAACAGTAAATGACTTTTGGCCTATCACTCTTTTAAATTGCTGTCTCAAAGTGATAACTAAGCTTCGTGCCAACCGTCTACAAAAGATCATTCTAAAAATAGTTCATCGCAACCAATATGGTTTCATTAAGAGAAGAACTATACAAGACTGTCTCGCTTGGGCCTTTGAGTATATCCACCAGTGTCAAACCTCCAAGCAAAAAATCGTACTTCTCAAGCTTGACTTCGCTAAAGCCTTTGATACAATACAACACGGTGCTATGCTTCAAATTATGAAACATATGGGATTCAATGACAAATGGCTGTCTTGAATCAAAAATATATTCTCCACCGGGAAATCCTTGGTACTTCTTAATGGTGTCCAAGGCAGATAGTTTGTTTGCAAAAGTGGCGTCCGACAAGGAGACCCCCTGTCCCCCCTTCTCTTTGTCATTGCCGCAGATCTGCTTCAAGCTGCCATTAATGACGCGTTCCAACAGGGGAAGATCAGCTTGCCTTTTGATAGGCAGGGTCACCATGACTACCCGGTTATTCAATACGCTTATGACACAATAATTATCATGCTGGCATGTCCCAACCAAGCACGCACTATGAAAGGGATCCTCAATGATTTTGCCATCTCCATTGGACTCAAAATAAACTTTCATAAATCAACACTTATACCAATAAACTATGATGATGATCTTACAACTGAGCTAGCTGGTATTTTCGAATGTAAGATTGGAAACATGTCTTTCACTTACCTTGGTCTACCCCTTGGCACTAATAAACCCTCCATTCAAGACCTAATGCCACTGGTGTGCTCTGTTGAACGAAGAATGACTTCTACTTTGGCGATGATGTCGTACGGAGCAAAGCTATCTTTGGTAAACAAGTCATCACCTCACTTATCATCTTCGCCTTATGCACGTTGAAGTTTCCCCCCAAAATTTTGGAGCTACTTGATAAGATCCGTCGGAAATGCCTCTGGACTAAGAAAACTGAGCAAGGGGAGAAATGCAACTCCTTGGTTGCCTGGGATAGGATTTGTCGCCCAAAAGATAGTGGAGGTCTTGGGATCATCATCTTAAAGATCCAACGTGACGCCCTCCTACTCAAATACTTGCACAAATTTTACAACCATCATGATCTACCTTGGGTTGACCTCATTTGGTCTACTTACTACTCTGACAAGATACCACATGCTTCCGACCCTTGTGGTTCGTTTTGGTGGCGAGGTGTTCTTAAATTAACTCCAATCTATCGTGGCATATCCAAAGTGGAGGTTGTCCGTGGCGACAAAGTACTCATGTGAAGGACCTATGGCTTGAAGATATCTTATCTGACTCTCACCCAAGAGCCTTCTCCTTTGCTCGAAATGAACATATATCTGTGCAACAGTTTCTCACCATCACCTCCCTCGATGAGGCATTCCACCTTCCTTTATCCATGCAAGCGCATGATGAGGTCAGAAATATTCAACACCTTGTTGCCCACGTCACCTTGGACAATGGGCTCAACATAAAAGATGTTTGGTCTTATATTTGGGGGACAACTGAATACACTGCTAGAAAGATCTATAAATTCTGCTTCCGAAATGTCAAAGCTCACAAGACGTACCATTGGTTGTGGAAATCCAAAGTTACAGTCAAAATAAAAGTATTCGGTTGGCTTCTCCTCTCCGATCGCCTCAATACTAGAGACATACTCAAGCGAAGGCATTATAATGTTGGAGACGATTTAAGCTGCCTCCTTTGTGGTCATGCCCAAGAAGATGTTAATCACATGATCCTCAACTGTCCATTTAGTAAACAGTGCTGGTCCAGACTTGGGATGAATCTAGAAAACATACCACGCGACTACCCTGGTTGGAAACGGCTAAGAAAAACTGGAATAAACCTATGTTCATGGAGGCATTCCTTCAGGCATCTTGGAGTATTTGGAAGGAGAGGAATGACAAATTATTCAAACAAATCGACCCCTCCTACAACTCATGGCTACTAAGATTTAAAACAGACTTTGGTCTTCTTCAATATAGGGTCAAAGAAAATATGAAGGACTTCATTTTCCTTTTATTAGACTCCCTTCCCTCTGACTAGTCTACTGTTGCTAGTCTTGCCACCCCTTGCCACAAAGTGGCCAGGGTTGCCCATTGTAAACACCTTGTACAATGTAATGTAAATGTTTGAAAGGTAATATATTTCACAGTGGGAGCCTCTCCCACTGTCACAGGTTTCAAAAAAAACACCTCGGCGTTCTCCGTGCGGCGAGGGGTGGAGGAGGGCGGAGGCGAACCGCTACTCATGGCAGACGGATCCAAAGAATCGTCTGACGACGACACGTCGATGCGGGCTCGACGCGGGCTGCATGATCATATCCGGCGTTAGGGGAAGCAGTGCGACAAAAGTGTGCTATGAGTTACTCTAGTATCCGAATACTTATGACTTCGCCAGGGGCTTGGCCCTGGGTGGCCACTCGTCTTCGCTGTCGGCGGCGGTGGTGGAAAAGTCCGGAGGGAGAGTCCTTCCCTTCTTGGACCCTTCGGCCCCATAGGTTGGGGCGGCCTTCCTTTTCTTCTCTCCCCCGTCTAGAGGGGGAGAACCTTCTTCTTCCTCCTCCTCGTATTCACGGGAGGAGTGCGTCTCGGAGTCATCGGACGATGAGTCCGATACCACCTGACGCCAAGAACTCTTTCGGGTTCCCGTGGCCTTCTTCTTGGCCTTCTTCTCTGGCACCATGTAAGGTGCCGGAACCAGCATCTCCGCTACGCGAGTGTCAGCTGGGTCTTCGGGCAGAGGGGCCGGACAGTCGATCTGTTCGGCCGTCTCTAGCCATTCCTGTCAAAGGTATGGGAGCTCAGATCTCGCCAATGGTTATACTGGGGAAAATGAATACCCTATAACTAATAAAAGAGCTTACCGCGCCGGCTTGACGCTGCGCACTGAGTCCGCGATCCTCGGTGAGCGGCGGGGGAACCTCGGCACTCTTAAACATCACCTTCCAGACGTCCTTGTGCATCGTGTCGAAGAGCTCCTTCAGGGTCTGGTGCTAGACCGGGTCGAATTCCCACAAATTGAACGCCCGTTTTTGACACGGGAGGATCCGGCGGATGAGCATGACCTGGACTATGTTGACAAGCTTGAGATTCCTGTTTATCATATTTTGGATGCAGGTCTGGAGTCCGGTCAGCTCCACCGGATTACCCCTGAGCAGGCCCTTCTCTTTCCAGTAGGTGATCCGCGTAGGGATTCCGGATCGGAATTCGGGGGCCGCCGCCCATTTCACGTCGCGCGGCTCAGTGATGTAGAACCACCCCGACTGCCACCCCTTTATGGTCTCCATATATATAGGAGCCCTCGAGCCATGTAACGTTGGGCATCTTACCCACCATGGCGCCTCCGCACTCCGCCTGCTGGCCGCTTACCACCTTCGGCTTGACGTTGAAGGTTTTCAACCATAGGCCGAAGTGGGGCTTGATGCAGAGGAAGGCCTCACACATGATGATAAATGCCGAGATGTTGAGGATGAAGTTTGGGGCCAGATAATGGAAATCCAGCCCATAATAGAACATGAGGCCGCTGACGAATGGATATAGGGGAAACCCTAGTCCGCAGACCAAATGGGTGAGGAAAACCACCCTTTCATAAGGTTCCGGGGTAGGAACGATCTGCCCCGCGGCGGGCAGCCGGTGCGCGATGTCCGCAGCTAAGTATCCGACCCTGCGCAGCTTCTCGATGTGTCCCTCCGTGACAGAGGAAACAATCCACTTGCCTCCCGCTCTGGACATGATTGGAGAAGGTTGAGGAGGAGGATGTGGACTTGGGCGCTGGAGCTCGGGTTCGCAGGAGTGGATGAGCAAGGAGGAAGAAGGCGTGGGTAGAAAAAGGTAAATCCTTATCCCTTTATAAGGACGGACGAAACTATGCGTCCCCACCTGCCTGGTAAAACTCGCTCATCCCCCAAAGCGCCATTGAAAGTGCGTTATATCGACTAGAGGGGGTGAATAGGCGATTTTTATGAAAGTCTTCAAAACGTGGAAGTTATGAAGACAAACGATAGAAATAAACCTATTACCCTGCAGCGGAAGGTAGACTACACTAGGCAAGCCATAGTCAAGTATTCAATAGAGTGAAAGCACAATGAGTAATAGCATAGTAAGGATCAGGTAGGAAGATATTGTGAAGCCACACAGAACACGCAGTCACTCAGTGAAAGGAAAAGATAGTGCGAACATACAATGACTTCACAAGGAGTAACAGTATGTAAAGGGAAGGGAAGATGAAACCAGTGACTCGCTGAAGAAAATGATTTGTTGGACCAGTTCCAGTTGCTGTGACAACTGTACGTCTGGTTAGGGTGGCTAGGTATTTAAACCTTAGGACACACAGTCCCGGACACCTAGTCCTGAACATGCATCTCAGGACACCCAGTCCTCACCGTATTCCCCTTGAGCTAAGGTCACACAGACGTCGCCCAATCACTTCGGTAAGTCTTCGAGGTAGACTCCCAAACCTTCACAGACTTCGTTCACCGGCAATCCACAATGTCTCTTGGATGCTCAGAACGCGACGCCTAACCGGCTGGAGGATGCATAGTCCTCAAGTGTAATAAGTCTTCAGATCACACAGACAAGAAGACTTAAGTGATGCCTAATTCTCTTTGGCTCTGGGTGGTTAGGGCTTTATCCTCGCAAGGAATTCTCTCTCAAAGGCTTCGAGGTGGGTTGCTCTCAAACGACAAAAGCCATACTCTCAATCTGAGCAGCCGACCGTTTATGGTTGTAGGGGGTGGGCTATTTATAGCCACTTGGCAACCCAACCTGATTTGTCCGAAATGACCCTGGGTCACTAAGGAACTGACACGTGTTCCAATGGTCAGATTTCAAACTCACACGGCAACTTTACTTGGGCTTCAAGCAAAGCTGACTTGCCCAACTCTGGACAAGATTCTCTCTCAAAGTCTTCACTCGAAGACATAGGTTTTGTTTAAGCATCACTTCAGTCATTCTGACTGGTTCTCTTGGACCCTACTTAACAGTACGTTGGTTCCTATGACTCAACACAGAAGAAAGAGAACTACAAAAGATCTAAGTCTTCGAGCTCCATAGGCTTCATGTGGTGTCTTCTCTTGTAATAGTCTTCAATGTGAATATCTTCATATACCACCTTTGACTTCAATGTCTTCATACATTTTTAGGGGTCATCTCCGGTTGGAAAACTGAATCAATGAGGGACTTCTACCTGTGTTATCCTGCAATTCTCACAAACACATTAGTCCCTCAACTAGGTTTGTCGTCAATACTCCAAAACCAACTAGGGGTGGCACTAGATGCACTTACAATCTCCCCCTTTTTGGTGATTGATGTCAAACTAGTTGAAGTTTTCAACGGGGAATATAATCTGTGAAATTGTAAAGGATAAGCAATTATCTTCATAAGTTGCAAGGGCTCCCCCTGAAGATGTGCATATAAGTAATTTGCTTTTGGAATGCAAATGCACATGGCAGGTTGTACTTGTGGAGATCCACTTCAACTTATGATGACAATCCACTATGCATGTGAAAGTATATGAAGATAATGACATGCATAATGGAAAATGGATGTCTGCAGAATGATCTAAGTGCGGAATTTATCGTCGCACATGCGGAATTTATCATCGCAACACAAGGTGGCAGATAAGTAGCAAATGACCATCGAGTTTAAGTGTTACAACTCAAAGAACCAAATGTAGCAAAACGAGAGTTGTAAGCACGAAGCAAAATATAAAGCACCCGCCCATATGGACCCGCTTGAAGACTATCAACCTCATATGCTTCTCCCCCTTTTGTCAGTAAGGACCAAAAAGGTTTGAAGACATAGAGCATCTACTCGTTCCCATGAGGAGTAGGTGAAGCAGCAGGGTCGTTGGTGGTGTTTGGTGGTGCTGAAGAGCTTGGAGCAGAGTCGAAGCGTGCTGAAGGTGGTGACGGTGAAGTAGCATCGTCTTCATCCTCGATCACTCTGGCATTCACAGTTGCAGCAGAGGAAGAGAACTCAGAGTCTTCAAGGGATGGAGTTCGTCGCAGCACTGCCCTTCGAGGAGGTGTGGAGTCAAACTTGAATCGCTCAGTGAAGCCATCCTCTTGAAGATCATCTTCAGAACACATCAGCGTTAGCCCTTTCCATGTGCGGCGAGAGGTTTGATGGGCAACAAAAGCATTCTTGGTGGCAAGATTGCGAATGCGATTAACATCCACCAAGAGGCTTTGCATCTGACGCTGCAGCCAGTCATGATGCCTATCCTGTTTCTGATGAAGAGCCACAAGAAGCTCTCGGTCGTTGAGAACACGAGTGCGCTTCTTGGGTCGTGGAGCAGTTGTACTGTCAGTGGCTTCAGTGAGAGCAGGATGCGGAGCACGTGTAGTGCCAGCCAAAGGATACACACGAGTTACGGCTTCCACGCCTTCAACACTCTGAGTGAAACTTTGATGCTCTGCATTCTGAAGAATGAGAGGTTCCTTGGCAGGCTCAGGATAGATGGCTTCAATCGACATATCCACATCAGGAAGAAAAATCCGATGATTGCGAGCAGACGGCTGATATGAGATAGTGGAGTGAAGTTTGATCAGCCGCATGACCCATGGGGCGTAGAACTTCAAGCCAAATAGATCAGAGCCTGATTCAGCAAGTTGGAGAATGAAGAAGTCCTGTGGATGGAAGCATTTTCCATGAAGAATATAGAAGACCAAAGTCTTCATTGCACCTTCAAGCTTGGCATGTGGAGAGTGCCCTTTGATGGGCCAGAGAGTTCGCCTTATGATGTGATAAATAGTCCTTGGCAGATACTCTAGGTCTTCAACAAAGAACTCTTTGGGATATGCAGCATCTTGGGGTAATGGCTTCATCATACTGAGCATCTGACTCATGTTAGGTTCAGGCTTCTGAAAGTTGCTCTCCATAGCTTCACTGTGAAGTTGACAGCCAGATTCGTAGAGATCTCCGGGAGTGGGAGTCCAGTGAGCTCAATGATGTCAAAGGCTTTGGCTTCATGATGAACCTTTCCTATCATCCACTCCAGGACCCAAGTCTTCGGATCTCTGTTATACCCGAGGATGTGAAGTGTGGCATAGAATTGGAGCAGCAACTCTTCATTCCAATGCTCTTGGTCAGTGACGAATGGCAGGAATCCAACTTCTTTGAAGCAATCCAGAGCTTCTCCAGACAGGGCAGACCAGCTATAGCTTCAATGTCAAGACGCTTGTGGGGGAAGATGCGACCTTGATTGTATAGAATGCAGGAGTAATAGCTTCGCTGCGGATAGCTCCAGAACCAATCAGATGATATCCTTTCCCTTGAGTAGGGGTTCCTGGAGCTATTGAAGAATGTGTTGTCTGCTCTGAAGCCATTGATATTGAAGGATCCAGGTGCTGATGCAGGACCTGGGAACCTGGGAAATCTTGGGATTGGCTTCTGTACCTGAGGCCTGTGCTCAACATGATAGTCGAACTGGGGACCGGCAGCAGTTGCAGGAACAGAAGCAGTGGGATCAGTGGCTTCACTGACTTCTGATGCTTTTGTTGGGAGGGCTCCACATTAGCTTCAGCCATGATAACGTCAGTGGCTTCATTGGTGGTGGTTGTGGCAGCCTCAAGATTTTCAACCTCCACTTGACGAGCTGGAGGGTCGGTCACAATCACGTTCTCCTCGAGAACCGCTTCTTGGTGGGACAGGGGAGTAGCAGCTTGTGGGACTTCTTCTTCATCGGCTGATGCAGCCGGAATGTCTTCAGCGGTTTCAGCTTCAGACGCAGAGACTGGAGGCCTAGGTCCTTTGCGAAGCCTGCGCAAAGCAGGCGACGCATGTGTAGTTGGAGTTGGCTGGGCCTCAAAGTCTTCTTCCTCTTGTGGGCGATCAGCCCATGAAGCATCCTGAGCGATTGGCGTCAGAGGACGACCAATGCTGATGAGTTCGCTGTTCTCGAGCTGAGGAAGGACTGCACCATCTTCTACATGGTCATGTTGACCAATGTCTTCAGCAGCGATGGGATCAGCTGATGGAAAGTCTTCAGCTTCATGAGCCTCTGTGAAAGCAGGCTCATGGATTGTCAGTTGGCGTTCAGCGTCAGGACGAACCATGGAAATGGGTTCAACTATCAAAGGCTCCATGGGAGCAGCCCGATCTTTCTTGGTCTTCCTCTTCTTCTTGGAGGGGGCAATAGGAGAGGCTTCAGGATGTTTCCTATTCCTGGCTTCAGCCTCAGCAGTCCTCGACTTCTTGAGCTCTCAAGCGGTTGACCGGCCTTTTGGCTTTGAGCCAGTCATTCTAGTTGGGAAGACAATGGGATCTGCTTCCTGCCTTGGTGCGTCAGGTTCAGCCGTAGCGGACTTCTTCATCTTCTTTGCTGCCTTCGTGGGGTCGATGCCAGGACGCCCAAGGGCCTTGCGCTTCTCAGCCTCATTGTAGGCCTGCACACATTTGTCAGCCAGAACCTTCATGCGCTCACGAGAACCTTGAGCTTCTGCACGTTTCTTGAGAAAGGCTTCCTTGAGCTCGTGCAGCATAATCTTGAAGTTCTTCACCTCTTGCACGCTGAGCTTGGCCATATGCTTCTTGAACTGAGCCTTTTCATAGTCAATCTTTTGCTTCAGTTCAACAATGCGCTAGGCGATAGCTAACTCTGAAGCAATGGCGCCATGGAAGGCGACACTGAGGCCAATGGGTAGTTGCAGATCTTCGAAGCTGATGTTTGGCGTGTCAAACCATTCATCAATGAAGTTGTGGATGATTGTTACATCAAAGAGAGGCAGATCATTGAAGATTTCTGCTTCTTCTTTGCTCTTGATGAGTTGCTCAAGAGCGTCATCTGCAAGATCTTCATCACTTGAAAGATCAATGGCATCATTTCGCAGAATGGCAGTAGTTGTTAGCTCTTGGCAGGTGTGTGGCAGAGGCATCTTGACCTTCTGGGGCTTGGAGATGCGTGATAAATCTTTGGACTGCACACTGTCTTTAGGAGGTGCAGTTGCCAGTGGCTTCACCCGTGAGATTTTTGGTGAAGGGGCAGGCTTTGAAGCTTTAGGCTTCTTCAACTTCTTTGGCTTCGGCGCTGCAGGCGCTTCATCTGATTCAGCGTCAGCTGCAGGCTCATTCACTAGAGTCCCTTGAACTAAGGTATGGGCGATGAGGCCTTCAAGGTTGTAGAAAGGACCGACGACATTGGGTTCTGCATCTCGTGTGCCATCAGCCCTTGGAGCTGAGGGACCAGGGTTGAAGAATAGTCCCAATGTCTTCTTGTTTTGCTTCGCCGAGTTCTGGGCAAACGGGAAGTTGCGCTTGAACAGAATGTCGTCACGACACCATAGTAGTGACGATGGTTGTGCATCAACAGGCTGTGGCCCACGGACCATGCAGGGATAGAAGCCTTGTTCAATGGCTTCATCTCTGGACCTGGGTTGAAGATTCTTGTATAGGATGTCTCCCCATGGTCTCTTGATGGCATTTTTTTCAGCATATTTCTGGGTTACAAATCGGTATTTGAACCATTGTTCTGCCCAATATCTACGAATCCATTGGATTCGGGTCTTGCGCTGATTGTAATCCTCTTCAGGATCTGTCTTGTACAGTTCTGAGAGGTCATCTGGCAGATCTCTAGATGTTTCTCCACGACGCTTTCTGCCACCCTTCCTTGCTGATTTCTCTGAAGCCATGAACTTTAAACTGAAAGGCTTCAACACGTTCAAAGGCTTCAAAGATTTTCGCTTGCTGGACAAACAGGAACTTGCTTTGGGAGAATTTATATGATGCTGTAAGAATTCTGCAAATGAATGCAGACTATGAGAACCAAGGGATTCTCCCACGGACATGTACCTGTGACAGCATTAAGGTGCGAGGGAAGGGGAAGAGGTCATATGCATTCTCAGAAGATTTTGAATATAAATCAGTTTAGAAGACATTGACCTCATCGTGCAAAGACATTCACTCATAGATAAGGAGTTGTTTCCAGATTTGTACGAATCCAGAGATCAGTACAAGTGAGGAATCTAACTACTTTGTGAAGCATAAGTGAATATACTAGGCATGTTATGAGATGCAGTATGAGAGAGATCTAACTTGTGTGAATAGAAGTTGCTTGTGGTAGAAAGTGACAAAGCCATAGGATCAACGGTGCCGTAAAAAGGAAGTTTTATTTACCACACTAAGAACTGCTAGACGGAGTGGAAGATGAGGCCGAGCAGTTCGATCTTCCATACCCTAACTTGGCGATGGAGGACACCTACGGCGACGGCGGAGAGGACGATGTCTGTGGTCGGCGTGAAGACGGCGTCGGAGAGGTTGCGGCAGCGAAGCGCTTCGTCGCCGGCGTCATCGAGGGCTAGCGGTGGCGCTAGGGTTCGTGCGAGAGTGGAAGAAGAGATAATGACCGCCGTGAAGTGTGTATTTATAGGTACAGGGGCGGCACTGCGTTATTACACAGGTGCCCCTGGCGATTCGCATCTGAGGAACACGTGGCCATTATGCAGAATTTTGTGGTTTGTTCCACGTCCCATGCACGCCTGGATTGTCGGGTGGTCGTTCCTACTTCTCCGGGTTTCATGTGGAGGAATGAGCATTGAAAGTGGACTTAAGGTTTGTCTTTTGTATCTTCTGGTGACAAGGACGCAGAGAAGACATTCGACAGTTTCAATAGAATGCATATGATTTGGAGAGATAGAGTTTGAGATAGATAGCATAGAGAGGTTAGGGTCCAATCACATTCACTTAGCTCAAAAGATTCAACAAGAAGACATAGCTATAAGTGAATGCTGTAGAGGACAGAACACTAGTATATATATATATATAATCAACATAGTGAAGATAATCATGAAGACATGTTGAGATTGAAGCCAAACCAAATGTGAAGACATAGCAAGGTAACGCCATGAGTGAAACACTTCAAAATAGAACATTTGGTGGTGGCGTTACCCACCGTATAGGAAGTATTAGACCCAGACACGGCGCACAATTATCGTGGCGTTCCGAAGTCAAATTCCACATTAATGTATTCACACTTAGAATGTATGTCTTCATTGATTGAAGATATACTTTACTTCGTGTGTTGCACATCTAAGTCATCAATATGCATAAGGGTTAGGATGTGTGCCTGATCACAGGACATTTGAGGATTCCAGGATATATAGCTCACACCGTAACTTGCAAAATCTCTTCTCATCCAAGGGCTTGGCGAAGATATCTGCCAATTGCTCTTCAGTGTTGACGTGTATGATATCAATATCTTCCTTCACAACATGATCTCTGAGAAAGTGATGATGAATTTCAATGTGCTTTGTCTTCGAGTGCTGAACTGGGTTGTTGGCAATCTTGATGGCGCTTTTGTTGTCGCAATAGAGTGGCACTTGCTTCAGATGAATGCCATAGTCTTTGAGCGTTTGCTTCATCCACAGAAGCTGAGCGCAGCAAGATCCAGCAGCAATGTATTCAGATTCAGCAGTGGAGAGAGATACACAGTTCTGCTTCTTTGAAGACCAACATACAAGTGATCGTCCCAGAAAGTTACATGTGCCTGATGTAGACTTGCGATCAACTTTGTCACCAGCATAATCAGCATCCGAGAATCCAACCAGATCAAACTCTAAGCCCTTTGGATACCATAATCCTAGAGTTGGGGTGTGAGCCAAATATTGAAGAATTCGCTTCACAGCTAAGTGATGCGACTCCTTTGGTGCCACTTGAAATCGAGCACACATGCAAACACTAAGCATAATATCTGGCCTAGATGCACATAGATAAAGTAAAGAACCAATCATGGAGCGGTATACCTTTTGATCAAACTATTTACCATTGTCGTCAGGACCCAGATGATGCTTGGCTGGCATTGGCGTCGTGAAGCCTTTGCAGTCTTGCATACCGAACTTCTTCAGGCAATCTTTGAGATACTTCTCTTGAGATATGAAGATGTCGTTGCGTTGCTGTCGTATTTGAAGACCGAAAGAACTTCAGCTCACCCATCATAGACATTTGATATTGCTCTTGCATCATATATCCAAACTCTTCAATGTACTTCTGATTGGTGCAGCCGAAGATAATGTCATCCACATATATTTGGCGCACAAACAGTTCACCATCATATGTCTTCGTGAAGAGAGTGGGGTCGAGAGAACCAGGTATGAAGCCTTTGCTCTTCAGGAAGTATTTGAGTGTGTCATACCAGGCCCGAGGGGCTTGTTTGAGGCCATACAGTGCCTTGTTGAGCTTGTATACCATGTCAGGATGTTTTGGATCTTCAAAGCCAGGATGTTGTGCAACATACACTTCTTCTTCAATCTTGCCATTGAGGAAGGTGCTCTTCACATCCATTTGATAAAGAAGTATGTTGTGATGATTTGCATAGGCCAGCAGTATGCGTATGGCTTCAAGTCTAGCCACAGGAGCAAATGTTTCATCAAAGTCAATGCCTTCCAATTGAGCATATCCTTGAGCAACGAGGCGAGCTTTGTTTCTGACAACTTGACCATGCTCATCTTGCTTGTTGTGGTATATCCATTTGGTGCCTATTATGTTGTGCTTCCGAGGATCGGGACGCTTGACCAGTTCCCATACATTATTCAGCTTAAACTGTTGAAGCTCGTCTTGCATAGCTTGAATCCATTCAGGTTCCATGAAGTCTTCTTCAACTTTCTTGGGTTCTGTTATTGAGACGAATGCGAAGTGCCCACAGAAATTTGCTAGCTGAGTTGCCCTTGAACGAGTGAGTGGACCGGGTGCATTGATGCTATCAATTATTCTTTCAATCTGCACTTCATTGGCAACGCAAGGATGTACAGGGCGAAGATTTTGCTCTTGCTGATCGTTGTCGTTGTTAGAAGGAATGTCTTCAGGCTGAGCATTGTCTTCATGTTGATCAGGTGCTGAGATGATAAGTCCTTCTTTAGGATGAGCTTCAGAAGGTATAATTTCTCCAGTTCCCATTAGCTTGATTGATTCACTAGATGTAACTTCATCTAGCACATTTGGCAGTTGCTCTCTTTGTGAACCGTTGGTCTCATCAAACCGCACATCCACTGTTTCAACCACTTTGTAATGAAAGAGATTGAAGACTCTGTAGGAGTGTGAATCCTTTCCATATCCAAGCATAAAACCCTCATGCGCTTTTGGTGCAAACTTTGAGGTGTGATGTGGGTCCTTGATCCAGCACCTGGCGCCAAATACTCTGAAGTAACTGACATTTGGCTTCTTGCCAGTAAGGAGCTCATAAGATGTCTTGTTCAGAAGCTTGTGAAGATAAACACGATTGATTGTATGGCATGTAGTATCAATGGCTTCAGGCCGGAATTTTCTTGGAGTCTTGTATTCATCTAGCATCGTTCTGGCCATCTATATGACGACGACCCCATTTTGTTCTGGCCATCGTTCTGGCCGGAACTTTCTTGGGTTCTGTTCTTGCGTTCGACGACCCCATTTTGCTGTGGCGTGTACGGGGCTGAGAATTCATGTGTGATGCCCAAGGTATCAAGATATGTATCAAGGCCAGTGTTCTTGAATTCAGTGCCATTGTCACTTCTGATATGCTTTATCTTGGCGCCATAGTTGTTCATTGCTCGATTGGCGAAGCGTCTGAAGACATCCTGCACTTCAGTCTTGTAAAGGATTATGTGCACCCAAGTATATCTAGAATAATCATCAACAATGACAAAGCCATAGAGACAAGCAGTAGTAGTAAGAGTTGAGTAATGAGTGGGACCGAAAAGATCCATGTGAAGCAGTTCGAAGGGTCGAGTAGTGGTCATGATTGTCTTCGAGGGATGTTTGGCCCTCGTCCTCTTTCCTGCCTCACAGGCACCGCATAAGTGATCTTTCTTGAACTTGACGCCCTCAATGCCTATGACATGCTTCTTCTTTGCCAGGGTGTGGAGGTTCCTCATGCCAGCATGCCCAAGCCTCCGATGCCAGAGCCAGCATTCTGAAGCTTTTGCTAGAAGACATACGGCAATCTGTGGTCCTGCTAAGAAATCTACCATGTACAAATCATCTTTTCGATACCCTTCAAATACTAGAGAATTGTTAGATTCCATTAGAACAAGGCAATGATATTTTCCAAATATTACGATCATGTTTAAATCGCAAAGCATTGAGACAGACATTAAGTTGAAGCCAAGGGATTCAACAAGCATGACTTTATCCATGTGTTGATCCCTTGAGATTGCAACTCTACATAGACCCAATACCTTACTTTTACCAGTGTCAGCAAATGTGATGTGGCTCTTGTCGGATGGACGTAAGGTTGAGTCCATAAGAAGGCTTCTTTTGCCAGTCATGTGATTTGTACACCCGCTATCAATAATCCATTCTGAAGACGCTGGTGTCGTACCCTACAGTGCAGTTAGGGGGATAGGCTTCACGAAGAGTATTGTGAAGCAAAAACATTTGACCAACCAGTGGGTTATGAAAGCTTAGATCTAGATTAGGACTAATAGGGAGAGTAGCAAGCGATTCAGGAACGAAGTACATAGTAAGACCATTCGGGCATTTGATCTTGCGCCCTACAAGATGTTTAAGGTCCCCAGCAATAGCGTCAGACGATTTTGGTTTTCTGCTGGAGACCTTTCCCTGCAAAAGAGAGTTAAGCTTTCTTAGCCACCCACATCTTCAAGGGTGTCTTAGAAGCAATAAGTCTAAGTGCAGCATCTGAGAACTTTGGCTTTGGAGCCCTAGCAAACAGTCTTGCAGGCGGACAATAGTACTCATAAGAATAAGCAGAATAGTTCTTGGTCTTATGAACATGGCGGTTTGATGAACCGCTCTCATATTCATATGCCTGAGTATGGTTTCCCTGCAAAACATTTGCGTTAGTGCGACTCAGGTGAGTCCTCTGTCTGTATGAAGCCTTTGGATCGTATGAAGCCTTTGGTCTGAGGTTTGTCTTCTTCACGTGAGGTGTCATGATGACATTCACAGGAAGATTCTCCAGAAACCTTTTTGGAACCCAGATCTTCTTCATAGGCGGTCCATTCCTGCAGTTAGTACCAATGTACCTGGCAAACACTTCACAATTCTGATTCTTAAACAGTTTATAGTTTGCATCAAGGGATTCATCAATGATAATGGGGTTAGCACAAGTGAAGCCAGATAGATTGGATGGATCTGCTGAAGGTTCCTTTGCAGCAACCCACGTGGTTTTGGGGTACTGCTCAGGTTTCCAGTAAGAGCCATCAGCATTCATTTTCCTTACGAACCCAACACCCTCTTTCCTCGGGTTTCGGTTCAGAATCTGCTTTTTGAGGACATCACATAGTGTCTGATGCCCTTTAAGACTTTTGTACATCCCTGTTTCAAGCAATGTCTTCAACCTAGCATTCTCATCAGCAATAGCAGTGGTATCCTCAGCAGAGGGGTTAGTTACCACATCAACAGTTGAAGATATTGCAACATTAGTAGTAGTAGAACATTCAGCAACAGAAGTAGCATTATCACGCTCAATGCATTTAAGACATGGTGGTTCAAATCCTTCCTGAGCAGAACTGATCTGTTTGGCGCGAAGTGACTCGTTTTCCTTTTGAAGATCTTCATGAGCCACTCTCAATTTCTCAAGATCTTGCTTCCTTTGAAGATAATCATAGGAAAGCTTTTCATGAGTTGTTGAGAGAGTTTCATGACGACTTTCCAGTTCCTCATACTTAACGTGAAGATTTTTTATGTCTTCAATTAAGGATTCAGATCGAGTCATTTCAGCACCTAACAGATCATCGCTTCTGTCTAACAGTTTTTGAATATGTTCCATAGCTTTCTATTGTTTAGTTGCAATTTTAGCAAGTATTTTGTAGCTGGGTTTTGAACCACAATCAGAGTCATCGTCACTAGATGTTTGATAGTGAGTAGTGCGTGTGTTTACCTTGGCACCGCGTGCCATGAAGCAGTAGGTAGAAGCGGAGTAGTCCTTGTCATTTGCATCGGTGTCGGTGATGAAGTCATTGTCTTCAGTCTTGAAGATGGACTTGGCAACGTATGTTGTAGCTAGACTTGCGACGCCTGAATCGGACTCCCCCTCAGACTCCACCTCCGCCTCCTCAGAAGCGGACTCCTCCTCTGAATCCATTTCCTTGCCAACAAACGCATGTGCCTTGCCAGATGAGCTCTTCTTGTGTGATGAAGACTTTGAGGAAGACTTGGAAGAAGACTTTGAGTATTTCTTCTTCTTCTTGTCGTCAGAGTCATATTCCTTGCTCTTCTTCTTCTTTTTGTTCTCATTGTCCCACTATGGACACTCATAGATGAAGTGGCCAGGTTTCTTGCACTTGTGACATGTTTTCTTCTTATAGTCATGAGCAGAAGCTTCATCATTCCTTGAGCTTGATCGGGAAGACTTTCTGAAACCTTTCTTCTTGGTGAATTTTTGGAACTTCTTCACAAGCATAGCAAGTTCCCTTCCAGTGTCTTCAGGATCATCCGAACTGCTGTCAGATTCTTCTTCAGATGAGGAGACAGCTTTTGCCTTCAAGGCACGAGTTCGCCCATAGTTTGGACCATAGATATCTTTTTTCTCAGAAAGCTGAAACTCATGTGTGTTGAGCCTCTCAAGTATGTCAGACGGATCAAGTGTCTTGAAATCAAGACGTTCTTCAATCATCAGGGCTAGGGTGTCAAACGAACTATCAAGTGATCTCAATAGTGTCTTGACGACTTCATGTTTGGTGATCTCAGTAGCACCGAGGGCTTGAAGCTCATTTGTGATGTTAGTGAGTCGGTCAAATGTGAGCTGGACATTCTCATTGTCATTTTGCTTGAAGCGGTTGAAGAGGTTGCGAAGGACACTGATTCTCTGATCTCTCTGGGTTGAGACGCCTTCATTGACCTTGGAGAGCCAGTCCCAGACTACCTTAGATGTTTCCAAAGCACTCACATGGCCATACTGTCCTCTGGTCAGATGACCATAGATGATATTCTGGGCAGTAGAGTCCAGTTGAACGAACTTCTTGACATCAGCAGCAGTGACACCTTCTCCAGCCTTGGGAACGCCGTTCTTGACGACATACCATAGGTCGACATCAATGGCTTCAAGATGCATGCGCATCTTATTCTTCCAGTAGGGATATTCAGTTCCATCGAAGACGGGGCACGCAGCGGAGACTTTAATTATCCCTGCAGTCGACATAGCTAAAACTCCAGGTGGTTAAACCGAATCACACAGAACAAGGGAGCACCTTGCTCTGATACCAATTGAAAGTGCGTTATATCGACTAGAGGGGGGGTGAATAGGCGATTTTTATGAAAGTCTTCAAAACGTGGAAGTTATGAAGACAAACGATAGAAATAAACCTATTACCCTGCAGCAGAAGGTACACTACACTAGGCAAGCCATAGTCAAGTATTCAATAGAGTGAAAGCACAATGACTAATAGCAGCAATGTAGTAAGGATCAGGTAGGAAGATATTGTGAAGCCACACAGAACACGCAGTCACTCAGTGAAGACAAAAGATAGTGTGAAAATACAATGACTTCACAGGTAGTAACAGTAAGTAAAGGGAAGGGAAGATGAAACCAGTGACTCGCTGAAGACAATGATTTGTTGGACCAGTTCCAGTTGCTGTGACAACTGTACGTTTGGTTAGGGCGGCTAGGTATTTAAACCTTAGGACACATAGTCCCGAACACCCAGTCCTGAACACGCAGCTCAGGACACCCAGTCCTCACCGTATTCCCCTTGAGCTAATGTCACACAGACCTCACCCAATCACTCTGGTAAGTCTTCGAGTTAGACTCCCAAACCTTCACAGACTTCGTTCACCGGCAATCCACAATGTCTCTTGGATGCTCAGAATGCGACGCCTAACCGGCTGGAGGATGCACAGTCCTCAAGTGTAATAAGTCTTCAAATCACACAGACAAGAAGACTTAAGTGATGCCTAATTCTCTTTGGCTCTGGGTGGTTAGGGCTTTATCCTCGCAAGGAATTCTCTCTCAAAGGCTTCGAGGTGGGTTGCTCTCAAACGACAAAAGCCGTACTCTGAATCTGAGCAGCCGACCGTTTATGGTTGTAGGGGGTGGGCTATTTATAGCCACTTGGCAACCCGACCTGATTTGTCCGAAATGACCCTGGGTCACTAAGGAGCTGACACGTGTTCCAATGGTCAGATTTCAAACTCACACGACAACTTTACTTGGGCTTCAAGCAAAGCTGACTTGCCTGACTCTGGACAAGATTCGCTCTCAAAGTCTTCACTCGAAGACATAGGTTTTGTTTAATCATCACTTCAGTCATTCTGACTGGTTCTCTTGGACCCCACTTAATAGTACGGTGGTTCCTGTGACTCAACACAGAAGAAAGAGAACTACGAAAGATCTAAGTCTTCGAGGTCCATAGGCTTCATGTGGTGTCTTCTCTTGTCATAGTCTTCAATGTGAATATCTTCATATACCACCTTTGACTTCAATGTCTTCATACATTTTGAGGGGTCATCTCTGGTAGGAAAACTGAATCAATGAGGGACTTCTACCTGTGTTATCCTGCAATTCTCACAAACACATTAGTCCCTCAACTAGGTTTGTCATCAATACTCCAAAACCAACTAGGGGTGGCACTAGATGCACTTACAGCCGTAATCAATGGCGCGGTTGGGTTACCCATGCCCGTATTGATGAGAATCCCGCAATAAGGGGACACGATCTCTGCTTCGACAAGACGTGCCAAGGAAACCGCCTCGTGAAACACGCTGAGGTTGGTTGTAAAAACCAATTCGAATGGTGACCTGGCCGTAGCGTGATGACACCCTGTGGGATACATCAGCAGATTAGATTTGTGGTAATATTATTCTCTCTACGATGGTATGTGGAACTTGTTTTGTAGAGCCGTACATGATCCTTGTGTTCGGAATATTTTATGAAGTATTCGGAGGAGGAACCCGCCTTGCAATGCCGAAGACAAACTGCGTGCCGGACTCATCGTCATTGAAGCCTGGTTCAGGGGCTACTGAGGGAGTCCTGGATTAGGGGGTATCCGGACAGCTGGACTATAACCTTTTGACGGACTGTTGGACTATGAAGATACAAGATTGAAGACTTCGTCCCGTGTCCGGATGGGACTCTCCTTGGCGTGGAAGGCAAGCCTGGCAATACGGATATGTAGATCTCCTTCCTTGTAACCGACTCTGTGTAACCCTAGCCCCCTCCGTGTCTATATAAACCGGAGGGTTTAGTCTGTAGGACCAACAAGAATCATACCATAGGCTAGCTTCTAGGGTTTAGCCTCTTCGATCTCGTGGTAGATCAACTCTTGTAATACTCATATCATCAAGATCAATCAAGCAGGAGTACGGTTTTACCTCCATCGAGAGGGCCCGAACCTGGGTAAAAACATCATGCCCCTTGTCTCCTGGTACCATCCGCCTAGACGCACAGTTCCGAACCCCCTACCCGAGATCCGCCGGTTTTGACACCGACAGCGGATCTGCCGCATTGGTCCTAGACCCCATCATTGACGGATTTCACCTCATTCGAGTCCTTATGGACAGCGGCAGCAACCTGAACCTGCTCTATTAGGATACAGTGCGCAAAATGGGTAGAGAACCCTCGAGGATCAAACCCACCAAAACCACCTTTAAAGGCGTAATCCCCTGTGTAGAGGCCCATTGCATGGGCTCAATCACACTGGAAGTGGTCTTCGGATCTCCGTACAACTTCCGAAGCGAGGAGTTAATCTTCGATATCGTCCCGTTCCGCAGTGGCTATCACGCACTGCTCGGGCGAACCGCGTTTGCAAGATTCAATGCGATACCGCATTACGCATACCTCAAGCTCAAGATTCCAGGACCTAGGGGGTTATAACAGTCAATGGAAACACGGAATGCTCGCTCCGCACGGAGGAGCACACCACGGCCCTCGCAGCAGAAGCACAAAGCAGCCTTTTAAGGCAAACCGCCAATTCAGCGATAAAGTCCCTGGATACCTTCAAGCGAGTCCGGAGTAACCTGCAACAGGAGCGCCTGGCACGTTCAGAGCTCGCCTAGCAATTCGGCCTCCGTCCTAGTCCCAAACAAGCGACGAAATTTACGCCACGCATACATAATTACGCACTACAAATACCATGGGCATGGGCGGAGGCACAGCCAGGACACGTCCCACAATGCGGCTCAACCGCCCAGGGGCTGTATACCTTTATAATTTTCTCTCTTTCAGGACCTTACTCTCTAGAAGCCCTTTTCGACAGTCTGATTGCTAGACGCATTACGGGAAGGAAATACAAAGGAGGCAAGAAGCTAAGACGTACAAGGGAATCCCCAGGTGGTCCCTAATAATGATCGAAATACCTGTTTTAATACCCATATGTAGCTTGCCCCTGGATAGGACATGTCAAATAGTCCTATTTTCTGCTTATTGCACTACTTGTATTCGTACGCTTTGATGTACTATTTCATAACAATGCGTAGCGTTTATTGCATTACCCCTTCTTTTTTTTTCTTGTCTGCTTAATTACAACAGATGGCACCCGTACATTCTAGTACGACTAGTACGCCAGGGGCTTCAGTATACCCCATAATACGGCATGAGAAGTCCGAACACTTTCGACAGTGCAGCACCCTGAACTTATAGCATTATATGCATCAGCTCCGAATCATGTCTTGGGTCAATAGTTGGGTTTGCCCGGCTCCCATGTTTTGGTACCTTACGTTCCGCAAAATCGGCTAAGGTAGCGCTAGGAGAACTACTACGATTGTGTCCCGGTTCTTCCGGACGAGCACCTCAGTAGAGAAAGCCGAAAACTGACTGTCATGATGAGGCGAGAGCTGGTCGCTGTTCGAGAGGTCTCAAGTCCTTAAAGACTTGTTCCTCTTCGGGCGAGTTGTCGGCCTTGCCCGACTTAGGCATATATAGCGCCCCAAATTCGGCCTTCCGAATACTAGGGGCTTCGCCAAAATTTAAAATTGTAGACTTCTATGGCTAAGTGAGAGTGATAAAGCCTTATAGTATGATTGCCTGGTTCGTTGCGCTGAACACCTCCCTCGAAGGACCCAACATTGGGATAAAGAGTGCTCAGGTTTATCCCGAACACCTCAGTACTAGTTACATGGGGGCAGAAGCGGACGACAGGCCAACTCTCAGATTTTATAAACGGCCGCACAGAAGGTAATATTTTAAATTAACAAGCATTGCATAGCGCAAATGAACTCTTTTCACATTACAGGATCACCTGAGTACGTTCATTCAAATATTACATCTTTAGCACATTCCTCCACCACAAGGCGGGAACCCTTCATTTCGGGGTGGCGATGCTCCTTGCCTTCCAGCGGCCCCTCCTTCACCAGCTTTACAGCGTCCAGCTTCGCCCAGTGCACCTTCGCCCGGGCAAAAGCCCTGCGCGCACCCTTGATGCAGATGGACCGCTTTATGACTTCAAGCCATGGGCAGGCATTCACAAGCCGCCTCACCAGACCGAAGTAGCTGTCAGGCAGGGGATCGCCAGGCCACATCCAGACTAAAAGACCCTTCATGGCCTGTTCGGCCGCCTTGTGGAGCTCGACCAGTTGCTTCAGCTGGTCGCCCAAGGGCATTGGGTGTTCGGTCCCAGTATACTGAGACCAGAACAACTTCTCCATCGAGCTCCCCTCCTTAGCCCGGTAAAACTCCGCGGCATCCAACACACTGCGGGGAAGATCTGCGAACGCTCCTGGAGAGCTCCGAACTCGGGTAAGTAAAAGGAAAGTTTCCTTCACATGCTTGCTTTGCATAATGAATGCCTTACCCGCTGCTATCTTCTTAACTGCCTCAATCTCCTGGAGGGCCTTGTGGGCTTCAGCCTTGGCATTTTGTGCGCTTTCGAGGGCCTTCGCAATCTCGGACTCTCGCGTCTTAGAGTCAAGCTCCAAGGACTTGTGTTTCTTGGCGAGAGCCTGGAACTCTTGCTGCACCTCGCCTACCCGGGCTTATTGCTTTTCTCGCCCAATGCGCTCCTTGGCCGCTTTGTCTTCGGCCTCGGACAGCAGCTTCTTCAGGGTCGCCACTTCGGTCATGGCCCCTGGCAAATTCATGAGGATCCTATTATTCTACAACCAAATTTCTTTTTAATATATAGACAGGGTATCGCTTACCTTTGTTCTCATCGAGCTGCCTCTTGGTAAGGTCGAGCTCTTCCTTGGACCGCTCAAGGTCCTGCTTCAGTGCAGCGACCTCCGCAATATGTGCGGCAGCGGCCAGCAGTGAAGCCTGCATATGCACATAGACATATTCTGATTAGACTCCTAAGTCATTATTTGATCCTCTATTCGGCCATTCTTCGCGAACGCCAAACAGAGCATCAGGGGCTACTGTCTATGCGGTAATATTTTCCTACAATTTGATTACTTACCTGAAAGCCTGTTAGGAGGCTGGCACAAGCTTCAATTAGTCCGCTTTTGGCGGACAGAACCTTCTCGATCACCGCACTTATGATAGTGCGATGCTCCTCGTCGATGGAAGCGCCGCGAAGCGCTTCCAGCAAGTTGTTCGGTGCCTCTGGATGGACAAAGGCCACCGGCACGGGTGGCTTGCCCCTCTTAACGGGGGGTCGCCTGACAGAGTCCGGAACCACTGGAGGTTCCGGCGTAGTGTTCGGCTGGAGATCAAATTCGGAGCCCATGGGAGTCTTGCTCCCTTTGCGCCCAGGGTCCGGAATGTCGCCTCGAGGCGCCTCCAGGACTACCTCCCCTCGGCTCGGTGCCCTTTGAGACAACACCTCGACGTTGTCCGTAGGGCGAGGGGTGGAGGCGGTCGGAAGTGAATCACTATTCATATCCGACGGGTCCAAAGAACCATCCGACGAAGATACGTCGGTATGGGCTCGGGATGGACTACATAATCATGTTCGACGTGATGAGAAGTAGTGCAATAAAACATACCATGAATTACTATGGTATCCGGATACTTACGACTTCGCCAGGGGCTTATCCCTGGGTAACCACTCGTCGTCGCTGTAGGCGGCCGTCGTGGAGCAGTCCGGAAGGAGGGTCCTTCCCTTCTTGGACCCTTCGGCCTCCCCGGTTGGGGCGGCCTTCCTTTTCTTGTCTCCCCCGGCTGGGGGGAGAACTTTCCTCTTCCTCCTCCTCGTCTTCATGGAAGGAGTGCGCCTCGGAGTTATCGGAAGATGAGTTCGATATAACCTTGCGCCGGAGACCTTTTTCGGGTCCCCGTGGCCTTCTTCACTGGCACCTCGTAACGCGCCGGAACCAGCTTCTTCGTTAGGAGAGCATCTGCAGGATCTTCAGGCAGGGGGGCTGGGCAATCGATCTGCTCTGCTGTCTCTACCCAGTCCTCTTAATGGCATGCAGGCTTAGATCCCGCACATGATTAAACTGGGGAAAATAAACATCCTCTGAGATATAAAAAACTTACCGGATTGGCATGGCGCTTTGCGCTGAGTCCGCGGTCCTCGGTAAGGGGAGGAGGTACCTCGGCGCCCTTGAATAGCACCTTCTAGACGTCCTTGTGCGTCGTGTCGAAGAACTCTTGCAGCGTCTGGTGCTTGGCCGGGTCGAACTCCCACAAATTGAATGCCCGTCGTTGACATGGGAGGATCCGGCGGAAGAGCATGACCTGGACCACGTTGACAAGCTTGATTTTCTTGCTCATCATGTTTCTGATGCATATCTGCAGTCCGGTCAGCTCCACCGATGAACCCCAGGACATGCCCTTCTCTTTCCAGGAGGTGAGCCGCATGGGGATTCCGGATCGAAATTCGGGGGCCGCCACCTAGTTGGTGTCGCGCGGCTCGATGATGTAGAACCACCCCGATTGCCACCCCTTTATGGTCTCCACATAGGAGCCTTCGAGCCAGGTGACATTAGGCATTTTTCCAACCATGGCGCCTCCGCACTCCGCTTGCTGGCCGACCACCACCTTCGGTTTAACATTGAAGGTCTTCAGCCACAGGCCGAAGTGGGGCCTGATGCGGAGGAAGGCCTCGCACACGACGATAAATGTCGAGATGTTGAGGATGAAATTGGGGGCCAGATCGTCAAAATCCAGCCCGTAGTAGAACATGAGCCCGCGGAAAAATGGGTGGAGGGGAAATCCCAGTTCGCGGACAAAGTGGGTAAGGAAAACCACCCTCTCATGGGGTTCAGGCATAGGGATGATCTGCCCCGCATTTGGCAGCCGGTGTGCGATGTCCGCAGCCAGATATCCGGCTCCCCGTAGCTTTGTGATGTTCTCCTCCGTGATGGAGGAGACCATCCACTTACCTCCCGCTCCGGACATGCTTGGAGTGGTTTGAGGGGAAAACGCGAACTTGGGTGCTGGAGCTCGAGTGCGCAAGAATGGATGAGCAAGGAGGAAGAAGGCGTGGGTAAAAAGAGGAATCCTTGTCCCTTTATAGGGGCGGAGGAAACTATACGCCTCCCCACCTGCCTGGTAAAACTCGCTTATTCCCCAAGCGCCGTAATTGATGGCGCGGTTGGGTTACCCACACCCGTATTGATGAGAATCCCGTGATAAGGGGACACGATCTCTGCTTCGACAAGACGTGCCAAGGAAACCGCCTCGCGATATGTGTGGTGGCTGGTTGTGAAAAACGGTTCGAATAATGACCGGGCCGTGGTGTGATGTCATACTGCAAAATCCGTCAGCAGATTAGATTTGTGGAAATATTATTCTCTCTGCGGTGGTATGTGGAATTTGTTTTGCAGAGCCGGACACTATCCTTGTGTTCAAAATCTTCTATGGAGAATTCGGAGGAAGAACCCACCTTGCAATGCCGAAGACAATCTGCGGGCCGGACTCATCGTCATTGAATCCTGGTTCAGGGGCTACTAAGGGAGTCCTGGATTAGGGGGTCCTCGGACAGCCAGACTATATCCTTTGGCCGGACTGTTGGACTATGAAGATACAAGATTGAAGACATCGTCCCGTGTCTGGATGGGACTCTCCTTGGCGTGGAAGGCAAGCTTGGCAATACGGATATGTAGATCTCCTCCATTGTAACCGACTTTGTGTAACCCTAGCCCCCTCCGGTGTCTATATAAACCGGAGGGCTTAGTCCATACGACAACAACAATCATACCATAGGCTAGCTTCTAGGGTTTTAGCCTCTACGATCTCGTGGTAGATCAACTCTTGTAATATTCATATCATCAAGATCAATCAAGCAGGAAGTAGGGTATTACCTCCATTGAGAGGGCCCGGACCTGGGTAAACATCATGTCCCCCACCTCCTGTTACCATCCGCCTTAGACGCACAGTTCGGGACCCCCTACCCGAGATCCGCCGGTTTTGACACCGACAGTTGCCACCCTTTGACGGTCTCCACAAAGGTACCTTGGGGCCATGTGACGTTAGGCATCTTGCTCACCATGGCGCCCACGTACTCTGTGTGTTGACCATCCACCACCTTCGGCTTCACATTGAAGATCTTTAACCATAATCTGAAGTGGGGTGGGATGCGGAGGAAGGCCTCACACATGACAATAAATGCCAAGATGTTGAGGAAGGAGTTGGGGACCAGATCGTGGAAATCCAACCCATAGTAAAACATGAGTCCGTGGACGAATGGATGAAGGGGAAATCCCAGTTCGTGAACGAAGTGGGGGATGAACACAACCCTCTCATGGGGCTCCGAGGTTGGGACAACCTGACCCTTGGCCGGAAGAAGGTGGGCAATTTCCTGGGCCAAATACCCCGCCTCCCGGAGCTTCTTGATATCCTTCTCCTTGACGGAGGAGGCCATCCACTTGCCCTGCGCTCCAGATCCGGACATGGTCGGAGTGACTTTTTGAGGCGGAAAGGATGGAGGCTTGGGCGCTGGAGCTCGAGAACAGATGGGCGGAGAAGATGAGAGTGTGGGTGAAAGAATGAATCCTTATCTCCTTATAAAGGCAGCGAATATCAAGTGCCTCCCCAGTCGCCTATTCAACAAGGGCCATGCGGACGGCACGGTTGGGTTACCCACGCCCGTATTGATGAGAATCTCATAATAAGGGGACACGATCTCTACTTCGACAAGACGTGGCAATAAAACTGCATCTTGGAACGTGGTGCGGGAGGCTAAGAAAAACGGTTCGAAATAATGACCGGGCGGCGACATGATGTCACGCTCTAAAAGTTGTCAGTAGATTGGACTCGTGAAATATTATATTCTCTGTGGTCGTGTGTGGTACTTCTTTTACAGAGACGGACACGTTTTCTGTGTTCGAAGGATGCTTTGGAGTATTCGGAGAAGGAACCCACCTTGCAAAGCCGAAGACAATCTGTGTGCCGGACACATCGTCATTGAAGCCAGGTTCGGGGGGTACTGAGGGAGTCCTGGATTAAGGGGTCCTCGGTCGTCTGGCCTATGTGACGTGGGCCGGACTGATGGGTCGTGAAGATACAAGATGAAAGACTCTCCCCCATGTCCAGATGGGACTCTCCTTGGCGTGGATGGCAAGCCTGGCGTTCAGGTATGTAGATCCCTTTCTCTGTAACCGACTTTGTACAACCCTAGTCCCCGCCGGTGTCTATATAAACTGGAGGGTTTAGTCTGTAGAGGCAATCACAATCATATAGGCTAGACTTCTAGGATTTTAGCCATTACGATCTCATGGTAGATCAACTCTTGTAATACTCATATTCATCAAGATCAATCAAGCATGAACTAGGCTATTACCTCCATAGAGAGGGCCCGAACCTGGGTAAACACCGTGTCCCTCGTCTCCTGTTACCATCAACCTTAGACGCACAGTTCGGGACCCCCTACCCGAGATCCTCCGGTTTTGACACCGACAGGGGGGCTAGAGGGCTGGCCGGGGCGGCGGCGGACCAACGGTGGGGAGTTGTTTCAGGGCGGCGAGGCGGTGGCGGACCGACGGTGGGGAGTTCTTTCGGGGCGGCAAGGCGGCGGCGGACCGGCGGGGGGAGTTGTTTTGGGGCGGTGAGGCGGCGGTGGGGAGTTTTTTCAGGGTGGCGAGGCGGCGCGGGGTTCGGCCGGTGGTGGCTGGCGGCTCAGGGGGGGTGTAGGTTGAAGGTGAACTACATGCCCTCCCTAAACTATCCCATGTGAAGTGCCTCTCTGCTACCATTGCATTCAGTTTCGACAGTAACATTCAGATTCCATAGTAAATTTCAGTTTCGACAGTTAAGTTCAGAGTCAACAGTTTTTACCTCATATGTTGTAGTCAGGTGGTTTTTGGTGATGTAAATTTTACATCTATCACTTTTTGGTAATGCATTTTACATCATCTATTGGAGATGCTATTAGAATCCCACTTGAGATTAACGATGTATGTCTTGTGCTGCTTCAGCCTTGACGTCTTACGGCTCGCCGAAGCTGCTCCAAGGACAGAACGATCCATCACAACAAATTAGTGACCTAGACGCCATCTACAGATTCCTCAGATCTTCCTCCACACCTCCGACAGCCGCCTCCGCCTCAACTTCTTCAGCCACCAACCCAATGATGCTGAGGTCGACATGGCTACGGCAAAGAGGTTGTAAACTTGTCGCTTCACTTATTACTCTACATTCACGTCGATCCATTAGGGCTATTATGGTTCGACGGAAAAACATAGCAATAGGAAATTTTCCTGTGGCACTCTACTATTCAATTATTCATGCATTTTGTTGAAAGGAATGGAGCAAAACATCCACCTGGACCTACTTTTCAAAATCCTATGCATGAAAACAAGACCAAGTGCATTAGTGGCAGAATAACGTTCTAACTGTACACGCTTTCATATGGTTTCACTTTATTTTGGCCATGTTTCTTTGCATTCCTCTGCTCCTCCTTTTCCTATGAACCAAACACCCAAGTTGACAGAAATCCTGTGTTCACAAATGCTCTGTTTCCCATGTGCATTCCTATCCTATTTTGGTGTTTTTCCTCCTATCCCTGCGTTTTTAGAATCATGCAAGCCAAATGAGCCCTTACAGAATTACTTCAGTTATGGTAGGTGTCGAAGAAAACTTTGTGTGGTTTGTCCTGCTCCTGCCGCGATGTTGTCCACCTCACCTAAGCTGCTCCATTGATAGAAGCATCCACCAAACTAGACATCATGACTCCTGACCATCTTTCGCTGCCTCAGATCTCCTTCCCTGCCGCCGGCACCCACCGCAATGGCATCACCATCATCGACTCAGCAGATGAACCTGAGGAGTACACGGGTCCACAAGAGAGGTCACACTCTTTTGTTTCTGCTTATGTTATGCATTGCTTAATACTACCAGCTACTTTATTGTCCTGTTCACCTCTTATACTCCAAGTCAGGTCCAAATTGATGTTCAAACTTGAGTTCTAAATTAGTTGTGGGGCACATATCGAGGCAGCAATGAATAGTATCTCTGTCTAATATCTGGTTCAACTAGGGTATGCCTATGTCGTTCATCTTTGATGGAAAACAAATAGTAAAGCAATCATCATCTGTTTTTATTAAATTAAAGCAATCATCAGCCTACTATCATTATTTTTGGATCCATCCACTGGTTGTTACCATTACTCTAGATTTCTGCATGCTCTCCTTACATAATCTCACTATATTTTTTGTATGCATGTCAGATATTGTACACAGTCATGCTGAACATGTAGAGAAAAAGAGAAGAGTTTTGCGCGGCAATACAATGTCATGCAGACATCGCTCCATGGTGGGTTCAATGGCAGACCCTCCCCCCCTCTTCAGATTGTAACCAGAGGAAGATATCTGTTCTGAGGCGGATTCAAATGCAGCTGACCACACCTATTTACCCCCCAAGGTGTTTTCTCTAACTTGGCATGATGATGTTAGTCATATCCTGCATATGTTGCCCTGTAGTGCCTACTTTCGACATCATATATGTCATCTGCTTAGTTTAGACATGTTCTGTAATGCCACATGTTTAGTTTCAATATCATATATGGGAATTATGTGTGACACCCCAAAATTTTAACCTTGTTTTATTGATTAAAAAATTTTGCCAGGAAATTTAAACCTTTATTTTCTGGATTTTTCTTTTGATTTCAGAGCCATTCTTTACCTTATTATTATGGGGTTTTTACCTCAAGTGAAAAACTTTCCAAATGTATTATTGGACTTGTTTCTCCCCTCAAGAAAAACATTTCTATTATCAGTGGATTTATTTGCATAATTATTCCTTTCTGAGCCTTATTCCTTAAAATGATTTTTCTTAAGTTTCAGGACCCAATTTGCACTGCAAGCTTTTGATATATTTATCTATAATTCCAACCAAAATTTGGATATGTCATATGATGTTTTTAAATCACTTTTATGCAAAAATATATTTCATTAATTTGATATTTTGAGCTCTACACCAATTTTTCAAATCTAGTCCAGTGGGCAATTTTGCACTACAACCTATTTAAATATTTCTATAAAACCTCCACTAAAATTGTGGAATGGTAGTAGTAGTATGTAATTCAACTTTATGCAAAAACCCAGTGATGTTCTTTGAAAAAAATTGAGTGAATCAACCTCTTTTACTTTCTGGTCCAGCATGGTGATTTGTACAGCAACCATATTTTAGCTTGCCATTTTAGCTATGATTCTTCTTCCTACTTATAGCCCATCTTGCAAAACCCTTAAGTCCAGAAGAGTGGGCCCATTGGAGGATTTTAAGTGCATGCAATGGGGCTTTGTTCTTGCTCTCCAAAACTGAAGTTTTGCAAAACTTGCACTAACAAGTTTGTGCTTTTGACAAACTAACCTCACCACCCTCTGTATCACCTAGAGAGACTTTGATCTGGAAATTTTGGCCACCCCAAGAGTTGCCTAAATGCCATTGGCATTCTGGCAAACACCTTGAGTGCATGAATAGATGTGGCATGAATTTTGGGTTTGCATTGTGAACTTGATCCTCTGACCCAACAAGCTTGTCCCCTGATCTCCTTACAAACCCTAGCCTAGGCCTGCTAATCCCCAGCTCCTCCCAAGCCACCTAACATGCCCTGGCATTTCGCCGAACGCTTGGCGTGCATGCTCTGGGCGCGCCTAGAGCACACGTTTTGCACGCGCGCGCACCGAGCCACCGCGTCCCGTTGCCGCCACCCCCGTGCCCGTTCTAGCCCTTCCCCTCTCCCAGTCGACGCCCCCGACCCCTCCCGCGACGTAGAGCTGCCCCTGGAGCTCCACAGCTCCGCCGTCAGGTCGGCTACGGCGGCTAGCGGGCGGCCACAGCAACCTCTGTCATGGCCGGCGCCACCCGAACCTCCTCTGCTCGCTAGCTACCCCCTGGAGCAGCTCAGGCTGATCTGCAAGCTTGTCCGCAAGCACTCGTCGCCGCCACGTCACTCTGACGCTATAGAACGGCGGTCGCCGACGATCTTATTCCCGGTCGCCGCGGAACCGCAATTGCTCGCCTATTTAAGAAGCCCCGAGCACGTCCAGTCCCTCAAGCAGCCTCTCCCCGCCTCTCTTGAGCCCCCCGTAGCCAGAGATTGATGGGAGGAGGTCGTCTCCCCCATCTCCGGTCAGCTCGGCTGCCGCCTCGTTCCGATCCATTCCGGCACCACCAGGGCCTCCCCCTCTCCACTCTCTTCACCAGAAGCTCTACCTACATCTCGTGAGTCCATCCCCATGCTCAATTTTGATCAGGAGCCACCGGAGGCAAGAACCCACTCTGCCCGACGGCCACCATCCGCTGCAAAGCTCACCGCCGGCGACTACGTCCACCCCAGGGACCATAGTGACCACCGAAATGACCGCCTCGACCACCTGAGCCCGTGGATGGCCTCGGTTTCTCGAACGGTGCCGGCGAGCATCGCCGGAGCCCCACCTCTGTTCGGCCAGAGAAAGAAGGAGGTGGGGGCGACTGGTCAAACCTGACCAGTGGGCCCCCTGGACCCTTTGTTAGTGACCCAGCGCCGGTCCACGCTGGCGTAAGTGGAAGCGCAAAACCCCCAAGTACGTCTCCTCTGCTTCCAAGATGTATTCTGCCCGAAACGTTTTCCCTTTTTTTGTTTTATTTTAAAAACAGAATTTGACTAAATTTTGACTGGCTATAACTTTTTAAATATAAATCCAAATGACTTGATTCTTTTTCTGTTGTTCCCCAAATATTGTCTAGTTTAGTTTCATATTTATTTCAAAATTTTCCAAACAACTTTTTGTACTGTTTTTAAAGTATGTGTTATTTGAATATTTTCAAAAATAGGAGTTTGAAGAAGGAGAAAACTTTCAAAAGTTTTGGAGAGCACCTCACCTCTCCACACCTTGAAGGCAAGCATTTTTGAACTCTGGCATAATATTATCGTGTGTTGTTTGACACGGTTACAACACCACCGTGACACGGAGTATCTGTTACTTTTTGTGAGGATATGATCATACTTGCATACTGGTGATCTCATTCTATAGGAGCTTGATATGTTTACGATATTAATCATTCTCACATGCCTTTTATGCCTACCGGAAGGAAGCCAAGAAAGTCTCTGTCTTGGGTAGACACGAGCTTATCTCTGGTTCCCCGTCGAGACGGTTGTGTCCGGTATGGAAAGATGGGGTATGATGAGTAGTGATACTGCCTGTTGGATTGAAACATATTTGTTATACTAATCATGTAGGAAATACTTAAGCCTCCTGAATCGGCCGTAGATCGAGTCTTGTTCCAGTAATCCCCATACTTGTTTCGTGCTGCCACTTGTCCCTGTCGTAGGTAGGGTACGGTTCAGTAAGTGGTCAACCCCTGTCTTAGCACACATCGTATAGAGAGGCCATGGTGGAATATAAGGGCTGCATCCGGTAGGCATGCCACCTGGTCCGGGGGCATGGGTGTTTCCGGTTGGGACCGAGAGGGGGGCACCCCTTAGAGCGCGTGATAGAAATTTGATCCCATGCTACTCGAGGTTGTAGCCACCCCACTTAGAGTTTTGCTTAACAGATGTCGTGGGTGATTCCAGGCACGAGTAAAGTTAAGCTGGTGTGTGCAAGTTAGGTGTGTTTTCAACTAAAATACTGTAGACGGAATTAGTTCCGATGGACTAAAGAAATCCGTTACTCGTGGGTAAAGAGTACACCTCTGCAGAGATATTAAACCTATTCGAATAGCCGTGTCCATGGTTAAGAACTACAGTCTGGGATGGGTCATGTGTCGGTCTTAGTGTCGGTCTTCGGAGGAGAAACTTCTAAACCAGAACATTGATTATGACTTGTGATATATGATGGTTATGATTATTATTATTGTGGACTAACTATTTTCATTATTTGAAATAATGAATATCCCTGGGACGGTTCTACATCCTGGATATTCACGATGTTTATTTCATTTACTTATAAGCCCTTTATGTGGTGTCACTCAGACACCCGACTGTGGCAGGCTTGTCATTTCATTTACTTATAAGCCCTTTATGTGGTGTCGCACAGACGCCCGACTGTGGCAAGCTTGTATTTCATTTACTTATAAGCCCTTTATGTGGTGTCGCACAGACGCCCGACTGTGGCATGCTTGTGATTCCTCTCATATATATAGGCCCTTTATGTGGTGTCGCTCAGACACCCGACTGAGGCCTGCTTCATATTATTATCCCTTCGAGGCGTGGCTTCAGACACCCGATCGGTGCTTTTCATTTCTACGCCCTGATTGTTTACTCATGTTTTATTTGAATGATCTGCCTGAGTGCATCAGGAACCTTATTTCATAACTGACGAAGTGATCATAGAATATTTTTTTAAACATGATTATCAGTGGCTATATTATACTGTGTTCTTAATGTTTGCGAGTACATTCAAAGTACTCACTGGCTTGTCCCTGGCGTGGGGAGGAGCATTGTGATGACAGCCCCGGAACCTATGCAATGGTGATAGGAGCCTCGCGAAGATAGGAGTTATCCTAGTCAGCCGTTCCTGTGGGAAATGGAGTCCCATAGACGCTGATGATCCGGAAACCGCTTCCGCCATCAACCACTAGAAACCAATTCTTGTACTCCTAAGCCACAATGGTCTTGTACTACATATTATGTACTTGCTTGGAGTTTTTTGTATCAAGTTGGTGAATCATCAGCTAACAGTAATCCTGGGGCTGGTGAGCACAAGGGCCACTTTCCGGGAAATTAATATCCCGAAAATCCGGTCCTGACAAACTTGGTATCAGAGCCAGGCTGACCATTGGCTAATCCTATCTTAGCCAGGTCAATAAACCTAGGTAAATCAACCCACCAGACCTTAACCAAACCCCGGCCAAGCTTCTCGTGTAAGATAGCCTCACAATGACCCGACAGCTTTTGGCAGTCGATGCCCAACCTATCAGCCTAGCCTGTCGATCACACGCCAGTGACCGGCCCCTAAATAGTCTTTTTCGCAAGCGTGCGAAGGAAGACTCCGTCTCCTTTTTCCTATAAAAAGGGCACGCTAGCCCAACCCAGCACATCCCAGCCTCTACCCCAAACCGAGCTATAATGCCTGGCCCCATTGTTCACAATGAGACCACAGCAACCAACCTTAGAGGTTTTGTGACCGTGCTAGAAAAACTCACCCGCCGTGCCTTTGCATTAGAAGAGCCCCCAGAATATGTTGTGTACCAAGGGTCCATGAGCGGTGAAAGCCGTCAATTTTGGGCCACTGTGCACGTCTATGGTAGGGGTCTATCGCCAGAACGCCCCTACAGGTTCACCGGAAGGACAACTTCCTTTGAGCCACAAGCCATCCAACTAGCTGCTCGAGAAGCTATAGTTCAACTCCGGCATTTGTCGCCCAGAGTTAACTGTCGCTCGTTCTACTATTACCCCAGCCGTGAAGGGTATGGTCGACCACCCCAAGTTGCCAACGGTGATCACGAGACGGATCCTGCATTATTGCATCTGGTGCGCTATGTAAGTGCACTAGAGGGACTGTTCGATCAAATCACCCTTGATCTGATCACAGCTCGTGGAGAACTGGTTCGCCGAGCCCTGGCAAGAAGAGAAGATGAGCCCGATGCCGACAACCCAGTCGTGTTGTTCGGACAACCGATCGAGACCTTGAGGTCAGCCCCAGCCATCAACCAAGGTGCTTTGATGACCCCAGAAGTGCTTCGTCGCCTTTTGGGAACACACCCCAACGGGATTGTGGCCAACAATCCCCGCGATGGTCATCATCGCTACCCCGACCCTGCAGTTCCTCAACCCCCTCCAGCTAACCCCGACGGTGAGGCCAATGGAGAAGCCTCGGCATCCACAAGGCACGCCCGCTTAGATATAAACGAGGTGGACTAAGTCACTCGAGTAGTACCGAGTCTTAGTATACCCCACGCCCTGTAATTGTGTGATCTTGTATCGCCATATTGGAATGCTATCTGCTTGTGCGCCCCTATTTTAAATGGTAGCTGTGCATAAGTATGTTGATGTATGGTTGCATTTTTTTAATTCCGAGCGTAACTACCAAAAACCAACCCCGGCGGCACCCACAGTAACACGTCACTTCTGTGAGATGTGTGTATCTGTGGCTTGGACCCCGACCCCCATGAGAGCAGGACCGACCAACCAGTTGCCCCTCACCGCGGTAAATAACCCAGCCCAGTCGCTATATAAAAGGCCACCTCGTGACCTTGCCAAGTACCCCTCACCTTTTGCACCGCTCTCACAACCATTTCTTGCCATGCCAAGCCCTAGCATTTATCTGAGAACCCCAGATGCAACACCTGGTAGCTTTGTTAAAATATTGTGGGACTTTACCTTCAGTACCATGGGTTCTACCCAGCCACCCCAGTACGAGCTGCTGAAGTCAAGGATCACCTCATCCACCTCGAAGTATTGGGTAGTAGTGCACATCCCTCCCTTAAACTCAAACCAAGACCCAATGGAAGTCTCCTTCCTGGGGAAATCTATGCCGACCCAGCAAATGGCCATAGAAGCTGCTGCACATGATGCACTTGTTCGCCTTTGCTTCGCGGTACCTTATGCCAGCGAATGAGGGTATTACTACTTCTCGAGTCGAGCAGCACCCGGAGGAGTGACATCTTTTCCCGGTGGACGAATTGAGAGAGACCCAGTACTGGCCAACCTTGTCCAGTATGTCATCACTCAGGAGCGTTTGACCCAGCGAGTAATGGGTTATCTCCAAAGCCTCGCTGATTTAAATCCTCAGATCGCCATTGGCAGACCACTGAGGCCCGACCAGGAGAGACACATTCATCGTATGGTCAATCCGCTTCCCCCGATAGAAGAAGAGTGCGCCCCTGTACCAGAGACGTTTTCTTGGGACCCCGTCCAGTTGCCGTTTTCATTCTAGACGTCACTACTATGTTTATTATTGCAACATTTATTTTTGTGTTGTAACTTATGCGTGGTACCCTGAGTTTGTGTGACGAGTCAATTATTTGGTTTCAATTATTATGAGTAGTTTTGCTGCTATAAATTTTTCATTAACTAATTTTCACTCGCGAAAAATCCCAAAGTGAGATTTCTCTTCCCCTGAGTTACTGCAACATATATCTCCTCACGACAAAGATTTTATTCACGCAGCACCACGGCAGCAGACTCACAACCACAACTACTTGAACACATGCATTGCTTGCAAAACCACGTAACCGTGTTGCATCTAACTGATCACCCCCCCCCTAACACACCACAGTCTCGAAAGGAGAAATTTGTGGGTAAATTATTCGGACACAGTTGCCCACAAGCACACTGACAGCAGTTAGCACCGGACACCGCACCTAATCCTCATGCTCACCGCCGCCGCGAAGAGCCAGCACTCGAGTAGCAGGGTCACGTCGATCATCGAGGATCATCGCGCACAGGAGCACGGAGAGCCCTAGCAATGCCGCTAGCCCTCCGCACATCAGGATCACGTACCAATCTGGCATCGCCTCCGCCATTAAAACCTCATCTCTAGCTTCTGTAAATGGAAATGGAGGAGGAAGAAGGGGAAGGAGAAGCGAGGCCAGGTGTGAGGAAGAAGAGAGAAGCACCTCTGCCGTTTTATAGCTCGAGCTCGGTGTACGGTGGGCGAAGTCCACCAGCGCCGCTCGTCGCCCAATCACCGGTGTTCGGAGGAAAATCCGCGAGCAGTGCCGACAGCACACTGGCCCGCGAGGTGAGTGCATGCTGCACCGGCAGCTAGCACGCCGCGCACTACCGCAGTTCGGCCTAGATGCCCTACGCGCTAAACGTCGCCGATGGAGAAAGCGTGGGAAAGCGCGCGGGAGAGAGGAAGAAGAGAGAACCGGAGGAAGAAGAAGAGACTGACAGTGGACCCCGGGTCCACCTGTCAGCCAGTGAGAGCAATGTGCTCTCGGGTTTGACCAGCGTATTTTAAATTTAGAATTTATTCTAAATTTACTATATCCAACGTAGAAATCTTTCGTTTTCCCCCCAAACCGTAGATTTTTCCACGTAGCGCCAGTGTTCCACACTGTGGTTCTACACGACTTATTGCCCTCTCACTGTAGCCACATTTTATTGCATATATTTTCTTAAGACAGCTTTTAGCAAATCTCGAGGACGAGATTTTTCTTAAGGGGGGTAGTGTTGTGACACCCCTAAATTTTACCCTTGTTTTATTGATTAAACTATTTTGCCAAGAAATTTAAACCTTTATTTTCTGGATTTTTCTTTTGATTTCAGAGCGATTCTTTACCTTATTCTTATGGGGTTTTTACCTCAAGTGAAAAACTTTCCGAATGTATTATTGGACTTGTTTCTCCCCTCAAGAAAAACATTTCTATTATCAGTGGATTTATTTGCATAATTATTCCTTTCTGAGCCTTATTCCTTAAAATGATTTTTCTTAAGTTTCAGGACCCAATTTGCACTGCAACCTTTTAATATATTTATCTAAAATTCGAACCAAAATTTGGAGATGTCATGTGATGTTTTTAAATCACTTTTATGCAAAAATATATTTCATTAATTTGATATTTTGAGCTCTACACCAATTTTTCAAATCTAGTCCAGTGGGCAATTTTGCACTACAACCTATTTAAATATTTCTTTAAAACATCCACTAAAATTGTGGGATGTTAGTAGTAGTATGTAATCAACTTTATGCAAAAACCCAGTGATGTTCTTTGGAAAAAATTGAGTGAATCAACCTCTTTTACTTTCTGGTCCAGCATGGTGATTTGTACAGCAACCATATTTTAGCTTGCCCTTTTAGCTATGATTCTTCTTCCTACTTATAGCCCATCTTACAAAACCCTTAAGTCCAGAAGAGTGGGCCCATTGGAGGATTTTAAGTGCATGCAATGGGGCTTTGTTCTTGCTGTCCGAAACTGATGTTTTGCAAAACTTGCACTAACAAGTTTGTGCTTTTGACAAACTAACCTCACCACCCTCTGTATAACCTAGAGAGACTTTGATCTGGAAATTTTGGCCACCCCAAGGGTTGCCTAAATGCCATTGGCATTCTGGCAAACACCTTGAGTGCATGAACAGATGTGGCATGAATTTTGGGTTTGCATTGTGAACTTGATCCTCTGGCCCAACAAGCTTGTCCACTGATCTCCTTGCAAACCCTAGCCTAGGCCTGCTAATCCCTAGCTCCACCCAAGCCACCTAACATGCCCTGGCATTTCGCCGAACGCTTGGCGTGCACACTCTGGGCGCGCCCAGAGCGCACGTTTTGCACGCGCACGCACCGAGCCGCCGCGTCCCGTTGCCGCCACCCCTGCACCCATTCTAGCCCTTCCCCTCTCCCAGTCGACGCCCCCGACCCCTCCCGCGACCCAGAGCTGCCCCTGGAGCTCCACAGCTCCACCGTCAGGTCGGCCACGGCGGCTAGCGGGCGGCCACAACAACCTCTGTCATGGCCGGCGCCGCCCGAACCTCCTCTGCTCGCCAGCTGCCCCCTGGAGCAGCTCAGGCTCATCTACAAGCTTGTCCGCAAGCACTCGTCGCCGCCACGTCCCACTAACGCTACAGAACAGCGGTCGCCGACGATCTTATCCCCGGTCGCCGCGGAACCGCCATTGCTCGCCTATTTAAGAAGCCCCGAGAACATCCAGTCCCTCAAGCAGCCTCTCCCCACCTCTCTAGAGCCCCCCATAGCCAGAGATCGACAGGAGGAGGTCATCTCCCCCATCTCCGGTCAGCTCGGCCGCCGCCTCGTTCCGATCCATTCCGGCGCCACCAAGGCCTCCCCCTCTCCACTCTCTTCACCAGAAGCTCTACCTACATCTCGTGAGTAAATCCCCATGCTCAATTTTGATCAGGAGCCACCGGAGGCAAGAACCCACTCTGCCCCACGGCCACCATCCGCTGCGAAGCTCACCGCCGATGACTCCGTCCACCCCAGGGACCATAGCGACCACCGTAATGACTACCTCGGCCCCATGAGCCCGTGGATGGCCTCGGTTTCTCGAACGGTGCCGCCATTCGCCGGCGAGCATCGCCGGAGCCCCGCCTCTGTTCGGCCAGAGGAAGAAGGAGGCGGGGGCGACTGGTCAAACCTGACCAGTGGGCCCCCTGGACCCTCTGTCAGTGACCCAGCGCCGGTCCACGCTGGCGTAAGTGGAAGCGCAAAACCCCCGAGTACGTCTCCTCTGCTTCGAAGACGTATTCTGCCCGAAACATTTTCCCTTTTTCTGTTTTATTTTAGAAACAGAATTTGACTAAACTTTGACTGGCTATAACTTTTTAAATATAAATCCAAATGACTTGATTCTTTTTCTATTGTTCCCCAAATATTGTCTAGTTTATTTTCCTATTTATTTCAAAATTTTCCAAACAACTTTTTTGTACTGTTTTTAAAGTATGTGTTATTTGAATATTTTCAAAAATAGGAGTTTGAAGAAGGAGAAAACTTTCAAAAGTTTTGGAGAGCACCTCACCTCTCCACACCTTGAAGGCAAGCATTTTTGAACTATGGCATAATGTTATCGTGTGTTGTTTGACACGGTTACAACACCACCGTGACACGGAGTATCCGTTACTTTTTGTGAGGATATGATCATACTTGCATACTGGTGATCTCATGCTATAGGAGCTTGATATGTTTACGATAGTAATCATTCTCACATGCCTTTCATGCCTACCGGAAGGAAGCCGAGAAAGTTTCTGTCTTGGGTAGACACGAGCTTATCTCTGGTTCCCCGTCGAGACGGTTGTGTCCGGTATGGCAAGATGGGGTATGATGAGTAGTGATACTGCCTGTTGGATTGAAACATATTTGTTATACTAATCATGCAGGAAATACTTAAGCCTCCTGAGTTGGCCGTAGATCGAGTCTTGTTCCAGTAACCCGCATACTTGTTTCGTGCTGCCACTTGTCCCTGCCGTATGTAGGGTACGGTTCAGTAAGTTGTCAACCCCTGTCATAGCACACATCGTATAGAGAGGCCATGGTGGAAGATACGGGCTGCATCCGGTAGGCATGCCACCTGGACCGAGAGGGGGGCACCCCTTAGAGCGCACGATAGAAATTTGATCCCATGCTACTCGAGGTTGTAGCCTCCCCACTTAGAGTTTTCCTTAACAGGTGTCATGGGTGATTCCAGGCACGAGTAAAGTTAAGATGGTGTGTGCAAGTCAGGTGTGTTTTTGACTAAAAGACCGTAGACGGAATTAGTTCCGATGGACTAAAGAAATCCGTTACTCGTGGGTAAAGATTACACCCTCTGCAGAGATATTAAACCTATTCGAATAGCCATGTCCATGGTTAAGGAATATAGTCTGGGATGGGTCAAGTGTCGGTCTTAGTGTCGGTCTTCGGAGGAGAAACTTCTAAACCAGAACTTGATTATGACTTGTGATATGATGGTTATGATTATTATTATTGTGGACTAACTATTTGTATTATTTGAAATAATGAATATCCCTGGGACGGTTCTACCTCCTGGATATTCACGATGTTTATTTCATTTACTTATATGCCCTTTATGTGGTGTCGCTCAGACGCCCAACTGTGGCAGGCTTGTCATTTCATTTACTTATAAGCCCTTTATGTGGTGTCGCACAGACGCCCAACTGTCGCATGCTTGTATTTCATTTACTTATAAGCCCTTTATGTGGTGTCGCACAGACGCCCGACTATGGCGTGCTTCTTATTCCTCTCATATATAAGCCCTTTATGTGGCCTCGCTCAGACGCCCGACTCAGGCGTGCTTCATATTATTATCCCTTCGAGGCGTCGCTTCAGACACCCAATCGGTGCTTTTCATTTCTGCACCCTGATTGTTTACTCATGTTTTATTTGAATGATCTGCTTGAGTGCATCATGAACCTTATTTCATAACTGATGAAGTGATCATAGAATATTTTTTTAAACATGATTATCAGTGGCTATATTATACCTGTGTTCTTAATGTTTGCGAGTACATTCAAAGTACTCACTGGCTTGTCCCTGGCTATTGTCTTGGCCAGATTTCTTGCGTGGGGAGGAGCGTTGTGATGACAGCCCCGGAACCTACGCAATAATGATAGCAGCCTCGCGAAGATAGGAGTTATCCTGGTCAGTCGTTCCTGTGGGAAATGGAGTCCCATAGACGTTGATGATCCGCAAACCACTTCCGCCATCAACCACTAGAATCCAATTGTTGTACTCCTAGGCTAGAATGGTCTTGTACTACATATTATGTACTTCCTTGGAGTTTTCTGTATCAAGTTGGTGACTCATCAGCTAACAGTAATCCTGGGGCTGGTGAGCACAAGGGCCACTTTCCGGGAAATTAATATCCCGAAAATCCGGTCCTGACATTATGCAGTCTCATGTCTTTTAGCCAGCCATAATATATGTGAAATGTGCAATGCCATCCTATTTAACCAGGCATCATATATTTGAATGATATCTAGCCCATCCTTTTCTTCATCAAATTTCCATTTGTCGACAATGTTTGTACATTAAACTACTCTTCCTGTGAATCAGCCATTTGAGTGGGTGATAGAAAAATCTGGAGTGAAAACAAGGCCTTCAGAGCAGACAGTGCTACCTGTCGAAGCAGATCTCTTGCTGGGTCCCGATAGCTCCTCAGAGATGGATTCATAGACAGATGACCAATCCTATTCCCCCACCGAGGTGTATGCTCTAACTTGGCACGGTTCTACTGCTCATATCATGCATATGGTGTCTTGCATTGCATAGTTTAGACATCATATACACAATATTCAACACATGTTCTTAGTTTAGACATCATATATTCGAATGCCCTCCGCTTAGCATATAAATCACATATGTGAATTAAATCATGCGATCCTGGTTACTTAGATAACATGTATGTAAATTACGTCATGCGATCCTGTTTAGTTAGTCATCATATCTTTGAATTATGTTATGATATGCTATCCAGTTTAGATAGACATCATATATGTGAAATTATGTCATGCTATCCATTTTAGTTAAACAATATACATGTCAATTATTTAATTCCCTCTTTTTCCACACTATCTATTGCATCTGTCTCTCATACAATGTCTGTACATTCAATTATGTTTCCTGTTTATCAGCCATTTGAATTGGAGCGGGTGATGGCAGTATCTAGCGGAGTAAAAACGCGGTTTTCAAATAAAATAGTGCTACCTCTTGGTGGAGATAGCACCCCGGTTGTACATGCACGAGAACCAGCCCTACCACACATAACCCAGACTCTCACAGATTTTACCCCTACTGTGATGGACAGAGAACCAGCTTCACCCAATCTAACCCCAACGCCAGCAGATAGTAACCCAGTTCCTATTGACACAGCACCATCTCTACCATAGAGCTCCCAAACAAGAGCAGTTAGTAAGGCAGCTCCAGTGCCCAGAGCGCCAGTACTACCCCGGCGAACGCCAACTCCACCAGTTAGTACACCTATTCTTGTGGAGGAAGCACAACCAGCCATTCATAGTTTAGAATCTATCGCATTTGATGTTGTTAAATCCTATGTGCGTATCTTCCCATCATGGAAATATTATACTGAAGATGAAGGAAAATGCCAGTTGCAGGTGTTTGTCCAGGAGTTATGTGTAAGTAATGTTATTCATGGCAATTACTATGCTTTGTCACATACATTCTACCTCCATGATGGTTATAATATAGCAAATTTTCCCATTTTTCTCTATAGAGAAGGACCGATTTGGAAACTCGGGATGAGGTAACCTGTGCTAATACCTCTGCTATCTTCAAGAATGCTTGGTGGCAGTATCAGAATTTCCAAAAGAAAATGTACTTCACTGGCAAAGAAACTCATCAAATTCCCGTACGTTCTCCTGAGACACATTTATTGGACGATGACTGGGAACACCTTGTTCTTTACTAGTCCCAAACCAAGAATGTGGTAAGGTCTATTAGCTTATTTTATTTAAAGTACTATATGCTTGCGTCTTACTGTATTCTGTTCATGTAGAACAAGTGCTTAAACCTGAAGAACAACTGTTCTCATTTAAGATTCCATTGCTATCGTGCATACTGCTTTTCTCTTGTATCACCGTATTTACTCATACAAATTTATTTTCAAATTGAACTATCAAATGGAAACTCCAATGGCACAACAGGTATGTTTACGCATGTTTCTTTAACAGGTTTTCTCTTATAAATATGTCACAGCCCTAGAAATCCTCTTGTAATTAGTGGCATTGCATCCATGCATCATTTTCAATCTCTATTAATTTTGAAATGGGGATGCTTAAACCCTAGCACCAAATGAATTCAACTAGGGTCAAAATAAAATCTTTTCCAAGAACCAAAAATGCCCTTCACAAAATGTTCATCATTTCTGGTTTGGGCCAAAACCCCTGGAAAAAATGGTGCACCCTTTTCTAGGACATTCTGGATTTTTGAATTAAATCATAAGTATTTGAATTTGGACATTTAAATGCTATAAAATATTTTAAATGTCGAAATAAACTTGAAAGCATTTGAGGGCTGTTGTAAATATTTTCAAAAGTGCCCACAATTATTCTCAGGATTTTTACAAAATGAATTAGTATTTTTACTAATTCAAAACAGAGGAATAAAAAAATAGAAAACAGAAATAGAAAAGAGAGAGGAGAAAGGAACCTACCTGGCCACTTACCTGTAGCCGGCCGAGCTTGACCAGCCCAGCCCACCAGGGGCACCGCTGTCTTCAACCTCTGCCAGTAGGCAGAGGCGAAGTAGCACGCGCGCACGCAGAGGCCTCCACCTCCTGCTTCGCGGTGGCAGCCTCCCCGACATCCTCGTGACGCCACGGAGACGCCCCGAGACCCCTCTCTCCTCTCCCTCACTCGCTGCTCTCCCTCCCCTCCTCTGCTCTCTCCCTATGACGCCACCGAACACGCCAATCGCCGCCGTTGGCCGTAGCCGCGGCCACCGTGCTCCCCTTGCCTCTCCAGCGCGCCCCCGAGCTCCGCCTCATCGCCATCGTCATCTCGGTTGACGCACGCAACGCCAAACGCCCCAAGCAACGACCCGAGCTCTTCTTCAACCTCCGATTGCTGGAGATCGCCTTCACCGCACCACCCGCTCTGGATCGTCTCCGAGCTCGCCGACCTGCTCGTCCGACTCGTCGTGAGCCTCTGACCCCGAACATCCCTCTCTCCTTCCTCGTAGGCCACCATAGCCACCGGACCGCCTACGCCCGAACACACCGCCGCCTGAGCTCATCGCCGACGCAGCTCCGGTGACCAAATGGTCACCCCGGCGAGTCCAATCTTCTCCCTGCAACGCGTAGGCCCCAGCTAGCGCCTCAGCTTGCTTGCTCGCGCACCGTAGCACTGCCCGCGCTCACGCCCGAGCTCCGGCCGCCGCGGTCGAGCTCTTCGCCATCGCCTCCGGCCACCCCAGGCCCGACAGGCGCCACCGCCCGACGCGCGCTGGTCCGGGCTCTCGAACGAGCCCAGCCACGCTGCGAACGGGTCACCACCGCGCATTCCCGAGCCCCTCCGCTGTGGTTGCCGTCGCCGGCGGCTAAACAACGGCGGATTGGCTGCTTTGACCGGCGGGGTTTGACCTCGCTAACATGGCCGTTGACTGGACCCACACGTCATCGACCCTAATTAGCGCCTCTGTCACTGACTAGTGGGTCCCACGCATCAGGTTTGACCTGGGTCAACCCAGTTGACCTGCTGACGCAGTGCTGTCGTCATGCTGACGCAGTATATGTTTTCTGGCATTTTTATAATCCAGGAAATTCCAGAAAACAGTGTAAACTTCTAAAAATCATAGTAAATCAACCGTAACTCCAAATGAAAAGATTTATATATGAAAAATGATCAGAAAAATCCAAAGAATCTGTATATGGCATTTTCATGCATGTTTGAACAAGTTAACATCACTGAATAGGACAATTCATGATTATGGAATAAATGGTAATTAGTTTTGGAGTTGGAATTTGCTATAGGTTTGAATTCCACTTCAATGAACATGACTAACTGTTGCATTAGGTCAATTCAGTACTTTAATATGACATATCATCCATATGATTGTGCATTGCATTGATTGTGGTTCCTTTTGTGTTTGCCGGTGGTTGCTCCCCCCTTAGTAGACGTATGTTTCGGCGATATGATCGATGACACCGATGAAGAGTTATACTATGTTCTGAAGTGCCAAGCAAGCAAAACCCCCTTGTTCATTCCGATACAATCCCACTCTCTCGCTCCTGCTCTCTTTTACTGCATTAGGACAACACCGATTCAACTGTTACATGCTGCGGTAGCTGAACCCCTTTCCTCTGCATGACCTGTCATTGCCACAGTAAATAGATGAAACCCACTACCATGACTAGGAATTGCTTGATCCCTGATGTGCCTACTCATTCATGTTGTTTGTCATGCCTGCTACTGCTTAGAGTTGAGTCAGGTCTGATTCATCGGGGATGATTTGGAATGGTCTTGAACATGTCCTACTGTGTGTGAGCTAAGTGTGTGAACACGATTTGGTAAAGGTAGCGGTGAGAGGCCATGTAGGAGTACATGGTGGGTTGTCTCATTGCAGCCGTCCTCAGGAACTGAGTTCTGTGTTTGTGATCCATGAACAGTTACTACCACACATTGGAATGCTTAAGTGCCCCTCTCGACTTATTAATCAACCTGATCTCTGTCCAGGAGTTGCAACTAGTTTCTGGTGTTTGTAGGTAGTGTTAGTAGTCTACCAAGTGGTACCCGGTACAGGTGGGCTTGGGACAGACTAGGCACCGTGGCACAGTGTACCAAGCGTAGATCCATCCGTCGAGGTGGGCTTGGGAACCCTGCACACATTGTTTGGGGCCGTGAGCGACACCCCGGCCGGATCTCCTTGCGGATGGAACCCGAATAGGCGATAAACCTGGACAAGAGACTTGTTGGTTAGTCAGGTCATGGCCGACTCCCTCGCCCGGCTTCCGCTTGAAGGTTGCCGAGGTACATGATGTGTACAGGGCGATAAGTGGCGAGAGAGTGTGTGAAGAAGTACACCCCTGCAGGGTTATCGTTATCTATTCGAATAGCCGGATTCCTCGGATATGGAAACTTGGACCCCTTGCATAGTTCATAGACAAGTGAAAGTGGATACTCTAAAACTCGCAAGATAAGTGTGAGTGCTATGGATGGCGTTCTCGCAGGGAGGCGGGAGCGGATCCATAGTGTTGTATTGGTATGGTGAATTTGTGGACTCGTGTGCGCCACCTTAAAAGAGTTACTTGCAGTCGTAGTTCAGGTTAGCCACTGAGTCAAAGCTGGCTTGCTGCAGTTGAACTCCACCACCCTCTTTATTGATACCGATGCATATGTGGTTAGTTCTGATGTAAGTCTTGCTGGGTACATTTGTACTGAAGTTTGCTTATTTTATGTTTTGCAGAGAGACTTCAATCTCGCTAGTAGTTCCATGTGGGCTTCGACGTTTAGCTTGTTACCTCAGCTACGATCTTGTACCCTTGGGAGGGTCTGGTAGATAGTCAGACTTCTCAGCCTTTTTCATTTGTAGATGTCTGTACTCAGACATGTTAAGCTTCCGCATGTGCTTTGACTTGTATGCTCTGAATGTGGGGTCATGAGACCCATGTTTGTAATATCTCACTCTTCGGAGCCTTATGAATAAATACTTGAGTCGTAGAGTTATGTTGTGATGCCATGTTGTATTTACACATATCGAGCATATTGTGTGTATGATTGAAATGATTGGTATGTGTGGGATCCGACAACCTAGTTGTTTATCCTTGGTAGCCTCTCTTATGGGGAAATGTAGTCTTGTGCTTCCATGAGCCATAGTAGTCCGCTACAGCCCGGTTCACCGGAGTCCTGCTAGCCCAGCACTACTGCTCAGGACACTTGACTGGTCGGCATGTGTTTCACTTCAGTCCCGTGTCTGTCCCTTCGGGGAAATGTCACGCGGTGACATCCGGAGTCCTGCCTAGCCTGCTATAGCCCGGGTTACCGGAGTCCTGTTAGCCCAGTGCTACAGCCCAGATTCACACGCCGTTGACCGACATGCTCGAGGTTGATTCATGTATGCCTGTCCCCATGGGTTAGTGCCTCTTTGGGTTCACGACTAGCCATGTCGGCCTGGGTTCTTTGTCATATGGATGCTAGCGACACTATCATATACGTGAGCCAAAAGGCGCAAATGGTCCCGGGCCAGGTAAGGTGGCACCCGTGGGAATACCGTGAGTGAGGCCGCAAAGTGATATGATGTGCTACATGCTAGATCGGTGTGACTTAGGATCAGGGTCCTGACAGCGTTAGTATCAGAGCCTGGCTGCCTGTAGGATTACCAAGCCAACCGGTCAAAGTTGAGTCTAGAAATGCTTTAGTTATGTAAGGGAATTGATTGTGGAAGGGAACGTAAGGCTCTTTTTACTCCTTATCCTCATGACCTTCTGATCTGAGTCATCTTATCCTTTCTACGGGGTTAAGAACTAGGTTTCTCTTCTATCTCTCAGGATGACGTGTTACTAAACTGTAGTTGCCTAGGATTGTTGAGTTAAAGCCTCAGTTCAGTTCCTACTACTTCCATATATTCATAGCTGGCACCAGAACCTTGATATGATGTTGTTAAGTGGATATGCCACCATTTTTGCAGGTTGTCTCAAATCTTTTTGAGCAATTACAGCCGTTATGCTGTCCGAGTCATCCCAGGTTTCTAAACAGTCTGATGCATTTGCAAATCTCTTCATCCCATTCTGATGTCCTTTTGGGCCAGATTAAGCACACTAATCGGTGAGTTGAGGTACTCTATTGCCTCGACATATATGTTGGAGTTGTTATTATGACACTAGGGTATCTTAGATTTCGTAAGCTAGCCATGTTTGGTGTTCCCAGTGTGATGATTCTGGCCACCTTTCTTGAAAGCATCCCGTGATGTTACTTAGTAGTAGGTATTCTACTCATGGGTTTCTGATCCCGAGATTCACCCTACTTACTTCATGTTGATAGTTTTGCTCGTTCCTTTAGGATATTAGTAACCTTTGTGATAGTCCTCGAGGTTCATGGTATATCCTTCTTCCAAATATCATGAACTGCTTATGGTAGAAGTTCTGTTGAGTCAAAAGATCACAACTAGAGTGATCTTGATGAGTTATCCATTCTGCATTGTGAATCTGCTAGTCCTACCTTCTGCATGGATTACATGGAAGGAAAATGTTGAACTTGTTTGACATACCAAATCTATGCTCCCACAACTCATAAAACCATATGTTCCTTTGAGTTGTCTCTCTTTAGTTGTATTCTGACCTCTGTCTATCAATTGATAGTCAGGACTAGTTGTGCATTCGTGTTCATCGATGCCTACTATTCTCGTGGTCCGTCAAGCCATCCTATTTAGAATGACTAGGAGAAACAAACTCCAGCACCTTATCCATATCTAGGATTGGGTCAAAGCAGTTGTAATCCGCAAATCAAATGACAATCCAGCTTTTGATTCTGTTCTACCTTGGAGTATTACCATCTTTATATCAAGATTGTCATGGAAATTGCACACCATCCTATGAACTCTTGATACAGTGATACTTCTTGCCATCATTGTTCATTCCCCGGTTCCCGTGTTTTTATAACCGGAATGCCGGCAAGTGAGCCATGATGTGTGAAACCAATACTCCTAGCAACTCCGTTGCTTGGTAGTTAATGGACAATATTCTCCTTCTTAGCATGTTGGTTATTAAATCATCATCCTAAGATTGATCGTGCTACCTAGTCCTTATTTCTGGTGCACTCTTCGATCAATGAGTTAGGATTGTGTCAATTCCTCACTCTTTTTGATCATATCATCTTGCCCTGAAAAGCAAGATTGTTCTCGAGCTTAATAACATATCGGTGGTTCGTGATTTTCCGAATATCTCTCGGAAGTATTACCAGGTTGTCACCTGACCGCTATGTTGAGTTCGTGATCATGTTGGTTTTCCTCCAAACCACCCATTCTCCAAGAATCTGTGTTGGATACCCTGAGCTAGTTGGTTAAGCTAAACAACAACTTGGAGAGTTGGAAGATGAAAGCTTGTCCGACTTAGTTCATCACCAAGGGATATCCTTGTGTGTGTGTGTTGAAGAAAGATGATATCGTCATCGATTGGTCCTCGTGATCAGTTGATGGATCTATTGCCCTGTCAAAACTTTGACTTGAGTATGGGTTGTCGTCAAGTCAAATCAGAACCAACGATGTTCGTAATGTTGTCTTACTCGTGGTTGATCCCTCGAGCATACACCATTACATCTTTTGGTCTGACCAATGCTATCACCGTGTTCACATGATGGTGGAAGTCCAGTGATATGGAAATTCCGATGAGTTGTTGTTGAGCCCATCAGCAGCATTTTATCTCCCCCATGACTCATGCTGAACATCAACCTGGTGTTGGAAACTTTGTAAGCATTGCCTTCATGTTCCGCTCATGAGGTATACGTTTGGATGAAAGAAGTGACTTCCTCTAATTCACGTGCACTTGATGTAAGTTGCCACCGTGGATCCGAGAAAGATTGTTTTTGCTTCCTCTGGAATCATCCCAAATCAGTCATGCATACTGCGAAGTATTCTATGGTTTGGTAGATTAATTACCTCCATTCCATAGGTATCTCCTAGTACACCAAGCCACTGATTGACTTGTTCAAGAAACACAGAGTATGTTCTAAGGGTAATCCTTTGGACTTCCACACGTGGAGACTTCAATATCCTTGATGATGGTTCCCCACCTGAACTCGGTAGTGCTTTATTGTAAGACTACTCCGTGGTCATGCTTGTCTTGGACAACATGTTCACATGTATGTAGCAGAACTAGCTCATGTTTTGGAGCTTGCTATCATAGTTCATTTCCCGAGAATCTCGCAACGTCATCCCGTCGATTTGTGTTGCAAACTTTCACTTTTCTTTCTAGATTCGATGAGTCTGGAATATCCTGACACCAACCAGATCTGAATCTCAGGCAGATATGATGGTTGGAACATGTCCCAAGAATTATAATATTGGTCTCTCGGTAACCCGGTAACGTGGATGTCATGGCCAGCCCACCTAGCCGGAAGGCCTATTATTGTAATATCTTGGTTGAAGAAGTTGGTCACCTCCCCATAAGGATCTCGCAGGATCTGCCTCCGTAGTTATTCCTTTTGGATTCTTGAGCTTCCGAAGTCCGACCTTTTACTTGATGTTCTAGTTATCAAGCCATATCTATAAATGGGTTGTGCTAGCACATCAAGGAGAACATTAGAAACGGGGTGCTAAATGTCTCTCGGTCGATCATCCAGATTTCGTTTCCTTGGCCTCGCTAAGGTGAAATCTAAGAAAGGGTTGTCTTTCTATGCATCTGCATTGTCCATCACTATTCGTCAAGGTATTAAGATGTGTTGCCAGGATCCTCGACACGGATGTTGGTAGAACCTTGATGAATATGGAAATGCTTAAGTTCTTGAGAGCACTCGTAAGCAAAAGTCATCCATTGTGTTGTCTTCAACAAGGTAGTCCACATCATCCATTCGAATCCGGATATGCCATTCCTTTGAACTCCGCCAAATGATCAATTGTGATTTTCCTTAGGCTGGTATAGAGAGTTTCAATGATCTCTGTATCAAAAGTAATTCTTTTTGCCACTTCCAGAATAACTCTATGAGTCGCCCTCCCTGAGGTGCCCCGTTATGGAATCATGGCAATTTTTCCTCGCTACTTTGACACCATCTACCATTTTCTTAAGCGTGGAATTGTTGCCCACCAAATCAAACCTCGTCGTTTGTTCTCCCATCCCTCTCGATGTGTGTTTTGTGACTCAACTCGAGATGTTTCAACATCTCATCCCGCAAGTTGATCTTGAATAGCTCGATCTTCAAGAAGATCAATCCTAGTAGAGTTTCTTTCCGTCGTCCTCATGTGGATGAAGATCTCAAAAGTGAGGATATCAAGATCAAGATGATGATCGAATCAACGTTTTTATGAAGTGCAACCTGGATCGTGAAGATGGTGCGAGCTTTGTGTTCCCTCTGTCTTCTTACCTCACGTCTTGAATCTCGGGACGAGATTCTTGTTTAGTGGGGGTGAGTTGTCACAGCCCTAGAAATCCTCTTGTAATTAGTGGCATTGCATCCATGCATCATTTTCAATCTCTATTAATTTTGAAATGGGGATGCTTAAACCCTAGCACCAAATGAATTCAACTAGGGTCAAAATAAAATCTTTTCCAAGAACCCAAAATGCCCTTCACAAAATGTTCATCATTTCTGGTTTGGGCCAAAACCCCTGGCAAAAATGGTGCACCATTTTCTAGGACATTCTAGATTTTTGAATTAAATCATAAGTATTTGAATTTGGACATTTAAATGCCATAAAATATTTTAAATGTCCAAATAATCTTGAAAGAATTTGAGGGCTGTTGTAAATATTTTCAAAAGTGCCCACAATTATTCTCAGGATTTTTACAAAATGAATTAGTATTTTTACTAATTCAAAATAGAGGAATAAAAAAATAGAAAACAGAAACAGAAAAGAGAGAGGAGAAAGGAACCTACCTGGCCACTTACCTGTAGCCAGCCCAGCTTGACCAGCCCAGCCCACCAGGGGCATCGCTGTCTTCAACCTCTACCAGTAGGCAGAGGCGAAGTAGCACGCGTGCACGCGGAGGCCTCCACCTCCTGCTTCGCGGTGGCAGCCTTCCCGACATCCTCGCGTCGCCACGGAGACGCCCTGAGACCCCTCTCTCCTTTCCCTCACTCGCTGCTCTCCCTCCCCTCCTCTGCTCTCTCCCTACGACGCCACCGAACACGCCCATCGCCGCCGTTGGCCGTAGCCGCGGCCACCGTGCTCCCCTCGCCTCTCCGGCGCGCCCCCGAGCTCCGCCTCATCGCCATCGTCATCTCGGTCGACGCACGCAACGCCAAACGCCCCAAGCGACGACCCGAGCTCTTCTTCAACCTCCGGTCGCCGGAGATCGCCTTCATCGCACCACCCGCTCTGGATCGTCTCCGAGCTCGCCGACCTGCTCGTCTGACTCGCCATGAGCCTCTGATCCTGAACATCCCTCTCTCCTTCCTCGTAGGCCGCCGTAGCCACCGGACCGCCTACGCCCGAACACGCCGCCGCCTGAGCTCGTCGCCGACGCAGCTCCGGTGACCAAATGGTCACCCTGGCGAGTCCAATCTTCTCCCCGCATCGCGTAGGCCCCAGCTAGCGCCTCAGCTTGCTTGCTCGTACACCGCAGCACTGCCCGCGCTCACGCCCGAGCTTCGGTCGCCGCGGTCGAGCTCCTCGCCATCGCCTCTGGCCACCCCAGGCCCAACTGGCGCCACCGCCTGACGCGCGCTGGTCTGGGCTCTCGAACGAGCCCAGCCACGCTGCGAATGGGTCACCACAGCGCATTCCCGAGCCCCTCCACCGCGGTTGCCGTCGCCGGCGGCTAAACGACGGCGGATTGACCGCTTTGACCGGCGGGGTTTCACCCCGCTAACGTGGCCGTTGACTGGACCCACACGTCATCGACCCTAATTAGCGCCTCTGTCACTGACCAGTGGGTCCCACGCATCAGGTTTGACCTGGGTCAACCGAGTTGACCTGCTGACGCAGTGCTGTCGTCATGCTGACGCAGTAAATGTTTTCTGGCGTTTTTATAATCTAGGAAATTCCAGAAAACAGTTTAAACTTCTAAAAATCATAGTAAATCAACCGTAACTCCAAATGAAAAGATTTATATATGAAAAATGATCAGAAAAATCCAAAGAATCTGAATATGGCTTTTCCATGCATGTTTGAACAAGTTAACATCACTGAATAGGACAATCCATGATTAGGAAATAAATGGTAATTAGTTTTGGAGTTGGAATTTGCTATAGGTTTGAATTCCACTTCAATGAACATGACTAACTGTTGCATTAGGTCAATTCAGTACTTTAGTATGACATATAATTCATATGATTGTGCATTGCATTGATTGTGGTTCCTTTTGTGTTTGCCGGTGGTTGCTCCCTCCTCAGTAGACGTATGTTTCGGCGATATGATCGATGACACCGATGAAGAGTTATACTATCTTCTGAAGTGCCGGGCAAGCAAAACCCCCCTTGTTCATTCTGATTCAATCCCACTCTCTCTCTCTCTTGCTCTCTTTTACTGCATTAGGACAACACCGATTCAACTGTTACATGCTGCGGTAGCTCAACCCCTTTCCTCTGCATGACCTGTCATTGGCACAATAAATAGATGAAACCCACTAGCATGAGTAGGAATTGCTTGAGCCCTGATGTGCCTACTCATTCATGTTGTTTGTCATGCCTGCTACTGCTTAGAGTTGAGTCAGGTATGATTCATTGGGGATGATTTGGAATGGTGTTGAACATGTCCTACTGTGTGTGAGCTAAGTGTGTGAACACGATTTGGTAAAGGTAGCGGTGAGAGGCCATGTAGGAGTACATGGTGGGTTGTCTCATTGCAGCAGTCCTCAGGAACTGAGTTCTGTGTTTGTGATCCATGAACAGTTACTACCACACATTGGAATGCTTAAGTGCCCCTCTCGACTTATTAATCAACCTGATCTCTGTCTAGGAGTTGCAACTAGTTTCTGGTGTTTGTATGTCGTGTTAGTAGTCTACCAAGTGGTACCCGGTACAGGTGGGCTTGGGACAGACTAGGCACCGTGGCACGGTGTACCAAGCGTAGATCCATCCATCGAGGTGGGCTTGGGAACCCTGCACACATTGTTTGGGGCTGTGAGCGACACCCCGGCCGGATCTCCTTGCGGATGGAACCCGAATAGGCGATAAACCTGGACAAGAGACTTGTTGGTTAGTCAGGTCGTGGCCGACTCCCTCGCCCGGCTTCCGCTTGAAGGTTGCCGAGGTACATGGCGTGTACAGGGCGATAAGTGGCGAGAGCGTGTGTGAAGAAGTACACCCCTGCAGGGTTATCGTTATCTATTCGAATAGCCAGATTCCTCGGATATGGAAACTTGGACCCCTTGCATAGTTCATAGACAAGTGAAAGTGGATACTCTAAAACTCGCAAGATAAGTGTGAGTGCTATGGATGGCGTTCTCGCAGGGAGGCGGGAGCGGATCCATAGTGTTGTATTGGTATGGTGAATTTGTGGACTCATGTGCGCCACCTTAAAAGAGTTACTTCCAGTCGTAGTTCAGGTTAGCCATTGAGTCAAAGCTGGCTTGCTGCAGTTAAACTCCACCACCCTCTTTATTGATACCGATGCATATGTGGTTAGTTCTGATGTAAGTCTTGCTGGGTACATTTGTACTGAAGTTTGCTTATTTTATGTTTTGCAGAGAGACTTCAATCTCGCTAGTAGTTCCACGTGGGCTTCGACGTTTAGCTTGTTACCTCAGCTACGATCTTGTACCCTTGGGAGGGTCTGGTAGATAGTCAGACTTCTCAGCCTTTTTCATTTGTAGATGTCTGTATTCAGACATGTTAAGCTTCCGCATGTGCTTTGACTTGTATGCTCTGAATGTGGGGTCATGAGACCCATGTTTGTAATATCTCGCTCTTCGGAGCCTAATGTATAAATACTTGAGTCGTAGAGTTATGTTGTGATGTCATGTTGTATTTACACATATCGAGCATATTGTGTGTATGATTGAAATGATTGGTATGTGTGGGATCCGACAACCTAGTTGTTTATCCTTGGTAGCCTCTCTTACGGGAAAATGTAGTCTTGTGCTTCCATGAGCCATAGTAGTCCGCTACAGCCCGGTTCACCGGAGTCCTGCTAGCCCAGCACTACTGCTCAGGACACTTGACTGGCTGGCATGTGTTTCACTTTGTTCCCGTGTCTGTCCCTTCGGGGAAATGTCACGCGGTGACATCCGGAGTCCTGCCTAGCCTGCTACAGCCCGGGTTACCGGAGTCCTGTTAGCCCAGTGCTACAGCCCAGATTCACACGCGGTTGACCGACATGCTCGAGGTTGATTCATGTATGCCTGTCCCCATGGGTTAGTGCCGCTTTGGGTTCACGACTAGCCATGTCGGCCCGGGTTCTTTGTCATATGGATGCTAGCGACATTATCATATATGTGAGCCAAAAGGCGCAAACGGTCCCGGGTCAGGTAAGGTGGCACCCGTGGGAATACCATGCGTGAGGCCGCAAAGTGATATGATGTGCTACATGCTAGATCGGTGTGACTTAGGATCGGGGTCCTGACAAAATAGCTCTGTTGATTTCAATTTCAATTGTGTATACAGTTGAATTCTCATATCATGCACATTACTAGCATCATAACAAAGCCAATAGTGTTGTTGTACATGTAGACCCGTGGTACCCATCTGAACTCTTCTTGTGTCGTTTAGTTTCCCACGCTTTGTATTCTTTCAGTGCTGATTTCTCTTAAACTAATATGATTTGAACCGTGTCTCTATTTTGATTTGGCAAGACAATGCAGTGATCATAGGACATAGATATATGTTTGTTTGATGCTTTTATAATGTACTACTTGGCAATTGAATACTTGGTAGTTTAATCTTGTCCACCTTACTAATGAACTGGTTCACCGAAATGAGTTTCATATACTAGTACATGCTAAACCTGTTATGTGTCTTCTTGTTTCTTCTTTTAGAATGCTGACAAAATATTGGGGAAGAGTGCCTTATTAAGCAATGATAAAGGAAGTAATGCAGATAAGGTTCAGGATCGTGAGACATCCTTGTTGGTCTCCAACAAAGCTGATAAAACAGCTAAGAAAAACTATCTTGAAGGAAGTGAGGCAACCCCAAAGTCATGTATTGGTTTACTGTTCGAGTTACTGGCCAGTACCGCTTGCACAAGCTATTCAAACTCACTATCTGAATCAGTTTGATTTCTTGAGTCTCAACTACAAGCTAAAAGACATCGATCAGCTGTGTTGCGACAAGAAGCGGAAGGACTGCGGAAGTCCCTGGAGCATTCAGATGCATATTTTCTGGTGCAACGGCAAGCGTTGGAGGATTTTAGCGCCAAACAGGACAAAGCTAATAAGCTTGCTAAGCTTATTGCCAGCATGGTGGATACCCAGGATAATGTTTCTTGAGCTCTTCTGAAGTTGTTTCAATTATGGACTTGTTTTGCTGCTGCGTTTATTTGCACTGGTGGCCAATTTTGACGGCTAGTGTATGTAATATGCTGCTTTGCTCCCTATATTTGCATTGGTGGTGAACTTTGATGCCCAGTGGATGTAATTGTGTAATAGCTATAATAGGCTAGCATTAGTTGCTTGCTTATTTATTTCCTTATTGTCTTGTTTAGTTGTTTGCTTGTAGTCATTGCAGTTCTTTTTCCGCGTTTTTTTAGTGGCCACAATAATCATTGCAACACATGGACTGTCGTAACCATGGGCCTCCTGCGGGCCGTAGGATCCATGGGCCTTCTATGGGCCGTAGGATCCATGGGCCTTTTATGGGTCGTAGGATCCATGGACTTTCTACGGGCCGTATGATCCATGGGCCTTCTACGGGCCATAGGATCCATTGGTCTTCTACGGGCCGTAGGATCGATGGGCCTTCTATGGGGCGTATAATCATTTCGCCAAACATGGGTCGTACTATTCGTGGACCATAACGGGTCATTAATAGGCCGTATTTGATAACGCTATGAAAATGCCCAACGGGTTAACGAGCCACAAATGGGCCGAATGTAACCACGGGCTGTATTTGGCCCACAAACGGAACAGGCCAGTAACGGACCGTATGTAATCGAATTCTAGAAATGAGCCCAAGAATAAATGGGCCCTTAGAAGGCCGAAAGTTAACACGGGCTAGAAATGGCCGATGGAATAATGGGCCGTTAATGGGTATAAAGCGATACACTGTTCATTATGGGCCAGTCTCATCTCGGGCCTTTAATGGCCCGAGAGTTACAAAGGGCCTCATATGGGCCGAAAGACATCATGGGCCATACATGGGCCGGAAGTTACAATGGGCTGGAATCATATTGGACGGCCCAGATGAAGCTACTGGGCTTAATTCCGATAGGCCGTAACGGGCCGGTAGTAAGTGGTCCGTAAATGGGCTATATATGAACAGGCCATTAACAGGCTATTTGTGGGCCGGCCCGTTACCTTTTGACCAAGTCAAACGTGTCGGCCTTTTCACCGGAATGTGGGCCATGCCACGTGTCGACGTATCATAAGCGCCTCCTGTCCAATGAGTGGATGGCATCTGTCCAAACGTTGAGCCGACACGTGTTTCCTCTGGCCAATGAGAATTTTACATGTGGAAAATTCCCATTGGTCCGGGATGTTAACGGGTTATCGGATCCAAAACCGGACCCGATAGCTTAACGGCGTCCCATTACGGTGGATGCCACGTGTTGGTCACCCTTGACGAAAGCACTTCTATGATGCGTGATTTATCATCATGGAAGTGGACACTTCCGTGATGATAATTTTGGTAATGTCATGCAACAATTCTACGGTAGCACAGGTATGACTATCTTGATTCTGTCATAAATTTGTCATGGATGTACATGCATGACAGAAAACGTGACCTACTGTGACAAACACGTATCATCACGGAAGTGTCTTCTTTGTAGTGTAATGTTCTATAGCGCGTCCTTGGGAACCACGCTACTGGTAACGCAGCGCTGCTAGTACTCTAAAGCTCCTCGTTGTTGCTAGTTTTTTAAAAAAATTTATTCTGTTGTATTTGTATTTTTACATGTTTTATACAATTACAACATACACATACATTGATACTATACGAAGAAATGAATGTCTCATCATCATTATCAAAGTGGTACAACATAGTCTCATCATATCATCATTATCGGACACAAATGATGTTGATCTCGTCATCATCTTGAAATAGCGATACAAGTTAATTATCACATGTATCTTACATTGTCACCACACACACATGTTTCATTATCTACCTAAACTATGACATACGTGAGAAGAGCGATCATGATGAGCAAAAGCAGGATTATATAGTAGTTTTTACGGCGCCGATTCTGAATCCTCTGTTGCGCTATGAATCTCAAGTAACTAGCTTCGGCTTCCATTCTGCTATCAAACTCTTTCTGGCTTCCGCCCGGGAAGTGGTACACTTGGGCCTGACACTCTAGCGACTCATCGTACACACCCGGAACATGCCCTACATACATGGCATACCACTTCTTAGCCATTGTTGATCTATATACCTATCAAAGATGCACATAGATCATCAAGAAAATTTAATGATAATATGCAGTATAAGATACATCAGCCCATGGAGAGAAACAGTTATGAAATAGAAGCAACGTATAGTTAACATAGTTAACGAAATTCATCGTACCAAAACTAATTAACTAGACTACAGCACCATTTACATCTAATAGTTTCATCATGCAGAGACATTCAAAGTTTCATCGTACAGAAAGTAACAACTAACTAAACAGACACATTGTTGTCAAGAAGTGCACTCTTCCCATCCGGCCATATCCGGGAGGATGCACCCAAGCTTAGTGAAAGGTGTCATGTCCTGACGCTGTAGGGATATGCAGGTTCGGACATCAACTCATGATATTGGGACACCATAGAACATCCCATTCTCTTCGAGGATGTCTTTCATGATGATGGACGCAATTTCCTGCTGGATCCGGTAGAAATCATTTCGAAGTTGATGATCCGGGACGGTTCCAAAGGCTTAGGCCCATCCCTGGATATGGGTATCGGATGAAGATGTCATGCAAACTGATTGCACATCCCTTCTGTACTCCATCATTTGATGGATGACGTAGAATCCATCATTATCACTTCTTGTCGGTCGCTGGACACAACAGAAGTCAGTCTTATGGCCGAAACACAGCCCGCCCTTATTTGTTTTTTTAACTTGGATGTAGCCACCCCGCATGATGAAGCCCAGGAGAGCTCTATCTAGAACATACATTATGTGTATGTAATCTTTCTTCTGTATGTTCTTCGACGGTTCCAAATATAGACCACGGGAGAAATGCGGGTAAAGAACGATGAGAACGGCACGGCACCCCCCACTGCGCAAAATACATGATCAAGTTAGCCTCCACGCGTGCAAAGTAATTATTTAAATGCATGAAAGGATGTATGTGTTATAGTGGCTATCCACGGATGACTTACCCAGGATGATAAGGTAGGACAATCATTTCTTTGTCCTTACTGATGACCAAGAATTCTTCGATGTACTCCCTCGCATATTGATGGTTGGCCTCGTTGATTGACAAGGCCTCATGCATGCAGTATGGGTCCGCGACCGCAAAACCAGTGATTTGCTCTCTCCTGAAGATGTAGTTCATGTGCAGTGCATTCAAGCAGACGAACATAAAATCGCGTGTCTTCATTTGAAACATCTAGAAGATGTAATCAAATCACAGTAAGAACATGTCCGTGGGGCATGTGTCGACGTACATCTTACCACTGCTTGGCACATGAATCGTATAAAGTGGGTATCCTGGATCATCCAAGGCGAGGAGGCTTCTCTCTGTCGACAACACATGGTCATGGAGTCTCCCGAGATCCCATGTTATAGCAGCTAGCGCATCCACCGGTAGCATTGAGTTTCCCGCTGAGGGAGTCCTGGATTAGGGGGTCCTCGAGTGTTCGGTCTATTCGATATGGACCGGACTGATGGGCCATGAAGATAAAGCAGAAGACTATCCCCCGTGTCCAAGTAGGACTCTGATACGTCTCCAACGTATCTATAATTTTTGATTGCTCCATGCTATATTATCTACTGTTTAGGACATTATTGGGCTTTAGTATTCACTTTTATATTATTTTTGGGACTAACCTATTAACCGAATGCCCAGCCCAGAATTGTTGTTTTTTTCCTATTTCAGAGTTTCGCAGAAAAGGAATATCAAACGGAGTCCAAACCGAATGAAACCTTCGGGAACATGATTTTTAGGAAGATTGTGATCCAGGAGACTTGGACCCTACGTCAAGAAACAAAGGAGGAGGCCACGAGGTAGGGGGGCGCGCCCAACCCCCCCCCCCCAGGGCGCGCCCTCCAGCCTCGTGGGCCCCCTGTTGCTCCACCGACGTACTCCTTCCTCCTATATATACCTACGTACCCCCAAACGATCAGATACGGAGCCAAAAACCTAATTCCACCGCCGCAACCTTCTGTACCCACGAGATCCCATCTTGGGGCCTGTTCCGGAGCTCCGCCGGAGGGGGCATCCATCACGGAGGGCTTCTACATCATCACCATAGCCTCTCCAATGAAGTGTGAGTAGTTTACCTCAGACCTTCGGGTCCATAGTTAGTAGCTAGATGGCTTCTTCTCTCTTTTTGGATCTCAATACAATGTTCTCCCCCTCTCTCGTGGAGATCTATTTGATGTAATCTTCTCTTTGCTGTGTGTTTGTTGAGACCGATGAATTGTGGGTTTATGATCAAGATTATCTATGAACAATATTTGAATCTTGTCCGAATTCTTTTATGTATGATTGGTTATCTTTGCAAGTCTCTTCGAATTATCAGTTTGGTTTGGCCTACTAGATTGATGTTTCTTGCAATGGAAGAAGTGTTTAGCTTTGGGTTCAACCTTGCGGTGTCCTTTCCCAGTGACAGCAGGGGCAGCAAGGCACGTATTGTATTGTTGCCATCGAGGATAACAAGATGGGTTTTTTTATCGTATTGCATGAATTTATCCCTCTACATCATGTCATCTTGCCTAAGGCATTACTCTGTTTTCATGAACTTAATACTCTAGATGCATGCTGGATAGCGGTCGATGAGTGGAGTAATAGTAGTAGATGCAGGCAGGAGTCGGTCTACTTGTCTTGGACATGATGCCTATATACATGATCATACCTAGATATTCTCATAACTATGCTCAATTCTGTCAATTGCTCAACAGTAATTCGTTCACCCACCATAAAATACTTATGCTCTTGAGAGAAGCCACTAGTGAAATCTATGGCCCCCGGGTCTATCTTCATCATATTAATCTTCCAACACTTAGTTATTTCCTTTGCTTTTTACTTTGCTTTTATTTTACATTGCATCTCTATCACAAAAATACCAAAAATATTATCCTATCATATCTATCAGATCTCACTCTCGTAAGTGACCGTGAACGGATTGACAACCCCTTATCGCGTTGGTTGCAAGGAGTTATTTGTTTTGTGTAGGTACGAGGGACTCGCGTGTAGCCTCCTACTGGATTGATACCTTGGTTCTCAAAAACTGAGGGAAATACTTATGCTACTTTGCTACATCACCCTTTCCTCTTCAAGGGAAAACCAACGCAGTGCTCAAGAGGTAGCAAGAAGGATTTCTGGCGCCGTTGCCATGGGAGTCTACGCAAAAGTCTGTTGGGGATCGTAGCAGAATTTAAAATTTTCTACGCATCACCAAGATCAATCTATGGAGTATTCTAGCAGCGAGGGGAATAGGAGTGCATCTACATACCCTTGTAGATCGCGAGCGGAAGCGTTCAAGTGAACGGGGTTGATGGAGTCGTACTCGCCGTGATCCAAATCACCGATGATCCTAGTGCCGAACGGACGGCACCTCCGCATTCAACACACGTACGGTTGGGAAGACGTCTCCTCCTTCTTGATCCAGCAAGGGGAAAGGAGAGGTTGATGGAGATCCAGCAGCACGACGGCGTGGTGGTGGATGCAGCAGGGTTTCGGCAGGGCTTCGCCAAGCACCAACGAGAGGGAGAGGTGCTACGAGAGGGAGAGGGAGGCGCCAGAGGTTAGGGTGCGCAGCCCTCCCTCCCCCCCTCTTTATATAGGGGCCCTGGGGGGCGCCGGCCCCTCTAGATCCCATCTAGAGGGGGGGCGGCGGCCAAGGGGGTGGCTTGCCCCCCAAGCCAAGTGGGGCGCCCCCACCCCTAGGGTTCCCCAACCCTAGGCGCAGGGGAGGCCCAAGGGGGGCGCACCAGCCCACCTGTGGCTGGTTCCCCTCCCACTTCAGCCCATGGGGTCCTCTGGAATAGGTGGCCCCACCCGGTGGACCCTCGGGACACTTCCGGTGGTACCGGTACAATACCGGTGACCCCCGAAACCTTCCCGATGGCCGAAACTGGACTTCCTATATATAAATCTTTACCTCCGGACCATTCTGAAACTCCTCGTGACATCCGGGATCTCATCCTGGACTCCGAACTACTTTTGGGTTACTGCATACTAATATCTCTACAACCCTAGCGTCACCGAACCTTAAGTGTGTAGACCATACTGGTTCGGGAGACACGCAGACATGACCGAGACGCCTCTCCGGTCAATAACCAACAGCGGGATCTGGATACCCATGTTGGCTCCTTCATGCTCCACGATGATCTCATCGGATGAACCAGGATGTCGAGGATTCAATCAATCCCGTATACAATTCCCTTTGTCAATCGGTACGTTATTTGCCCGAGACTCGATCATCGGTATCCCAATACCTTGTTCAATCTCGTTACCGGCAAGTCACTTTACTCGTACCGTAATGCATGATCCCGTGACCAACCCCTTGGTCACATTGAGCTCATTATGATGATTCATTACCGAGTGGGCCCAGAGATACCTCTCCGTCATACGGAGTGACAAATCCCAGTCTCGATTCATGCCAACCCAACAGACACTTTCGGAGATACCCGTAGTGCACCTTTATAGTCACCCAGTTACGTGACGTTTGGCACACCCAAAGCACTCCTACGGTATCCGGGAGTTGCACAATCTCATGGTCTAAGGAAGTGATACTTGACATTGGAAAAGCTCTAGCAAATGAACTACACGATCTTTTGTGCTATGCTTAAGATTGGGTATTGTCCATCACATCATTCTCCTAATGATGTGATCCCGTTATCAATGACATCCAATGTCCATAGTCAGGAAACCATGACTATCTGTTGATCAACGAGCTAGTCAACTAGAGGCTCACTAGGGACACGTTGTGGTCTATGTATTCACACATGTATTACGATTTCCGGATAACACAATTATAGCATGAACAATAGACAATTATCATGAACAAGGAAATATAATAATCATTTTATTATTGCCTCTAGGGCATATTTCCAACAGTCTCCCACTTGCACTAGAGTCAATCATCTAGTTACATTGTGATGAATCGAACACCCATGGAATTTTGGTGTTGATCATGTTTTGCTCTAGGGAGAGGTTTAGTCAACGGATCTGCTATATTCAGGTCCGTATGTACTTTACAAATCTCTATGTCTCCATTTTGAACACTTTCACGAATGGAGTTGAAGCGACGCTTGATATGCCTGGTCTTCCTGTGAAACCTGGGCTCCTTGGCAAGGGCAATAGCTCCAGTGTTATCACAGAAGAGAGTCATCGGGCCCGACGCATTGGGTATGACTCCTTGGTCGGTAATTAACTCCTTCAGCCAGACTGCTTCTTGTGCTGCCTCCGAGGCTGCCATGTACTCTGCTTCACATGTAGATCCCGCCATGACGCTTTGCTTGCAACTGCACCAGCTTACTGCCCCACCATTCAAAATATACACGTATCTGGTTTGTGACTTAGAGTCATCCAGATCTATGTCGAAGCTAGCATCGACGTAACCCTTTACGACGAGCTCTTCGCCACCTCCATAAACGAGAAACATATCCTTGGTCCTTTTCAGGTACTTCGGGATGTTTTTGACCACTGTCCAGTGTTCCTTGCCGGGATTACTTTGGTACCTACCTAACAAACTTACGGCAAGGTTCACATCAGGTCTGGTACACAGCATGGCATACATAATAGACCCTATGGCTGAGGCATAGGGGATGACACTCATCTCTTCTATATCTTCTGCCGTGGTCGGGCATTGAGCCGTGCTCAATCGCACACCTTGCAATACAGGCAAGAACCCCTTCTTGGACTGATCCATATTGAACTTCTTCAATATCTTGTCAAGGTATGTACTTTGTGAAAGACCGATGAGGCGTCTCGATCTATCTCTATAGATCTTGATGCCTAATATATAAGCAGCTTCTCCAAGGTCCTTCATTGAAAAACACTTGTTCAAGTAGGCCTTTATGCTTTCCAAGAATTCTATATCATTTCCCATTAAAAGTATGTCGTCCACATATAATATGAGAAATGCTACAGAGCTCCCACTCACTTTCTTGTAAACGCAGGCTTCTCCATAAGTCTTCATAAACCCAAACGCTTTGATCATCTCATCAAAGCGAATGTTCCAACTCCGAGATGCTTGCACCAGCCCATAGATTGAGCGTTGGACCTTGCACACCTTGTTAGCATTCTTAGGATCGACAAAACCTTCCGGCTGCATCATATACAATTCTTCCTTAAGAAAGCCGTTAAGGAATGCCGTTTGACGTCCATTTGCCATATCTCATAATCATAGAATGCGGCAATTGCTAACATGATTCGGATGGACTTCAGCTTCGGTACGGGTGAGAAAGTCTCATCGTAGTCAACCCCTTGAACTTGTCGATAATCCTTAGCAACAAGTCGAGCCTTATAGATGGTCACATTACCATCCGCGTCTGTCTTCTTCTTAAAGATCCATTTATTTTCTATGGCTCGCCGATCATCGGGCAAGTCAGTCAAAGTCCATACTTCGTTTTCATACATGGACTCTATCTCGGATTTCATGGCTTCTAGCCATTTGTCGGAATCTGGGCCCGCCATCGCTTCTTCATAGTTCGAAGGTTCACCAGGGTCTAACAACATGATTTCTAGGACAGGGTTGCCGTACCACTCTGGTGCGGAACGTGTCCTTGTGGACCTACGAAGTTCAGTAGGAGCTTGATCCGAAGTATCTTGATCATCATCATTAACTTCCTCTCTAATCGGTGCAGGCACCACAGGAATATTTTCCTGAGCTGCGCTACTCTCCGCTTCAAGAGGCAGTACTTCATCAAGATCTACTTTCCTCCCACTTACTTCTTTCGAGAGAAACTCTTTCTCTAGAAAGGACCCATTCTTGGCAACAAAGATCTTGCCTTCAGATCTGAGGTAGAAGGTATACCCAATGGTTTCCTTAGGGTATCCTATGAAGACGCATTTTTCCGACTTGGGTTCGAGCTTTTTAGGTTGAAGTTTCTTGACATAAGCATCGCATCCCCAAACTTTTAGAAACGACAGCTTAGGTTTCTTCCCAAACCATAATTCATACAGTGTCGTCTCAACGGATTTCGACGGAGCCCTATTTAAAGTGAATGCGGCAGTCTCTAAAGCATAGCCCCAAAATGAGAGCGGTAGATCGGTAAGAGACATCATAGATCGCACCATATCCAATAGAGTGCGATTACGATGTTCGGACACACCATTTCGCTGAGGTGTTCCAGGCGGCGTGAGTTGTGAAACGATTCCACATTTCCTTAAGTGCGTACCAAATTCGTGACTTAAATATTCTCCCCCACGATCTGATCGTAAGAATTTTATCTTTTGGTCACGTTGATTCTCAACCTCACTCTGAAATTCCTTGAACTTTTCAAAGGTCTCAGACTTGTGTTTCATTAAGTAGACATACCCATATCTACTCAAGTCATCAGTGAGAGTGAGAACATAACGATAGCCACCGCGAGCCTCAACACTCATTGGACCGCACACATCAGTATGTATGATTTCCAATAAGTTGGTTGCTCGCTCCATTGTTCCGGAGAATGGATTCTTGGTCATTTTTCCCATGAGGCATGGTTCGCATGTGTTAAATGATTCGTAATCAAGAGACTCTAAAAGTCCATCTGCATGGAGCTTCTTCATGCGTTTGACACCTATGTGACCAAGGCGGCAGTGCCACAAGTATGTGGGACTATCATTATCAACCTTACATCTTTTGGTATTCACACTATGAACATGTGTAACATTACGCTCGAGATTCATTAAGAATAAACCATTCACCAGCGGGGCATGACCATAAAACATATCTCTCATATAAATAGAACAACCATTATTCTCGGATTTAAATGAGTAGCCATCTCGAATTAAACAAGATCCTGATACAATGTTCATGCTCAATGCTGGAACTAAATAACAATTATTGAGGTTTAAAACTAATCCCGTAGGTAAATGTAGAGGTAGCGTGCCGACGGCGATCACATCGACCTTGGAACCATTCCCGATGCGCATCGTCACCTCGTCCTTCGCCAGACTCCGCTTATTCCGCAGCTCCTCCTTTGAGTTACAAATATGAGCAACCGCACCCGTATCAAATACCCAGGAGCTACTACGAGTACTAGTAAGGTACACATCAATTACATGTATATCACATATAACTTTAGTGTTGCCGACCTTCTTGTCCGCTAAGTACTTGGGGCAGTTCCGCTTCCAGTGACCACTTCCCTTGCAATAAAAGCACTCAGTCTCAGGCTTGGGTCCATTCTTTGGCTTCTTCCCGGCAACTGGCTTACCGGGCGCGGCAACTCCCTTGCCGTCCTTCTTGAAGTTCTTCTTACCCTTGCCTTTCTTGAACTTAGTGGTTTTATTCACCATCAACACTTGATGTTCCTTTTTGATCTCCACCTCCGCTGATTTCAGCATTGAATATACCTCAGGAATGGTCTTTTCCATCCCCTGCATATTGAAGTTCATCACAAAGCTCTTGTAGCTCGGTGGAAGCGACTGAAGGATTCTATCAATGACCGCGTCATCCCGGAGATTAACTCCCAGCTGAGTCAGGCGGTTGTGCAACCCAGACATTTTGAGTATGTGCTCACTTACAGAACTATTTTCCTCCATCTTACAACTGAAGAACTTGTCAGAGACTTCATATCTCTCGACCCGGGCATGAGCTTGGAAAACCATTTTCAGCTCCTCGAACATCTCATATGCTCCGTGTTGCTCAAAACGCTTTTGGAGCCCTGGTTCTAAGCTGTAAAGCATGCCGCACTGAACGAGGGAGTAATCATCAGCACGTGGCTGATAAGCGTTCATAACGTCTTGGTTTGCTGGGAATGGTGCTTCACCTAGCGGTGCTTCTAGGACATAATCTCTCTTGGCAGCTATGAGGATGATCCTCAGGTTTCAGACCCAGTCCGTATAGTTGCTGCCATCATCTTTCAGCTTGGTTTTCTCTAGGAACGCGTTGAAGTTGAGGGCAACATTAGTGTGGGCCATTTGATCTACAAGACATATTGTAAAGATTTTAGACTAAGTTCATGATAATTAAGTTCATCTAATCAAATTATTCAATGAACTCCCACTCAGATAGACATCCCTCTAGTCATCTAAGTGAAAAACATGATCCGAGGCAACTAGGCCGTGTCCGATCATCACGTGAGACGGACTAGTCAACATCGGTGAACATCTACATGTTGATCGTATCTTCTATACGACTCATGCTCGACCTTTCGGTCCTCCGTGTTCCGAGGCCATGTCTGTACATGCTAGGCTCATCAAGTCAACCTAAGTGTATTGCGTGTGTAAATCTGGCTTACACCCATTGTATTTGAACGTTAGAATCTATCACACCCGATCATCACGTGGTGCTTCGAAACAACGAACCTTCGCAACGTTGCACAGTTAGGGGGAACACTTTCTTGAAATTAATTCGAGGGATCATCTTATTTAAGCTACCGTCGTTCTAAGCAAATAAGATGTAAAACATGATAAACATCACATGCAATCAAATAGTGACATGATATGGCCAATATCATTTTGCTCCTTTTGATCTCCATCTTCGGGGCGCCATGATCATCGTCATCACCGGCATGACACCATGATCTCCATCATCATGATCTCCATCATCGTGTCTTCATGAAGTTGTCTCGTTATCTGTTACTTCTACTACTATGGCTAACGGTTTAGCAATAAAGTAAAGTAATTACATGACGTTATATATTGACACACAGGTCATAAATAAATTAAGACAATTCCTATGGCTCCTGCCGGTTGTCATACTCATCGACATGCAAGTTGTGATTCCTATTACAAGAACATGATCATCTCATACATCACATATATCATTCATCACATCCTTTGGCCATATCACATCACAAAACACTTGCTGCAAAAATAAGTTAGACGTCCTCTAATTGTTGTTGCAAGTTTTTACGTGGATGCTATAGGTTTCTACCAAGAACGTTTCTTACCTACGCCAAAACCACAACTTGAATTGCCAATTTCTATTTACCCTTCATAAGGACCCTGTTCATCAAATCCGATCCGACTAAAGTGGGAGAGACAGACACCCGCTAGCCACCTTATGCAACTAGTGCATGTCAGTCGGTGGAACCTGTCTCACGTAAGCGTACGTGTAAGGTCGGTCCGGGCCGCTTCATCCCACAATGCCGCCGAATCAAGATAAGACTAGTAACGGCAAGATAATTGACAATATCGACGCCCACAACTGCTTTGTGTTCCACTCGTGCATAGAAACTACGCATAGACCTAGCTCATGATGCCACTGTTGGGGATCGTAGCAGAATTTAAAATTTTCTACGCATCACCAAGATCAATCTATGGAGTATTCTAGCAACGAGGGGAATAGGAGTGCATCTACATACCCTTGTAGATCGCGAGCGGAAGCGTTCAAGTGAACGGGGTTGATGGAGTCGTACTCATCGTGATCCAAATCACCGATGATCCTAGTGCCGAACGGACGGCACCTCCGTGTTCAACACACGTACGGTTGGGAAGAAGTCTCCTCCTTCTTGATCCAGCAAGGGGAAAGGAGAGGTTGATGGAGATCCAGCAGCACGACGGCGTGGTGGTGGATGTAGCAGGGTCTCAGCAGGGCTTCGCCAAGCACCAACGAGAGGGAGAAGTGTTACGGGAGGGAGAGGGAGGCGCCTGGGGCTAGGGTGCGCAGCCCTCCCTCCCCCCTCTTTATATAGGGGCCCTGGGGGGCACCGGCCCCTCTAGATCCCATCTAGAGGGGGGGCGGCGGCCAAGGGGGGTGGCTTGCCCCCCAAGCCAAGTGGGGCGCCCCCACCCCTAGGGTTCCCCAACCCTAGGCGCAGGGGAGGCCCAAGGGGGGGCGCACCAGCCCACCTGGGGCTGGTTCCCCTCCCACTTCAGCCCATGGGGTCCTCCGGAATAGGTGGCCCCACCCGGTGGACCCCTGGGACCCTTCCGGTGGTCCCGGTATAATACCGGTGACCCCCGAAATCTTCCCGATGGCCGAAACTGGACTTCCTATATATAAATCTTTACCTCCAGACCATTCCGGAACTCCTCGTGACGTCTGGGATCTCACCTGGGACTCCGAACTACTTTCGGGTTACTGCATACTAATATCTCTACAACCCTAGCGTCACCGAACCTTAAGTGTGTAGACCCTACGGGTTCGGGAGACACGCAAACATGACCAAAACGCCTCTCCGGTCAATAACCAACAGCGGGATATGGATACCCATGTTGGCTCCCACATGCTCCATGATGATCTCATCGGATGAACCAGGATGACGAGGATTCAATCAATCCTGTATACAATTCCCTTTGTCAATCGGTATGTTACTTGCCCGAGACTCGATCGTCGGTATCCCAATACCTTGTTCAATCTCGTTACCGGCAAGTCACTTTACTCGTACCGTAATGCATGATCCCCTGACCAACCCCTTGGTCACATTGAGCTCATTATGATGATGCATTACCGAGTGGGCCCAGAGATACCTCTCCGTCATACGGAGTGACAAATCCCAATATCGATTCGTGCCAACCCAACAGACACTTTCGGAGATTCCCGTAGTGCACCTTTATAGTCACCCAGTTATGTTGTGACGTTTGGCACACCCAAAGAACTCCTACGGTATCCGGGAGTTGCACAATCTCATGGTCTAAGGAAGTGATACTTGACATTGGAAAAGCTCTAGCAAACGAACTACACGATCTTTTGTGCCATGCTTAAGATTGGGTCTTGTCCATCACATCATTCTCCTAATGATGTGATCCTGTTATCAATTACATCCAATTTTCATAGTCAGGAAACCATGACTATCTGTTGATCAATGAGCTGGTCAACTAGAGGCTAACTAGGGACACGTTGTGGTCTATGTATTCACACATGTATTATGATTTCCGGATAACACAATTATAGCATGAATAATAGACAATTATCATGAACAAGGAAATATAATAATCTTATTATTGCCTCTAGGGCATATTTCCAACAAAGTCAACATACCAAGTACCCATCACAAATCCCTTATCTCCCGCATTACATTATTTGCCATTTTCCTCTCGTTTTCCTCTCCCCCACTTCACCCTTGCCGTATTATTCGCCCTCTCTTTTCCGTCTACCTCTTTTTTGCTTGTTTTTTGTTGGCTCGTGTGTTGGATTGCTTGTTTGTCACGATGGCTCAAGATAATACCAAATTGTGTGACTTTACCAATACCAACAATAATGATTTCCTTAGCACTCCGATTGCTCCTCTTACCAATGCTGAATCTTGTGAAATCAATGCTGCTTTGTTGAATCTTGTCATGAAAGATCAATTCACCATCCTTCCTAGTGAAGATGCCGCTACTCATCTAAATAGCTTCATTGATTTGTGTGATATGCAAAAGAAGAAAGATGTTGATAATGATATTGTTAAGTTGAAGCGATTTCCTTTTTTGATTATTGATCGTGCTAAAGCTTGGTTTTCGTCTTTGCCTAAAAATAGTATTGATTCTTGCAACAAGTACAAAGATTCTTTTATCTCTAAGTATTTACCTCCCGCTAAGATCACCTCGAAACGATATTATGAATTTTAAGCAACTTGATCATGAACATGTTGCACAAGCTTGGGAGAGGATGAAATTAATGATACGTAATTGCCCTACTCATGGTTTGAATTTGTGGATGATTATACAAAAAATTTATGCCGAATTGAATTTTGCTTCTAGAAATCTTTTAGATTCGGCCGCGGGAGGCACTTTTATGGAAATCACTTTAGGACAAGCTACCAAACTCCTAGATAATATTATGGTTAATTATTCTCAATGGCACACTGAAAGATCTACTAATAAAAAAGTGCATGCGATAGAAGAAATTAATGTTTTGAGTGGAAAGATGGATGAACTTATGAAATTATTTGCTAGTAAGAGTATTTCTTCTGATCCTAATGATATGCCTTTGTCTACCTTGATTGAGAATAATAATGAATCTATGGATGTGAATTTTGTTGGTAGGAATAATTTTGGTAACAACGCGTATAGAGGAAACTTTAATCCTAGGCCTTATCCTAGTAATTCCTCTAATAATTATGGAAATTCCTAAAACAACTCTTATGGAAATTTTAATAATATGCCCTCTGAATTTGAGACTAGTGTTAAAGAGTTTATGAATTCGCAAAAGAATTTCAATGCTTTGCTTGAAGAGAAATTGCTTAAAGTTGATGAATTTGCTAGGAACATTGATAGAATTTCTCTTGATATTGATTATTTAAAGCTTAGATCTATTCCTCCTAAGCATGATATCAATGAGTCTCTCAAAGCCATGAGAATTTCCATTGATGAGTGCAAAGAAAGACCCACTAGGATGCGTGCTAAGAAAGATTGCTTTATGAAAGCGTGTTGTTCAAATTTCTATGAAAATAAAGATGAAGATCTAAAAGTTATTGATGTGTCCCCTATTAAATCTTTGTTTTGCAATATGAATCTTGATAATGAGGGGACTGAATATGATTCACCTTTACCTAGAAGGCATTCCAAGAATTCGGAGTTTTTAGATCATGATGCTAAAATTGATAAAAGTGGGATTGAAGAAATCAAAACCCTAGATGTTGCTAAACCCACTATTTTGGATTTCAAGGAATTTAATTATGAAAATTTCTCTTTGATAGATTGTATTTCCTTGTTGCAATCCGTGCTAAATTCTCCTCATACTTATAGTCAAAATAAAGCTTTTACCCAACATATCGTTGATGCCTTGATGCAATCTTATGAAGAAAAGCTTGAGTTGGAAGTTTCTATCCCTAGAAAACTTTATGATGAGTGGGAGCCTACTATTAAAATTAAGATTAAGGATCATGAGTTTCATGCCTTATGTGATTTGGGTGCTAGTGTTTCCACTATTCCCAAAACTTTGTGCGATTTGCTAGATTTCCGTGATTTTGATGATTGCTCTCTAAACTTGCACCTTGAGGATTCCACTATTAAGAAACCTATGGGAAGAATTAATGATGTTCTTATTGTTGCAAATAGGAATTATGTGCCCATAGATTTTATCGTTCTTGATATAGATTGCAATCCTTCATCTCCTATTATTCTTGATAGACCTTTCCTTAGAACGATTGGTGCAATTATTGATATGAAGGAAGGGAATATTAGATTTCAATTTCCATTAAAGAAAGGCATGGAACACTTCCCTAGGAAGAAAATAAAATTACCATATGAATCTATCATGAGAGCCACTTATCGATTGCCTACCAAAGGTGGCAATACCTAGATCTATCCTTGCTTTTATGCCTAGCTAGGGGCGTTAAACGATAGCGCTTGTTCGGAGGTCGTGAAGGGATTGACAACCCCTTATCGCGTTGGTTGCGAGGAGTTATTTGTTTTGTGTAGGTACGAGGGACTCGCGCGTAGCCTCCTACTGGATAGATACCTTGGTTCTCAAAAACTGAGGGAAATACTTACGCTATTTTGCTGCATCACCCTTTAATTCCTCTTCAAGGGAAAACCAACGCAGTGCTCAAGAGGTAGCAGACTCCTATATGCATGGACGACAAGTTTGGTGTCCGGATGTACTATTTCCTTCCTATGCAAACCGACTATGTACAACCCTCGGCCCCTCCTATATGTATATAAACCGGAGGGTTTAGTCCGTAGAGGCTATCACAATAATCATAGGCTAGACAGCTAGGGTTTAGCCATTATGATCTTGAGCTAGATCAACTCTTGTAACCCCTATACTCATCGAATACAATCAAGCAGGACGTTGATACGTCCATTTTGCATCATGTATTGTTACTGTTATTTATAATGTTTTATCCATAATAATGGTTTTTGAGTAATTCTAATGCCTTTTCTCTCATAATTTGCAAGGTGCACACCAAGAGGGAGAATTCCGGCAGCTGGAAATCTTGACCTGAAAAAGCTATGTCAGGCCACCTATTCTGCACAACTCCAAATGAGCTGAAACTTCACGGAGAATTTTTATGGATTATTTAAGAAATATTGGAGCCAATAATCACCAGAGGGGGCCACTAGGTGGGCACAACCCACCTGGGCGTGCCAGGCCCCCCAGGCACGCCCTGGTGGGTTGTGGCCTCCTCGGCCCACCTCCGGTGCTCATCTTCTAGTATATAAGTCATTTTGACCTAGAAAAAATTAGTAGTAGACTTTCAGGGCGGAGTGCCGCCGTCTCGAGGCAGAACTTGGGCAGGAGCACTTTTGCCCTCCGGCGGAGCGATTCTGCCGGGGGAACTTCCCTCCCGGAGGGGGAAATCATCGTCATCATCATCACCAACAACTCTCCCATATTGGGGAGGGAAATCTCCATCAACATCTTCACCAGCACCATCTCATCTAAAACACTAGTTCATCTCTTGTATTCAATCTTGCTACCGGAACTATAGATTGTTGCTAGGGGGTGACTAGTAGTGTTGATTACGTTTTGTAGTTGATTACTATATGGTTTATTTGGTGGAAGATAATATGTTCAGATCCATGATGCTATTTAATACTCCTCTGATCATGAGCATGTTCATTATTAGTGAGTATTTACTTGTGTTCTTGAGGTCATGGGAGAAATCATGTTGCAAGTAATCATGTGAACTTGGTATGTGTTTGATATTTTGATAGTATGTATGTTGTGATTACCTTAGTGGTGTCATGTGAACGTCGACTACATAACACTTCACCATATTTGGGACTAATGGAATGCATTGTGGAGTAGTAAATAGATGGTGGGTTGCGAGATTGACAGAAGCTTAAACCCCAGTTTATGCACTATTCCGTAAGGGACCGATTGGACCCAAAAGTTTAATGCTATGGTTAGAATTTATTCTTAATACTTTTCTCGTAGTTGCAAATGCTTGTGGGAGGGTTAATCATAAGTAGGAGCTTTGTTCAAGTAAGAACAGCATCTAAGCACTAGTCCACCCACATATCAAATTATCAAAGTAGTGAACACGAATCAAACCAACATGATGAAAGTGACTAGATGAAATTCCCGTGTACCCTCAAGAACGCTTTGCTTATCATAAGAGACCGTTTTAGCCTGTCATTTTCCTCATAAGGATTGGGCTACCTTGCTGCATACTTATTGTTACTATCTTTACTTGCTCGTTACAAATTATCTTGCTATCAAACTACTCGCTACTTACAATTTCAGCACTTGCGGACATTACCATATTGAAAACCACTTGTCATTTCCTTCTGCTCCTCATTGGGTTCAACACTCTTACGTACTTATAGAAAAGAGTTACAATTGATCCCCTATACTTGTGGGTCATCAAGGCTATTTTCTGGCACCGTTGCCAGGGAGTGAAGCGCCTTTGGTAAGGAAACATTTATATAGTGTGCTGAAATTTATTGTCACTTGTTACTATGGAAAACAATCCTTTGAGGGGTTTGTTCGGGGTATCTTCACCTCATCCGGAACCATAATTAGCTACCCCTCAACCTACTGCACCTACTGAAAATATTGAATATGAATTTCCTTCGGGTATGATAGAACAACTGCTAGCTAATCCTTATGCAGGAGATGGAACCGAACATCCTGATATGCACTTGATATATGTAGAACAAATTTGTGGATTCTTCAAGCTTGCAGGTTTACCCGGAGATGAGGTGATGAAAAAGGTTTTCCCTTTATCTTTGAAGGGAAAAGATTTGGCATGGTATAGGCTATGCGATGATATTGGATCATGGAATTGGAATAATTTAAAATTGGAGTTCCACCAAAAAATTTATCCTATGCATCTAGTTCATCGTGATCGGAATTATATATATAATTTTTTGCCTCGTGAAGGAGAAAGTATCGCTCTCACTTGGGGGAGGCTTAAGTGAATGTTATATTCATGCCCCAATCATGAGCTCTCAAGAGAAATTATTATTCAGAACTTTTATGCTCGGCTTTCTCATAATGATCAAACCATGCTGGATACTTCTTGTGCTAGTTCTTTTATGAAGAAAACTGTTGAATTCCGGTGGGATATTTTGGGAAGAATTAAACGCAACTCTGAAGATTGGGAACTCGACGAAGGTAAAGAGTTAGGTATTAAACTTAAGTATGATTGTGGTAAATCTTTTATGGATACCGATGCTTTTCAAAAGTTTAGCACTAAATATGGACTTGACTCTGAGATAGTAGCCTCCTTTCATCAATCATTTGCTACTCATGTTGAACTCCCTAAAGATAAGTGGTTTAAATATCACCCATCTATTAAAGAAGAAATTAAAGAACCAGTACCAGTTAAAGAAGAACCTATACTTTATAATGTTGATCCAGTTGTTCCTTCTGCTTATATTGAGGAACCCCCCTTTTCTGTTAGAATAAAGGAACATGCTAAAGTTTCAACTGTGGTTAACAAAAGCTATGTTAGAACACCTAAACCACATGAACAAATTAAAGTAGAACCTAATGTTGCTATGGTTAAAGATCTCTTGGAAGAAGATATACATGGGCATGTTATTTACTTCTGTGCAGAAGCTGCTAGAATTGCTAAACCCGATAAAAGGGATAAACATAGACCAGTTGTTGTCATGCCTATCATTTCTGTTAAAATAGGAGATCACTGTTATCATGGTTTATGTGACATGGGTGCTAGTGTGAGTGCTATACCTTACACTTTATACCAAGAAATTATGAAAGACATAGCACCTGCTGAGATAGAAGAAATAGATGTTACTATTAAACTTGCTAATAGAGACACCATATCACCAATTGGGATTGTTAGAGATGTTGAAGTCTTGTGTGGGAAAATAAAATACCCTACTGATTTTCTCGTTCTTGGTTCCCCACAAGATGACTTCTGTCCCATTATTTTTGGTAGACCTTTCTTGAACACAGTTAATGCTAAGATAGATTGTAAGAAACAAGCTGTTGGTGTTAGCTTTGGTGATGAGTCTCATGAGTTTAATTTTTCGAAGTTTAGTAGAAATCATCATGAAAAAGAATTGCCTAGTAAGGATGAATTAATTGGTCTTGCTTCTATTGCTGTGCCACCTACTGATCCTTTAGAACAATATTTGCTAGACCATGAGAATGATTTACATATGCATGAAAGAAATGAAATAGATAAAATTTTCTTTGAACAACGTCCTCTACTTGAACACAATTTGCCTATTAAAACTCTCGGAGGTCCTCCTCCACCTAAAGGTGATCCTGTGTTTGAATTAAAACAATTGCCAGACACTTTGAAATATGCTTATCTTGATGAAAAGAAAATATATCCTGTTATTATTAGTGCTAACATTTCAGAACATGAAGAAGAAAGATTATTGAAAGTTCTAAGGAAGCATCGAGCTTCTATTAGATATACTCTTGATGATTTAAAGGGCATTAGTCCCACTCTATGTTAGCACAAAATTAATATGGAACCTGATGCTAAACCCATTGTTGATCACCAATGTCGATTAAATCCGAAGATGAAAGAGGTGGTAAGAACGGAAATACTAAAACTTCCGGAAGCAGGTACAATCTATCCTATAGCTGATAGTAGATGGGTAAGTCATATTCATTGTATCCCTAAGAAAGGAGGTATTACTATTGTTCCTAATGATAAGAATGAACTTATTCCACAAAGAATTGTTATAGGCTATAGAATGGTAATTGATTTTAGAAAATTAAATAAATCTACTAGAAAAGATCATTACCCTTTGCCTTTTATTGATCAAATGCTTGAAAGATGATCTAAGCACGGACACTTTTGCTTCCTTGATGGATATTCTGGCTTCTCACAAATACCTGTATCTCAACCTGATCAAGAAAAGACCACTTTTACTTGTCCTGTTGGAATGCTTATAGACATATGCCTTTTGGTTTATGTAATGCACCTGCTACCATTCAAAGATGTATGATGGCTATATTCTCTAACTTTTGTGAAAAGATTGTTGAGGTATTCATGGATGACTTTTCTGTTTATAGGATGTCTTTTGATGATTGTTTAAGCAATCTTGATCGAGTCTTGCAGAGATGTGAACAAACAAATATTTTCTTGAATTGAATTGGGAGAAGTGACACTTTATCGTTAATGAAGGCATTATCTTGGGTCATAAAATTTCTGAAAGAGCTATTGAAGTGGACCAAGCTAAAGTTGATGCAATTGAGAAAATGTCATGTAATAAGGACATTAAAGGTATTCATAGTTTCCTAGGTCATGCTGGTTTCTATAGGAGGTTTATTAAGGACTTCTCTAAAATTTCTAGGCCTCTTACTAATCTTTTGCAAAAGGATATTCCTTTTGTTTTTTGTGATGATTGTCTTGAAGCCTTTGAAACACTCAAGAAAGATTTAATCTCTGCACTTATTGTTCAACCTCCTGATTGGAACCTGCCTTTTGAAATTATATGTGATGCTAGTGATTATGTTGTTGGTGTTGTTCTAGGAAAAAGAGTTGATAATAAATTGAATGTTATTCATTATGCTAGTAAAACTCTAGACAGTGCTCAAAGAAATTATGCTACTAGTGAAAAAGAATTCTTAGCAGTGGTGTTTGCTTGTGATAGGTTTAGACATTATATTGTTGATTCCAAAGTAACTGTTCACACAAACCATGCTGCTATTAAATATCTTATGGAAAAGAGAGATGCTAAACCTAGACTTATTCATTGGGTTCTCTTGTTACAAGAATTTGATTTGCATATTATTGATAGAAAGGGAGCTGAGAACCCCGTAGCTGATAACCTGTCTAGGCTTGAAAATGTGCTTGATAACCCACTTCCTATTGATGATAGTTTTCCTGATGAGCTGTTAGCTGCAATAAATGTTTCTCATAGTACTCCTTGGTATGCTGATTATGCTAATTACATCGTTGCTAAATATTTACCACCTAGCTTTACTTACCAACACAAGAAAAAATTCTTCTATGATTTAAGACATTACTTTTGGGATGACCCACATCTTTATAAAGAAGGAGTATATGGTATTATTAGACGTTGTGTACCTGAGCATGAACAGGGACAAATCCTACGGAAATGTCACTCCAAAGCTTATGGAGGGCATCATGCTAGAGATAGAACTGCTCATAAGGTATTGCAGTCTGGATTTTATTGGCCTAATCTCTTCAAGGATTCTTGTAAGTAGGTCTCATCTTATGATGAATGCCAAAGAATAGGTAATATCTGTAAGCGTCAAGAAATGCCTATGAATTATTCACTTGCTGTTGAACCATTTGATGTTTGGGGATTTGATTACATGGGACCTTCTCCTTCCTCTAATGGGTATACACATATTTTGGTTGCTGTTGATTATGTTACTAAATGGATAGAAACTATTCCAACCAGTAGTGTTGATCACAACACCTCTATTAAAATGCTTAAGGAAGTTATTTTCCCCAGGTTTGGAGTCCCTGGATATTTAATGACTGATGGTGGTTCACACTTTATTCATGGTGCTTTCCGTAAAATGCTTGCCATGTATGATGTTAACCATAGAATTTCATCACCTTATCATCCTTAGTCTAGTGGTCAAGTTGAACTTAGCAACAGAGAAATAAAATTAATTTTACCAAAGACTGTTAATAGGTCCAGGAAGAATTGGTCTAAGAAATTAGATGATGCACTTTGGGCATATAGAACAACATATAAAAATTCTGTGGGTATGTCTCCTTATAAAATGGTTTATGGAAAAGCTTGTCATTTGCCTCTTGAGTTAGAACATAAAGCATTCTGGGCAGTTAAAGAACTCAACTATGATTTCAAACTTGCTGATGAAACGAGGCTATTTGATATAAGCTCATTAGATGAATGGAGAACCCAAGCTTATGAAAATGCAAAGTTATTCAAAGAAAAAGTTAAAAGATGGCATGACAAAAGAATCCAAAAGCGTGAGTTTAAAGTCGAGAATATGTTCTTTTTTACAACTCTCGTTTTAGATTTTTTTGTAGGTAAGCTCCTCTCGAAATGGGAAGGCCCATATGTCATCGAGGAGGTTTACCGGTCCGGTGCCATCAAAATAAATAATTCCAAAGGTACTAACCCGAAGGTGTTAACGGACAACGAATAAAGAATTATATCTCAGGTATGCCTATTAATGTGGAAAGCAATATTATCCAAACTTTGACACCAGAAGAGAATATAAAAGAGTCCTTCCGGAACACTCCAGAATCGTCAAAATAAGGAGGTACGTGATACGGTAAGTAAACGAACTCCGAAAAATCCATAAAAATATTTTCTATCAGTTTTGGAATATTTTAGAATTTTGGAAATAAAGAAACTTCCAGGAAGCGTCCCCTAGTGGGCACAAGACAGCCTGGCGCGCCTAGGTGGGTTGTGCCGACCTCGGACACCTTCCGTACTCTGTTTTTCTTCCATATACTTGTCCTCCAAGATAAAAATTCTATATATACTTCCTGAACCTGTTAACCACCATATCGCGGAGAAAATCCTCTTTGTTCTCTTTTCTTGCTGTTGTCTGCGTAGATCCGAAAATATGTCCTCCCAATACTCTGACGGAGAAAGCTATGTCTCACATCTCATTGCTGACTCAAAGACCTATGGGGACCTATCTCCTTGCGGTTGAACTATTGATGACGAGGAGGATGCTCACTTGATGAGGATCGATGATTCAAGCTCGGAGGAGGAGGATGTCCCTCTACCTCAACCTGGGGATATGCACGTGAAATTCAAGAAGTCCAGTCTCCCTAAAAGGGTTAACCGGTCTAATAACCGATCTATTCCTCTTCGTTTTAGGAAGAAAAGCAAAGGGGATTTATGTGACAAGATCTTGAAGCTGGAGTTGGAGGCCGATGACTTAAAAGAGGAAATTGCTCTCCTCAACTACAATATGAAAAAGTTGAAGGCACAATTGTCATCACCACCACCATCTTCTTCACCACCAAAAGAGAACTAAGTATCGGGTATGGGCACTCCCCTTGGCTTCCGCCAAGCTTGGGGGAGGTGCCCTGGTATCGTAACATCCCACTATCTTTTTGCTTTTACTTATCTTAGTTCGCTCTTTTTGCTTTAGATGAAATAAAGTTTAGTTCGATCCTTTTCTTATTTGAGAGTTTGCTTAGTGATCTATCATTGTAATCGTGAGCAACTTATATAATAAAGTTTTGTTTGAGTTTTTACTTTCTTTACTTTCATGTTGCAAATAAAGAAAAGAAACAAGAAAGAAAAAGAAAAAGGACAAGAAAGGAAATAAATCAATAAGATCATATACTAATCCTATGGTAGGTGATAGCACCACATAAGGAAAAGTATAAGTAATAAAATTTATTAGAGATTGACAAACATAGCATTAGTCAGTGATGCAACTCATGAAAGAATTAATAAGGGAAGGGAAGATTCACATATAAATATACTATCCTAGAAATCTTTTGTGATTGTGAGCCCTCATCAAAATATTATATGCCAAAATTGTTGACGTTGGACAAGGAAGACAATGTAATGGTTTATGTTTGTTTATATTCACATAGAAGTCATATTGTCATAGATCCTTTAACATGTGGTGCCTGCCCCCTATCTTTGCTAGCCAAAAATTTCGCACTAAGTAGAGATACTACTTGTGCATCAAAAAACCCTTAAACCCAAATCTTATTTCAAGAGTCCACCATACCTACCTATGGACTGAGTAAGATCCTTCAAGTAAGTTGTCATCGGTGCAATAAGGCAATAAAAATTGCTTCTAAAAGTGTTAGATCATTTAGTGTAAGAGAAAATTGAGTGTTGCACGAACTTGGATGACAAAGAATAAAAGCGACATACTACATAATAAAGGTTGTCATCTTAAGGGGCAATGTAACGTGACGTTCTTTTGCGCTAAGGGATTGAGCATACAAACAAATAAGCGCATGACAACCTCTGCTTCCCTCTGCGAAGGGCATATCCTTTACTTTTATGTATTTACTTTTATGCAAAGAGTCAAAGTTTTCCTTCTATTCCTTTTTATTTTTCTCCTTTGGCAAGCATCATGTGGTGAGGAAAGATCTAGGCACATATGTCCAGTTGAATATAGATAGCATGAGTTATTATTGTTGGCATCACCCTTGAGGTGAGTATGTTGGGAGGCGAAACTATAAGCCCCTATCTTTCTATGTGTCCGATTGAAACGTTTTGCTCATGGGTATGAGGTGAGTCTTAGCAATCATAGAATAATATATGATGGTTGAGTATGTGGACTTGCCTAAAGGCTCCGACACGTGACCCTTCCTGAAAAGATGATGAATTGTAGTTGCAAAGTTGACTGAGAACATAGTTTGTTGGTTTCTAATAGAGTTTTTGTTTTATACTTCGATTATGTGATGAACTGTTACTTATTCATGGGAATTGTATGATAAAAGTTCTATGATAAAAGTCCAATGTTTAATTTTGTTGCTGTTATAATAATCAACATGATGCTTCTATGTCTGTATTTTTTTTATCGACACCTCTCTCTCAAAGCATGTGGACATGTTTTTTGATTTCGGTTTTCGCTTGAGGACAAGCGAGGTCTACGCTTGGGGGAGTTGATACGTCCATTTTGCATCATGTTTTCTTACTGTTATTTATAATGTTTTTATCCATAATAATGCTTTTTGGAGTAATTCAGATGCCTTTTCTCTCATAATTTGCAAGGTACACACCAAGAGGGAGAATTCCGGCAGCTGGAAATCTGGACCTGAAAAAGCTACGTCAGGCCACCTATTCTGCACAACTCCAAATGAGCTGAAACTTCATGGAGATTTTTTATGGATTAATTAATAAATATTGGAGCCAATAATCACCAGGGCAGGGCCACCAGGTGGGCACAACGCACCTGGGCGCTCCAGGCCCCCTAGCCGCGCCCTGGTGGGTTGTGGCCTCCTTGGCCCACCTCCGGTGCCCATCTTCTTGTATATAAGTCATTTTGACCTAGAAAAAATAAGGAGAAGAATTTCGGGGCAGAGCGCCACCGTCTCGAGGTGGAACTTGGGTAGGAGCACTTTTGCCCTCCAGCGGAGCGATTCTGCCGGGGGAACTTCCCTCCTGGAGGGGGAAATCATCATCACCAACAACTCTCTCATCTTGGGGAGGGCAATCTCCATCAACATCTTCACCAGCACCATCTCATCTCAAACCCTAGTTCATCTCTTGTATTCAATCTTGTTACCGAAACTATAGATTGTTGCTAGGGGGTGACTAGTAGTGTTGATTACGTTTTCTAGTTGATTACTATATGGTTTATTTGGTGGAAGATTAGATGTTCAGATCCATGATGCTATTTAATACTCCTCTGATCATGAGCATGTTCATTATTAGTGAGTAGTTACTTTTGTTCTTGAGGTCACGAGAGAAATCATGTTGCAAGTAATCATGTGAACTTGATATGTGTTCAATATTTTGATAGTATGTATGTTGTGATTCCCTTAGTGGTGTCATGTGAACGTCGACTACATGACACTTCACCATATTTGGGCCTAAGGGAATGCATTGTGGAGTAGTAAATAGATGGTGGGTTGCGAGAGTGACAGAAGCTAAAAACCCCAGTTTATGCACTATTCCGTAAGGGACCGATTGGACCCAAAAGTTTAATGCTATGGTTAGAATTTATTCTTAATACTTCTCGTAGTTGCGGATGCTTGCAGGAAGGTTAATCATAAGTAGGAGGTTTGTTCAAGTAAGAACAGCACCTAAGCACCGGTCTACCCACTTATCAAATTATCAAACTAGAGAACACAAATCACGAGCATGACGAAAGTGACTAGATGAAATTCCCGTGTACCCTCAAGAACGATTTGCTTATCATAAGAGACCATTTTGGCCTGTCCTTTGCCTCAAAAGGATTGGGCTACCATGCTACCTACTTATTGTTACTATCGTTACTTGCCCGTTACAAATTATCTTGCTATCAAACTTCTCGCTGCTTACAATTTCAGCACTTGCAGACATTACCTTATTGAAAACCACTTGTCATTTCTTTCTGCTCCTCGTTGGTTGCGAGGAGTTATTTGTTTTGTGTAGGTACGAGGGACTCGCGCGTAGCCTCCTGCTGGATTGATACCTTGGTTCTCAAAAACTGAGGGAAATACTTACGCTACTTTGCTGCATCACCCTTTAATTCCTCTTCAAGGGAAAACCAACGCAATGCTCAAGAGGTAGCAGACTCCTATATGCATGGACGACAAGTTTGGTGTCCGGATGTACTATTTCCTTCCTATGCAAACCGACTATGTACAAACCTAGGCCCCTCCGGTATGTATATAAACCGGAGGGTTTAGTCCGTAGAGGCTATCAGAATAATCATAGGCTAGACAGCTAGGGTTTAGCCATTATGATCTTGAGCTAGATCAACTCTTGTAACCCCTATACTCATCGAATACAATCAAGCAGGACGTTGATACGTCCATTTTGCATCATGTATTCTTACTGTTATTTACAATGTTCTTATCCATAATAATGGTTTTTGAGTAATTCTAATGCCTTTTCTCTCATAATTTGCAAGGTGCACACCAAGAGGGAGAATTCCGGCAGCTGGAAATCTGGACCTGAAAAAGCTATGTCAGGCCACCTATTCTGCACAACTCCAAGTGAGCTGAAACTTCATAGAGATTTTTTATGGATTATTTAAGAATATTGGAGCCAATAATCACCAGAGGGGGGCCACTAGGTGGGCACAACCCACCTAGGCGCGCCAGGCCCCCAGGCACGCCCTGATGGGTTGTGGCCTCCTCGGCCCACCTCCGGTGCCCATCTTCTAGTATATAAATCATTTTGACCTAGAAAAAATTAGTAGTAGACTTTCGGGGCGGAGCGCCGCCGTCTCGAGGCAGAACTTGGGCAGGAGCACTTTTGCCCTCCGGCGGAGCGATTCTGCCGGGGGAACTTCCCTTCCGGAGGGGGAAATCATCGTCATCATCATGATCAACAACTCTCCCATCTTGGGATTGACAACCCCTTATCGCGTTGGTTGCGAGGAGTTATTTGTTTTGTGTAGGTACGAGGGACTCGTGCGTAGCCTCCTACTGGATTGATACCTTGGTTCTCAAAAACTGAGGGAAATACTTACGCTACTTTGCTGCATCACCCTTTAATTCCTCTTCAAGGGAAAACCAACGCAGTGCTCAAGAGGTAGCAGACTCCTATATGCATGGACGACAAGTTTGGTGTCCGGATGTACTATTTCCTTCCTATGCAAACCGACTATGTACAACCCTAGGCCCCTCCGGTATGTATATAAACCGGAGGGTTTAGTCCGTAGAGGCTATCAGAATAATCATAGGCTAGACAGCTAGGGTTTAGCCATTATGATCTTGAGCTAGATCAACTCTTGTAACCCCTATACTCATCGAATACAATCAAGCAGGACGTTGATACGTCCATTTTGCATCATGTATTCTTACTGTTATTTATAATGTTTTTATCCATAATGATGGTTTTTGAGTAATTCTAATGCCTTGCCTGCCAATATTTACCCCTACTGTTTTTGTCTGGTCACATGATTAAGCTACTGTAGTAATCATGTTTTATAGATTTTGTTTCAATAAAGTGCCAAGTAGAACCTTTGGGAAGACTTGGGTGAAAGTTAATGTGATCTTGCTGTAAAAAGCAGAAACTTTGCGCTCACGAGATTAGCTGTCATGTTTTACAAAGGAGTGCTTTTAAGTTGATTCTTTTTTCAGAATATTAATAGAAAAATTCCGCAGGTCCACCAATTTATTTCAGAATTTTTGGAGTTACAGAAGTATTCGAGAGTTACAGATTACAACAGACTGTTCTGTTTTTGATAGATTCTGTTTTCTATGTGTTGTTTGCTTATTTTATGAATCTATGAGTAGTATCGGAGGGTATGAACCATACAGAAGTTGGAATACAGTAGATATTACACCAATATAAATAAAGAATGAGTTCACAACAGTACCAAAAGTGGTGATTTATTTTCTTATACTATCGGAGCTTATGAGTTTTCTGTTAAGTTTTGTGTTGTGAAGTTTTCAAGTTTTGGGTAAAGATTCGATGGACTATGGAATAAGTAGTGCCAAGAGCCTAAGCTTGGGGAGGCCCAAGGCACCCCAAGGTAACATTCAAGGACAACCAAGAGCCTAACCTTGGGGATGCCCCGTCTGGCATCCCCTCTTTCGTCTTTTTTGACTATATACTGTAAGGCAACAACCTCGCAGTCTTTTATTAAACCAAAGAACCAAAAAGTTTACAAAGTTACATGTTAAAGGCAAGGAAAGAGAGGAGAGATTACTTACAAAGAGAGTTTCAGGTAAGGCAGCTATCCAAGAAATTAGGCTATTCCTATATTTACATTTGATTCTATGAGCTAAAAGAGAAATGTCATGAAGAAAATTTCTCCTCCAGGATCTGAAAGAAGGTAACTCATTTCTGAAAATCTTCCCATTTCTTTGTGTCCAAATATTCCAAGTAGCAGTGAAGACTACCTCTAAGAAAAATGGGAAACCAAAATCCCTCCTAGCAGTAGAAGCCATCTCATAAGTAGTCTGGTTAGGTTGAGTAATCCATGAAATACCCAGGTAATTCCAGACACGTTGACTAAAGTTACAAGCGAAGAAGAGATGCGCTCTGTCCTCATGAGAGGCAGAGTGACACAGAACACAAGTGTCATCCTGGATAATCCAGTGCCGCCGCTGCATCATGTCCCTAGTGTTAAGGCAATCCATCAAAAGAAGCCAACCAAACACCTTAAACTTAAGGGTGCAAGAACATTTCCGGATCCACCTGAATATGGGATCAACCACAGTGTCCGAAAAACATGACATGTAATAAATCCTTGACTGGTAATCACCAGACTTGGAAGGCCATTTCCTGACATCCTTTTCCCCCTCCTGAAGGTTGACCAAAGGCAGCAACACCTGAAGCTGATTAAATTCCTCGAAGGCCTCAGCGGACAGTGGCAGATGGAGATTGTCGGTTGGGTTCGATAGTTCCATCATATCCTTAATGGTGAGAGTGTCATCAATCACAAAAGAGTGAAGCCTCGGAAACTGATGTTGCATGAGAACCATATTATTACCAAGTTGCCAACGGTCCAACCAGAAGATCAACGTGTCTCCCACACGCACGTGTGGTACCGCCAACTTGCAAAACCTATCATACAGCTTCAATACATCCCTCCACCAGAATGAACCGCAGCTTTGAGTGACTTGGGGTGGCGCTGCGGCATAATATGTGTCCCAAATAAGTGATACCCATGGCACGTCCATCTTATTAAAGAACTTGAAAAGATGCCTGATCAACAAGGCATCATTCTGAATGCTCAAATCTAGAACGCCCAGGCCTCCCAAGGTTTTAGGACGATAGACCAAATCCCAAGCCGCCAGTGATTGCCGGGGCGTATCCGTGTTCCCTCTCCACAAGCACTGCCGCATGATATGCTCAATCTGTTTCAAAATGCCCTGTGGCAGCGAAAGAGTGCACAGGAAATATATTGGCATAGAACTAAGAACAGATTGCAAGAGCTATAGTCGGCTTCCTTGATTCAACAGACAAGAAGACGCAGATAATCGTCGCTCAATACGATCCACCAAAGGCAACAGATCATAAATTGTTGGTCGGGAGGTACCCATGGGCAAGCCAAGGTAAGTGAACGTCATGGAACCGACATCACACCCAAGCAAACTAGCAACACGCTTACCCTCATCATCACTCATATTGATAGGTATCAAAGAGGACTTACTGAAATTGACCCTCAGTTCAGTTGATTTAGCAAAGACTTCAAGCATTTCTTTGAAAGCAATGAGCTGGCTGTCAATAGCTGGAAGAACAATGAGTGTGTCATCCGCATAATGAACAATCGGATAATCCATCGAGGATGTTGGGATAGGTAAGGTGAGAATGTTCCTTAAGCACATTTCATTTACAACCGATTGAAGTAAGTCCACAGCAATCACAAAGAGCAAAGGAGATAGTGGATCTCCTTGACGAACACCCGAATGACAGACGAAATGATTACCAGGCACTCCATTTAAGAGAACTGAAGAGGAGCTCATGGACAAAATGCTCTCAATCCAACTTGTCCAACGATCGTAAAAACCCTTACATTTCAGAATCCTGAGAATCAGATCATGCTCAATGGTGTCGAATGCCTTTGTGAAGTCAAGCTTAAGAAGAATGATAGGCCTCTTGGAAGCTTTGCATTGGTGGATGTACTCAAAACACCACGCCAAGCAGTCCTGAATGGATCGACACCAAAGAAAGCCATATTGGTTGCGGTGGATACATTTCAAGATCACACCCTGGAGACGATTAGCCAAAAGCTTGGTTAAAAACTTCAAACAGGTATTTGTCAATGATATGGGCCGGAAATCACCAACATATTCAGGGCTCAACTTCTTAGGAATGAGGGTGATAAGAGATGTATTGAGACACTCCAAATTACATTTCCCATCATAGAATTCTTGGACAAGTTTCAAAAAATCCTCTTTCAAAATAGACCAACATCTCTTTAAAAATAGGCCAGTAAACCCATCCGGTCCCGGAGCACGATCAGTAGGCATGTTCTTAATTACCGCATCCACCTCAGAGTCCGTGAACGGTAAAGATAACTCCTCTAGACCATCAATCTGGGAAATTAATGTGTCTAGATCAAAACCCATTTGAATACCTTTTGATTGGCCCATTCATTGATTGAAGTCAGACCAGAACATCCCCGCCAACTGCTGGTGGTCAGTGATCACATCACCGTCAACTGACTTGATCGAGGAGATTGTGTTCCTCTGATATCTTTCCGTAGCCGTAGCATGAATTTTTTTTTGAATTTTCCTCGCCAACTTTGATGTTTCTGATCGTGCAACGTTGTTTCCAATAGATAAATTGCCAATGTAAGATATCCTCAAGGTGCAATTTAACAATTCTGCGAAAATTGAACTCCGGCCAACTAAAGGGCCTAATTTCCTCAATATCATCAAGAAAAATAATCACTTTATTGCAATCAACAATGAGAGCTTTGACTGTGGACAGGTTAATATGCCATTTCTTGAGAGCATATCGGAGGGATTTAAAGTTAGCCGAAATTGTTAAGGCAATCGATGATTTTGCCACTGGCCTGTTACAAACCTGAGAAACACAGTCAGTAAAACCAGGCAAATCAACCCAATAATTCTCAAAGCGAAAAACTTTTGCCTTGGGAATACATGTGGCAATAGAGACCACACACGGAACATGATCAGAGGCAGTGCGTGCAAGAGGAAAAACCATCGTGTTGGGGTGATCAGATGTCCAAGCAACCGATGTGAAAAACCAGTCAATCTGCTCGAGAAGCGGTGAAGTTTGCATATTGGACCATGTATATTGACGACCCTTGATTGGCAGCTCAACAAGACCCAAATGACCAATTATTTCATTAAACAAGAAAATATCGTTAACATCACCACCCGGAAGATTACGGTTCTCAAGCGATCGCATAAAGTTGAAATCACCCAAAAGCAGCCAATTCTCACCAAACTGAATATCAAGATTATATAACCACTACACAAATTCATCATGAGCAGGACCTTGACAAGGGCCATATATGGAGACTAAAGACCAGGTTTCAGAAGTGTGCTTAGACTTAAACTCCACAATAATCGCATAGGGTTTTGCCTCGATTAAGTTACCTATGAAAAAATATGAATTCCAAATAACCACCATCCCAGCAGACGCGCCAGTCGAAGGAACATAAACAAAATTATCAAAATGCCTCGGGCAGAACTTCCTAATGAAATGTTGATCAATATGCATGCATTTAGTTTCCTGAAGACAAACAATAGAACAACCACTTTCATCGATCTTTTGCCTAACCGCAAGCTGACATGCTTCAGAATTGAGGCCCCGATCGTTCCAACATAGAACTTTCCAATCCTTATACCTTGTCTGATTCATTACAAACCAAAAGTAAAAGCATTAAAAGTAGGCCACGCAATGACCTACACTGACCCACTCAGCAGACAAGCATCGCATAGTTCCAAACATAGAAAGAAAGATAAATGGCTATTACGGTACGCCATGGACCTAAACCCTGCATGATGTAACTAATCATCAGAACCCATGCTGCTGTTGGACTTGGCAGGATCAGCAACAAGCTTATCCGCAATAATCTTCTCGGGTGCAATGCGAAGTCGAGCACCAATGCGCTGTAGGTCAGCTATAGCTGTTGGTGGGGGCACATAAGGGCTATCTTCAGACTGGGATTTGTTGTTCTTGCGCTTCTTCAGAGTGTGAGACTTCTTAGATGGAGTGCCACCTATAACTTTGCGGTAGCCGTCACGTAGAGCGCTCAGATGTGCACTACGCCAAACCTTAGTGTCAACACAATTCTTGAGGCCTTAGGCTTTCTTCCACGCTTCAAAGAGACTTCAGGAACAGCCGAGAATTCAAAAGCTTCAGAAACTGGTTCATCAAGATCATCAAAGCAGAGAGCCCGAGCTACTGGCCTTCTAACAGGTGCATGTGGCACGTCCTGCACCGGGCTGAGAGAGGAAGCAGGTGCAGGCAGTAGCTGAAGATTGGGGGCTGGAGCATTGCAGGGAAACTCCCAGGACTGCTTGTTCAGCAAAGCACCAATGTCAGACTTGAAGACAAACTGGGGAATGTCAGAAGACCACATAAATGGAAGCATCTTCTCAAAAGTACGCTGCCACTACATCACAGGTGGCAATATCGGTCCATAGACAGTGAACACTTGCCCAATCAGAAGAGGAGGTTGCTGTGGTCTCATTGGGGGCTGGAAGATAGCCACCTCCGCAGCTTTGTCCACATTGTTGACTGAATCTTCAAAAAGTTGCAGAACAATGGACTCCTGAGACTGAATCTCCTCAACATCCTCTTGCTGCACAGCTTCCTGGACTGGAGGGGGTACATTGTGTTGTTGCTCATTAACAGGGTGTGGCACATCATTCCAACCCAGCTTTGGAAATTCAGGCATGACCCAATTGTGATTATCAAACTGCAGATTGCCAGGGAGGGGGTGCGGATTGCCATTGAAGGGCATGGGATCTTCATTAGCTGGCAAGATATCTGCAAAATCCGCTGAAAGGATATAGACAGGTGCAGTCCAAGAGATCCTAGCACCACCAAAGTCTGCATACTCTCTATAAGCCACAGATCGTGGAACTAAGGTCGGTGCAGGGAAAGAAACATAAGCCAGCGAGCGGACTAGCATCGGATCATCTTGGTGCCAATGGTGGAATCGACCAAACGTGCTGATGACATCCGCAAGGTACTGTGTGCGCCTATAGTCCAGAGGAACACCAAGCAACATGACCCATCCACGGTGAAAACCCTGCGTTGCTCTGTAATTTATACCCTCATCATGCGGAATAAACCGAACAAATCTATCGTTGCCCAGATCAAAGGGTGGGTGTTCAACTAATGCTTGACGAGCCAGAGCACTATGAAAGCGAAATAACCCAACCCCTTGAATCCAAGGTTGGGCATCAAGAACAGCTCTTCCCAGATCATTGACAACAAAATCACTCACCATGTTCCGAAAGATGGCGATTTCTTCAGGCAGAGGAGCTGGCTCAACGATGGCGATGGCGTAATCCTCATGATGCCGGTCCGGAGCAATCGCTGGCGCGAAGAAGGTGCGGGGCAGACGCGGCTCTCTGCCATCGATGATGTCAAAGCCTTGCGGGATAAACTCCATGGAATCCAGCACGAAGTTGGCCATTGCCGGCACCGAGGAAGGAGAGAAGCACTGATCGGTGGTGATGCAATAGGTGGGCGATGCAGGCGGCGATGAGGGAGGCGGAGGAGGCGTTATGGGCGGTGGCTCTCTGGGCAATGGTGGAATAGATGGGGTGGCAGGCTCAACGGGACTGGGCATAGACCCAGGAGGACTAGCTATAGAGGGAATCGAGGCGTCCAGCATAGAAATTCCTGCTGACCGGTTGGACTCACCAGATTTGATCCGCGAGACCCACTTGTAAGAGGGAGAAGGAGTAGAATCCGAACAGCTCTTTGCCCGGTGCCCCAACCGAAAGCATCTACGACACCGAACCCGGCTGGTGCACGCTTTGGTTAAATGCACCATGGGCAAACAATTCTGGCATTTCCACACATTAAAAACCATGTCATCAATAAGATCATTTAATTCAGCAGAATCTCCAGGTGAGTCTGTTGGTCGCATATCTATATTCGCCTCATTGCCAAAATCAGTTGGAAAAATATCGGAAGAGTCCAGATTTGATAGGGCCGGGGAAGCAACCGGAGACGTGGAATCGACCTGGGCCATGAAAACAACCGGATCCGGAGAATCGGCCTGGGCCGGGGAAACAACCTAGGCAAAGCTGGTCCAACCATCTCCCCCCCATGCACATGCATATTGACGTCCAAACTAGTTGGGGTGGCCACTGAAAACCCGGCCGAAGAAATCTCGTGAATGTTAACTGTTCCAAAAATGATGGGTGGTTCGGCCACCGTCCATCGGAGATCAGTCGCTGGCGTCGAAGGCAAAATTACTCTCTCACGAGGAAGAACTGAATACCCAGCATCAGAGACTGCATCAACCAGACCTGGCGAGGCTGGATAACTATATCCCTTGCAAACATCATATTGTTGGAATGTTGCAAACGAGATCTTCTTCGATGATCCAGAACCCGAATGCAAAGCAGACTTGGAAGGTGGCTTATGCATGGCAATCATATCGAGAGAAGCACACCTCTTAGAGGGACTGATTAAGATCCATTCAACATCACATTCTTTCTTCCAAATAATAAACTCACGTTTCCAATTAGGGCCACTGTCGTGGTTTTGTCACGGCAGATGTCCTGGAGAAAGGACTTAGTCGTGGAGCCATCGCGACGGGTTAGCTTGAAGGGGTTAAAGCGGACATAGGGACGCAGAGAGTTTTATACTAGTTCGGCCCCTTCGATGAAGGTAAAAGCCTACGTCTAGTTGTGATGGAATTGATGGGGTTTCGATGACTAGGGAGCAAACAAGCTTCGCCTAAGTCTCGAGTTGTTGTCTGTCCTTGAACCGCCGTCGGGTCGCCCCCTTATATACACGGGTGACGCGCGTCGGTCCACAGAGTCCCAACACCGGTTCATACTCGTATCCGGGTTGGTCTCTCCTTATTCCTAACTTACAATACAAGTTTACATACCAAGCCGGTTTACGGCTACAGGTCTTAAACCGACTACAGGCCTTGGGCCCTTATCTTCCTCCTTGGGCTTTAGCACCCTTGAACTACTGATGACGTTAACCCGGCCCAGATAGGCCGGTTTACGCCCAGTAGTAATATCCCCAACATTAGGCCCCAGATTGATTTGAACTGGTTCATGTCAATCCTTAGCAAAAAATCTTCATCTTCAACATCTTCTTGTATTTGTTGAACCGCCGTGATGTCACCTTCTCTGGCTACTGTAAACCGGCATGACGTCATCATAAAGACAACATCCATGATATCTTCTTTGTTTAATAGATCCGCAATAACCAAGGCGACAGCTCCGCTTCCAAGATTTGTGGTTCCTTGATTCACGCGCCTGACACATGTCTCTTGCCTTATAAATAGGACCGAAGGGTCATTTCTTTTCTCCCCTTCGTCCCCTTTCTCTTCGTCTTCCTCGCGTCGCCAGCCTCGGAGCTCCGCCGCCGCCGTTGACCTCTGCACCGTCTTGGGCTGCTGCATCAACCTGAACGCACCAGAGCACTGCGGTAGCTTTCCGCATCTTCCTCGATTCTGTTAAGCCTTCTGTTCTTCTTAACATAGATCTGTTCTAGGGTTTCGTGTTCTTGCCGTGTTCATCACTTGTTCATGCTCGTACTCAGACTCCTGGATAGATCTGTGAAACCCTGCTCTGAATAGCAGTAACTTTTAGCATCCTCCTGTAGTTTCATGCTCAAGATCATAGATCTCATCTATATATCTGCCCATTGATTCACTTCCGCTCTGCTTTAAGTCTTTGAATATTTTTCTTCCTTTTCTGAACTTGCTTTAGATCCAACGCTGTAGCTAGACCTTGTGAAACCTGTTTCCGCGTACTTATACATCCGCAACCTCACTTGCTTCAATATTTTAGATCAGGTGGTTTAACTTAGCACCAGAAAAAATTGACAAACCGGTACATACCATTAGTCCCCTTGTTGAACCGCCAGACCTCTTTAGCCAGACACTGTTGCTTCGTATAACTCCGGTTTAGATATAGCTATCTCCGGTTTAACATTGTACATACTAGTGTATACTTGACCAAACACATTCTTGAACCGGAATTACTTACTTTGTAGATTTCATCATGGCTAAACAAGTGTACGAGTGCAACTGGGCTCCTTCTCGCGTCACAGAAACTCAACTGAACAACTTAGTCTTGACTGGCGCTTTAAGCAGCAAAAACACTATTCATTTGAGGGTCCCTGGCAAAGAATGTCCGCCCACACCTCAAGAGGGAGAAGTTGTTGTTTTCGCAGATCACTTAGCCCGGGGTTTTAATCCGCCCGGTTCAAAATTCTACCGGGATGTCTTAGCCAACTTTCAACTCCGTCCGCAAGACACTGGCCCCAACTCTATCACCAACATCTGTCACTTTCAAGTGCTCTGTGAGGTGTTCTTTCAAGAGGAACCCACAGTTGAGTTGTTTAGAGATTGCTTCCATCTAAACAGCCGCACGGAATTTACTGACGGCTCCAATACAGAACTGGGTGGTGTGGCAATCCAGAAAAGGAAGGAGGTTACTTACCCTCACGCCAAACTGCACAGCCACCCCAAGGAGTGGAATCAATCATGGTTCTACTGCAAAGACACCTCCCCTGCTAATGAAAATCCTTTGCCTGGCTTTCGTCCGGAGCAGCTTAGCAACACACACCCCTTTCCACAAAGGTTTTCTGCCAAGGAGAGAAGTAAATATGCTCCTCAACTATCCAAGCTCAGAGCCTTCATGGCCAATGGCTTAAAAGGAATTGATCTTGCATGCTGTTGGATATCATGGAGCATACTGCCCCTCAGCCAGCGCTCCGGTTTGATGTGCGAGTATACTGGTAGTGTCGATGACCCACTCCGACATGTTAACATCCAGCTCACTGATGACGAGGTCACAGAAGTTGTGAAGAAAATGTTGAACGAACCAGAACACCTCTGCGCTCGAACCGGCCTGCTCCCCTTCTATGCTACCAATAAACCGCCAGGTGTAAGATTTTGACTGCACTCTTTTACTGAGCCTGTCATTGCTATTTTTGTATATTCCTTAATATCAACTGCTGCTTAAACAGGGCGATGATCCGTTTTGGAGCAAAAAGCTTCCTCAGGAGAAACCAGAAAAACCAGAAAGACCAATCCGGCCAAAAACCAAAGTCGTGAAGAGAACTACCCATAGGAAGAAAACCACTGCATCCTCTGATCCGGCTGCAGATGACGATGTGGGTAATCCGGACCTTAAGGTAGAACTTGATTCCCTTGGCTTATTTTTCACACGCCTTATTGACAATGATATTTGTCAGGATGATGCCGAAGCCAGTCATGCCGATATTGTAGAGGTAATTATTCTCTCTTCCGATTCAAATCCTTTGCCTTCACTAAAAATCCGTCAGGTAAACCGGAAGTTTAAATTTTCTCATCCTCTTGCTTACTTGGATCCCAAATTTCTTATGAAGACCCAACAACACGAAGCTCGCCGCACAACCCGGCACAGCGGCCAGGTAGTTACCTCCGCCGGTTTACCGAATAGCCCGGTTCGGAAACGCCATTCAGAGGTCTCTAATTTGCTTGTCAGTGCTTGTCTAAAGCGGGCTGTTTTCGTCAACCTCTTAATCCATCTGACTCCGATTATCAGGTTACTTCCCATTCCTCCTCTGGCGAGTCATCAGCTACTCAGCTGCCACCACTTAAGACGGTGCTTGGGTAAGCTATATTTACCGTAATATGTCTGGTGCATTCCTTTGTAATATACGTTGTATCTGATTTTTATTACTCCTTTCAAGGCCAAGCCTAGGCCGAGCAAGAAGGCTCGCCTGGATAAAACGGCCGAAGAAAATGCTGCTCCTGAACCGGATAGAGCGCCTGATCTTGAAGCGGCTATTCGTGAAGATATACCCAATGATCCGCCACTGCAAGACGATGATTTTATTACTGAAGAAAGGCCTATTGATAGTTCAGGCCCTGTTGACCAACCCACAAGTCCCATCTGGATTGAGAGATCCACCAGTCCATCCAAACCTGCTGATGAACCGACTGCCCCAGTGCAAACCGGTGAGTCTAAGGATGATGAGGTTGTGATTACTGGTATTGGCCGTTCAGAGCCAAGCAATCCCGTCATCTTAGCCAAACATACTGCCAAGGAAGAATTTGCTGCCATGGGCAAGGGCAAGTGGAATGTTGATCTGGCGACTTACGCTGCTCTGAATACCCAAGATCTTCATTCCAGCTACTTGAATCGGCTGTATACCAGCCGTGATTATGAAGCTGGCCTGGTGAATATGATGAAGGAAAAATTCGAGGTAACTTCCATGTGCTTTTTCCTGCTTGGATACTTCAATTTTGTTAACTCTCCTAGCCCCCAAGGACCGGTTTGTAATCTTCTTTCAAACCGGGACTTAATATAAATCTCAATGCTTCGAAATGCACTGATGTAGCCCCCAAGGGCCGGTTCAACTTAGCGTAGTTAAACTGGGACTTTAAGTAATTAATATCGCAGCATCAGAACTTATTCGAGCAAATAGCCATTAGCCCCCAAGTGCCATGTTGAATACTTGTATTGAGCTTGGGACTTTGTAACCAATTGAAAAATGAAGATCAAATATGCATTAGCCCCCAAGTGCCAAGTTGAATACTTGTATTGAGCTTGGGACTTTGTAACCAATTGAAAAATGAAGATCAAATATGCATTAGCCCCCAAGTGCCAGGTGCATAACTTGTTATGTGGTTGGTACTTCAATTCTTGTACCGTTTGTTAAATCATATGACTGTCTGTATGCAGGCTGAGCTGAAGACCAAAGAAAGCCAACTCACCGATCTTCAAGAAAATTTGAAATCCCAACAAGCTGAAACCTCAAAGGCGAAAGAGGAGTTGACCAGCGCTTTAAGCGTCATGGAACAGCTTAAGGAGGGCTTCAAGAAAGAGTGGGCGGATTGGGCCACTGAGAAGGCCGCTTTGACGAAGAAGGTTGAAACTGCTGAAGCCACCCTTAAACCGGTGGTAGATGAGTTGACCAGCGTAAAGCGGCAAGTGCATGCCATGACTACCGCCATATTTGGTAAGCTTCCTTTGACTTATGTAACAATTTGGCCTTCCTATGATAGGTCCGGTTTGTGAACTTTTGTAATGTTTCAGGGACACGCATTGGTCACTTGGGGTCAGATGTGCGGAAGAAGTTGAAGGCTGCCTATACACTGATAGAACAATTGTATACTGGTGCGCAGCGTATCATATCAACTACATCCCACTACAACCCGGCTCCCACCTTGATCCAAGACACCCTGAAGAGATTGTCTATGCTCCCCGCCCGGGTTGAAGAGCTGAAGAAATCCGCTGCTCGAACCGGTGCTATCAATGCCTTAATCCGGGCAAAAGCGTGGGTGCCGGATTTTGACCCTGTTGAAGCGGCGCAAGGCTATCCTCACTTAAAGGAAGATGGTTCAGAATTCAATGAGGAGGACTTGAGGGCGATAAACCGGGAGGTGCGCCCTCTAGCTTGTCAATTGGTGGAAGAAGCAGACTTGTCTCATTACCAAGCCCAATATGATAATCAGAACAAACGAGTGGCTGCACCAATTCCTGAAGCGGAGAATCTGACCCCTCCAATCCGTAAGCATACTTACGCTCCTGATATTGAACCGTCATTGCTGATTCATGAGGAAGCTGTCTTTCAAGCCTTAATGGGAATCGACTGGACAACTGTTGATTTCCAGCCACTGGGTAGAGAAGCAGAAGCTGAAGCAGCGCAGGATGACCCGCAACCATCAGACCTAGCTGGCGACCAAGCCTGAACTGGAGGCCGGTTTAAATGGCGGGTATTTTATATTCCGCTGAAAACAATGATCTTATTTGGGCACCATGTTGCCTTGTAATAGGGTAGCCAATACTCTTGCTTCTGAGATGCCTTCGTGCATAGGTGCTGATACTTTTGTTTGAATGATCGAAACCTTCAATCTATATTTCCTGCAATCACAAAATCTTAAACTGCCACGGCGATTGTACCGCCCGCCGGTTTATGACCTTTATATATATATGCAATGAAATTGAGGTATATGATCAAATTTTGTGATACAAAATACCTGCCATCGCTGGGCATGAAGTTGGCTTAGCCAATTTTGAAGCAGAGGTTTATAAACTTATACCGTCAAAGGAGAAAACAGCTCCTGTGTATACAATGCCGGTTTACCATGTAAACCGTGCCGGGTTATGATAAACACCCTGCTACTCCATAATAGGATGTTAACAGAAAAAGTCAAACCGGGCAAAGAATATCCGGATTAAAAATGGACCGTGTTCCGTCAATTGACAGTTTGAACCGGTTTAAAACGTTGTCGGTTTAAAAAACGCAACAAAAATAAAGCAACAGTTATTAAGAAAAATATTGAATCATAATATATACACTATCATAATATGTACATAAGTAGAGCCGATGGCTCAGGTATAGTAAGGCCGAAGATGAGCTATGTTCCACGGCCTGTTGGTCTCCTCCTCTGATGTACGTGAGTCTTTATGCTCTCAAATATCGATCAGATAGTATGACCCGTTGTGCAGATTCTTGCTGACCACAAAAGGTCCCCCCAAGGTGGGGATAACTTGTGCATATTAGTCTAATTTTGGATGAGCCGAAGCATGAAATCTCCTTCTTGAAAGGTTCTGGTTCTGACTCGGCGACTGTGATAACGACGAAGATCCTGTTGGTAAATCGCCGAGCGGGCAGCTGCTATGTCACGCTCCTCATCCAACAGGTCCAAAGCATCTTGTCGTGCCGTCTCGTTGTCCGCTTCAATATAACCCGCCACACGAGATGAGTCATGACGGATATCACTGGGGAGAACCGCCTCTGCTCCGTAGACCATGAAGAACGGTGTGTATCCTGTGGATCTGTTGGACGTAGTATTGATACTCCATAACACAGATGGTAGCTCTTCTACCCAACAACCCGGTGTCCTCTGCAAAGGAACCATAAGCCGGGGTTTGATGCCTCTCAAGATCTCTTGATTAGCTCTTTCTTCTTGACCATTGGACTGTGGGTGGGCTACTGATGAAACGTCAAGCCGGATGTGCTCACGTTCACAGAACTCCTTCATGGCCCCCTTGGACAAATTGGTACCATTATCTGTGATGATACTGTGTGGAAAGCTAAACCGGAAAATCACCTTTTTGATGAATTGAACCGCCGTGGCCGCATCACACTTGCTAACAGGTTCTGCCTCCACCCACTTTGTAAACTTGTCAACCACCACCAGGAGGTGGGTCTTCTTATCCTTGGACCTTTTGAAAGGCCCAACCATATCCAGCCCCCAAGTTGCAAACAGCCAAGTGATTGGAATCATCCTCAATTCTTGAGACGGCACATGAGCGCGTCTTGAAAACTTTTGGCAACCGTCACATCGTCTGACCAGATCCTCCGCATCAGCATGAGCAGTTAACCAATAAAAACCATGGCGGAACGCTTTAGCCACCAAAGATTTTGAACCGGCGTGATGACCACAATCTCCTTCGTGGATCTCACGCAAAATTTCACAGCCTTCTTCCGGAGACACACAGTGTTGAAACGCCCCTGACACACTGCAATGATGCAATTCGCCATTAACAATAGTCATAGACTTGGATCACCGGATTATCTGCCGGGCCAAGGTTTCATCCTCTGGTAGCTCGCCCCGGTTCATGTACGCAAGATAAGGAAGCGTCCAATCCGGAATGACATGAAGAGCTGCCACCAATTGAGCCTCCGGATCAGGAATAGCCAAATCCGCTTCACCAGGGAGCTTGACCGACGGGTTGTGCAGCACATCAAGAAAAACATTAGGCGGGACCGGTTTACGCTGAGAGCCCAACCGGCTTAAAGCGTCCGCCGCTTCATTCTTCCGACGGTCCATGTGGTCCACCTGATAGCCCTTGAAGTGACCTGCAACAATATCCACCTCACGATGATATGCAGCCATGAGTGGGTCCTTAGAATCCCAAGTGCCAGACACCTGTTGAGCCACTAGGTCCGAGTCACCAAAGCACTTAACCCGACTTAGATTCATCTCTTTAGTCATCCGGAGACCATGGAGCAAGGCTTCATACTCAGCTGCATTGTTAGTACAAGGGAACATTAAGCAGAGAACATAACAGAACTTGTCACCTCGTGGGGAAGTTAATACGACTCCAGCCCCCGAGCCCTCCAATTGCCTGGAACCATCAAAATGGATAGTCCAATATGTGTGATCCGGCTTCTCTTCAGGTGCTTGCAGCTCCGTCCAATCATTGATGAAATCAACAAGTGCTTGAGACTTCACCACCATCCGAGGCACGTACTTCAACCCGTGTGGCCCAAGTTCTATAGACCACTTGGCAATCCGGCCAGTCGCTTCCCGGTTCTGGATGATATCACCCAAGGGGGCAGAACTGACCACTGTGATGGGGTGCCCTTGGAAATACTGCTTCAGCTTCCGGCTTGCCATGAAAACTCCATATGCCAGCGTCTGCCAATGTGGATACCTTTGCTTGGATTCAATAAGTACCTCGCTGATATAGTAAACCGGACGCTGGACCGGATGCTCCTTGCCTGCCTCCTTCCGCTCCACCACAATAGCCACACTGACTGCACGAGCGTTAGCAGCAACATATAGCAATAGCGGCTCCTTGTCAATGGGAGCGGCAAGCAAAGGCGGATTGGCCAATTGCCGCTTTAAGTCCTCAAATGCCTTATCAGCAGCGGAACTCCAGACGAACTGATCCATCCTCTTCAACATCTGATACAAAGGAATTGCCTTCTCACCAAGGCGGCTGATAAACTGGCTCAACGCGGCAATCCGGCCAGCCAAACATTGAACGTCATTGATACACTTCAGTTTAGCCAGGGAGGTGATGGCTGTGATCTTCTCCGGATTAGCCTCAATTCCCCTGTTGGACACCAGAAAACCCAATAACTTGCCTGCCGGTACACCAAAAACACATTTGGCCGGATTGAGCATCATCTTGTACGTCCTCGGGTTATCAAAGGTTTCCTTCAAATCGTCAACCAGAGTCTCCTTCTTCCTTGACTTGACCACAATATCATCCACGTAAGCATGTACATTACGGCCAATCTGCTTGTGAAGACAATTTTGTACACACCGTTGATAGGTTGCCTGGGCACTCTTGAGCCCAAAAGGCATAGACACATAGCAGAAGGCTCCAAAGGGAGTTATGAATGCCGTCTTCTCCTGGTCCTTCACTGCCATTTTGATCCGATGATAGCCAGAATACGCATCCAAAAAACTCAAACGCTCACAACCCACCGTAGCATCAATAATTTGATCAATACGGGGGAGGGCAAAAGGATCTGCTGGACAAGCTTTATTAAGGTCTGTGTAATCCACACACATACGCCAGGTGCCGTTTTTCTTAAGGACCAGCACCGGATTAGCAAGCCACTCAGGGTGAAAAACTTCAACAATAAAGCCAGCTGCCAAGAGCCTGGCTACCTCTTCTCCAATAGCTTTGCGTCTTTCTTCGTTAAACCGGCGGAGGAACTGTTTCACCGGTTTGTATTTAGGATCCACATTAAGAGTGTGCTCAGCGAGTTGCCTCGGTACACCTGGCATGTCAGAAGGTTTCCATGCAAAAATGTCCTGATTCTCACGGATGAACTCGATGAGCGCGCTTTCTTATTTCGGATCCAGATTGGCAGTGATGCTGAACTGCTTGGACGAATCGCCAGGCACGAAGTCAACAAGCTTAGTCTTAGCTGCCGATTTGAACTTCAAGGCCGGATCATGCTCCGTAGTTGGTTTCTTCAATGGAGTCATGTCCACCGGATCAACATTGTCTTTGTAATATTTCAGTTCCTCTGTGGCACAAACCGACTCTGCGTAGGCTGCATCACCTTCCTCGCACTCCAAAGCGACTTTACGGCTCCCGTGAACTGTTATTGTCCCCTTGTGGCCCGGCATCTTATGCTGTAAATACACATAACAGGGCCGTGCCATAAACTTGGCGTAGGCCGGTCGCCCAAACAGGGCACGATATGGACTTTGGATTTTTACCACTTCAAACGTCAGTGTCTCCGACCTGGAATCATGATCATCTCCAAAGGCCACTTCCAGCGCTATCTTACCAACAGGATATGCTGACTTGCCAGGTACCACACCATGGAACACCGTATTGGACGGTTTGAGATCTTTATCTGTTAGTCCCATACGACGGAAGGTCTCATAGTACAGGATATTAATGCTGCTCCCTCCATCCATGAGTACCTTGGTGAACTTATAACCTCCCACCTGAGGCGCCACCACCAATTAATGCTAGCTGACCTGGATTGTCAACCTGGGGAGGGTGATCCTATCTACTCCATATGATTGGCTGCTCCGACTAGCGTAGATAATGGGGCATAGCCGGCTCAACAGAGTTGACTGCCCGCATCTGAACCTTCCGGTCTCGCTTGTCCAAGCTAGTGGTGAATACATGATACTGCCCACTATTCAACTGCTTTGGGTTGCTCTGGTAACCCGACTGCTGCTGTTGCTGGTTGTAACCACCCTGGTTATTCTGATTATTTTGATTGTCATGTCCGCCCGGATTACCATTAAATCCTGAACCGGAATTTCCTCCACCGTAACCCGGCCCGGATCTCGAGCCACTGCCGGAGCCGTGATCATACCGGAAAGCATTAGAATTCTTGAACTCCTGCATAATGTAGCAATCCTTCCAAAGGTGGTTTGCTGGCACCTCCTTTGTCCCATGCTTCGGACAGGGCTGGTTCAATAGATAATTTAGGCGGTCCGGGTTAGGGTTAGGCACTCCACTGCGATTCGGCGGTTTACCCTTGCGTTGCTGGCCCTTGTCCTGCGCGTTGGTATTAGCCACGAAGTCCATGTTGCCATCCGCTTTACGCTTGCCTCCGCCACCATTACCTGTCGAGTGATGTTGCTGACCTTTGGAGTTGCCGTTCTTCTTTCCCTTCCCTATCTTGTCATCATCAGACTCGGGATCCTTGGTACTATCAGGATCAGCATACTTTACCAAAGCGGCCATGAGAGTCCCCATGTCAGTGCAGTGGCGCTTCATCCGCCCTAACTTCAGCTTTAGGGGCCCAAACCGGCAATTGCCTTCCAGGATTATAACCGCGGTGTCAGCGTTGATGCGGTCTGATGAATGCAGAACTTGCGAGACCCGGCGCACCCAATGAGTCATTGATTCTCCTTCCTCCTGGACACAGGCAGCTAGATCCACTATCGACATAGGCTGCTTACACGTGTCCTTGAAATTACTGATAAACCGGGCTCGTAACTGGGCCCATGAACTGATAGAATTGGCCGGTAAGCTTTTTAACCAAGTACGGGCCGTTCCTTCAAGCATCATGGTGAAATACTTTGCACACGCCGCATCATCCACATCAAGCATCTCCATGGCCATCTCATAGCTCTCCACCCATGTCTCTGGAGGTTGATCCACCATATAATTTGGTACCTTGCGCGGGCCCTTGAAATACTTGGGCAGGCGCACATTGCGTAAAGCGGGGACAAGCCAAGGCACCCCCAAAGAGCTAGAGGTAACTCCAGGCTCGACCGAGGTGTTCGGACGAACCGGCGTAAGCTGACGAGCTTGATATTGTGCCGCTAACTCGGCCTCCCTGCGCGCTCGGGCCCAGTCCACCACTTCCTGAGCATTATCGACACCACCTGTCGGGTTGTTACCACGGGGCGCTCCACGTCGTGCATTACTTGACACGGCTAGTTCATCCATATGCCTGCTATAGCTCCGTCTTGGGCGAGGGGTAGAATGGATCCGGTCGCGGCTATACGAATACGCTTCCTGTTGGACCAAAGCTGTCCTAAGGAGCTCCTTGACCCGGCGCGTCTCTATCGCCTGCAGCGAATCACCTTCAATTGGAATGGCCTCCAGTCGTGCAGCAGCTGCAACAAGGTTGTCCATCGGGTTGGAGTAGTGACCCGGAGGTGTTGGCACAACCTGAAGTACACCAGTATTATGACGGGGCAGATCTATTAAACGGGGCTGGACCGGCGCGCCCGTCCCAGGTGCTTCCGCCTGGTTTACCACTAGCGGATTACCGGTTCCCGCTCCGAGGGTGTTGAAGAGGTCTCTGGCTTCGAAAACTGAAGGCAAACAAGATCGGTACTTCCTCCTCATGACTTCCTGCGACGCGTTCTGATCCAACATGAGCCTGTAGGCTTGCGCATCTAAAGCGGCCCGCTCTGCAGTCATCCTGGCATCTTCAGCTGCTAGGTCCGCCTTAGCCTGAGTGATTTGTTCCCTCACTTTTGCAATCTCCGCGTTGTGAGCGTCCTGATCCGCCGGGTTAGCCTCTGTCATGAGCGCAGCCAACGCATCGAACAGATCCGATAAAACTTGAGCCGGCGGGCGCATAGAGCCTCCTGCCCCGGCAGCCGTCGCCGCTACTGAACCGGAGATCATTGCCGCAGCGGTCGAAGAATGAAGCACTGCTTGTGTACCGGCCATGAATATTCCAACCCGGTTGGGCAGATCGGAGGGGTCCGGAATACTATCACCATCGAAACAGCCCCCAATCCGGCCATCTTGTAGATGATACAGAGATTCAGTTTCTCCGGTTGACGACTCGTCGCCGGTGTAAACAACGGTCTCGCCATCAGATTCTGATCCATCCTCATAACTTCCTCCGTGGATGACTCCCACGAAGGCACGCTTCACGGCCGGTTTAACCTGGGCAGATCGCGCACACTGAGCCATCACGACGAGGTCGGTGCAGGTGTCCAGCTCAGGGCCCGGTTCACCGATCTTGCCAATGAAAACGCGTATGCCACCAAAGGGGACCCGGTACCTGTACTCAATCGAGCCGGCCTCGGGGCCCCAGCCTGCATCGTCGATGTAGAGCTTGCCGCGACGACTCTTAGTCATCCGGCCCACAGCGTAGCCCTCGAGTCCTTCGAAGCGGCCCTCCAAGAACTTGAAACAATCGTGCGATAGCCCCACGGTGGGCGCCAACTATCGTGGTTTTGTCACGGCAGATGTCCTGGAGAAAGGACTTAGTCGTGGAGCCATCGCGACGGGTTAGCTTGAAGGGGTTAAAGCGGACACAGGGACGCAGAGAGTTTTATACTAGTTCGGCCCCTTCGATGAAGGTAAAAGCCGACGTCTAGTTATGATGGAATTGATGGGGTTTCAATGACTAGGGAGCAAACAAGCTTCGCCTAAGTCTCGAGTTGTTGTCTGTCCTTGAACCACCGCCGGGTCGCCCCCTTATATACACGAGTGACGCCCGTCGGTCCACAGAGTCCCAACACCGGTTCATACTCGTATCCGGGTCGGTCTCTCCTTATTCCTAACTTACAATACAAGTCTACATACCAAGCCGGTTTACGGCTACAGGTCTTAAACCGACTACAGGCCTTGGGCCCTTATCTTCCTCCTTGGGCTTTAGCACCCTTGAACTACTGATGACGTTAACCCGGTCCAGATAGGCCGGTTTACGCCTAGTAGTAATATCCCCAACAGCCACCATTACCCCATAGATGGAAAAAGCATTTGAATTGCGGACACACAAAAGATCACAATTGAAGAATAAGAAGACCAACACGTTTGCAAGAGACAATAAATGAGAATACCTTTTCTTTAATGAGTTGAACAGACATATCAATTGCTGATCCTCCAATTGCTGATTCCAATGCCGCCGCCACCGAATCATCATCAAGACGAAAGATGTGTCTGCTAAAAGACACGACCATAATGAAATGGCCCGTGTCATCCGAAGGGTGAATGCATTTCCCACAAGATCTAAAAACCTCCTCCGCAAAAGCCACTCCTTTGGAAAAGGCCAGATCCAAAGTTGATCCACCATGATGACCCATGTGAGATGGGTATAGGGTGATAGATCGGAGAACGCCGGAGATGATGGGTGGAGAAAGAACAAGGTTTACTGGTTGGAGAGGGAGATCGCCGGAGAGCCTAGGGCGCCGGTGGGAGGGGAGGTGGGATTCTCATGTTAGGCATCCTCCACCTGGGTATGGCTCCTGCCAGTTGCCGATAACTCCATTACAAAACATCCCCCTCTTTCGTCTTCGTTCATCGGTAACCTTACTTGGAGCTATATTTTTATTCAGCACATGATATGTGTTTTGCTTGGAGCGTCATTTTATTTTATTTTGTTTTGCTTGCTGTTTGGATAAAATCCCAAGATCTGACTTTCTTAAATGTTAGAGAGTCTTCACATAGTTACATAATTATTCGACTACTCATTGATCTTCACTTATATCTTTTGGAGTAGTTTGTCATTTGCTCTAGTGCATCACTTATATCTTTTTAGAGCACGACGGAGGTTTTATTTTGAAGAAATAGATGAACTCTCATGCTTCAATAATATTATTTTGAGAGTCTTAAACAGCATGTTAATTTGCTTGGGTTATAAAACTAGTCCTAATATGATGGGTATCCAAGAGGGATATAATAAAAACTTCCATATAAAGTGCATTGAATACTATGAGAAGTTTGATTCTTTATGATTGTTTTGAGATATGAAGATGGTGATATTAGAGTCATGCTAGTAGAGTAGTTGTGAATTTGAGAGATACTTGTGTTAAACTTTGTGATTCCCGTAGCATGCACCTATGGTGAACCGTTATGTGATGAAGTTGGAGCATGATTTATTTATTGATTGTCTTCCTTATGAGTGGCGGTCGGGGACGAGCGATGGTCTTTTCCTACCAATCTATCCCCTAGGAGCATGCGTGTGGTACTTCATTTTGATAATAATAGATTTTTGCAATAAGTATATGAGTTCTTTATAACTAATGTTGAGTCCATGGATTATACGCACTCTCACCCTTCCACCATTGCTAGCCTCTCTAGTACCGCGCAACTTTCGCCGGTACCTACACCCACCATATACCTTCCTCAAAACAGCCACCATACCTACCTATTATGGCATTTCCATAGCCATTCCGAGATATATTGCCATGCAAATTTCCACCGTTCCATTTATTATGACATGCTCCATCATTGTCATATTGCTTTGCATGATCATGTAGTTGACATCGTATTTGTGGCAAAGCCACCGTTCATAATTTTTCATACATGTCACTCTTAAATCATTGCACATCCCGGTATACCGCCGAAGGAATTCACATAGAGTCATATTTTTGTTCTAAGTATTGAGTTGTAATTCTTGAGTTGTAAGTAAATAAAAGTGTGATGATCTTCATTATTAGAGCATTGTCCCAGTGAGGAAAGGATGATGGAGACTATGATTCCCCCATAAGTCGGGATGAGACTCCGGACAAAAAAGAAAAATATAGTGGCCATAAAAAAATGAGAAAGGCCCAAATAAAAAAATGAGAGAAAAAGAGAGAAGGGGCAATGCTACTATCCTTTTACCACACTTGTGCTTCAAAGTAGCACCATGATCTTCACGATAGAGAGTCTCCTATGTTGTCACTTTCATATACTAGTGGGAATTTTTCATTATAGAACTTGGCTTGTATATTCCAATGATGGGCTTCCTCAAAATGCCCTAGGTCTTCATGAGCAAGCGAGTTGGATGCACACCCACTTAGTTTTTTTAGCTTTCATACACTTATTGAAGGAAATATGCCCTAGAGGCAATAATAAAGTTATTATTTATTTCCTTATATCATGCTAAAAGTTTCTTATTCATGCTAGAATTGTATTAACCGGAAACATAATATATGTGTGAATACATAGACAAACAGAGTGTCGCTAGTATGCCTCTACTTGACTAGCTCATTAATCAAAGATGGTTATGTTTCCTAACCATGGACAAAGAGTTGTCATTTGATTAACGGGATCACATCATTAGTTGAATGATCTGATTGACATGACCCATTCCATTAGCTTAGCACCCGATCGTTTAGTATGTTGCTATTGCTTTCTTCATAACTTATACATGTTCCTATGACTATGAGATTATGCAACTCCCGTTTGCCGGAGGAACACTTTGTGTGCTACCAAACGTCACAAGGTAACTGGGTGATTATAAAGGAGCTCTATAGGTGTCTCCAAAAGTACATGTTGGGTTGGCGTATTTCGAGATTAGGATTTGTCACTCCGATTGTCGGAGAGGTATCTCTGGGCCCTCTCGGTAATGCACATCACTGAAGCCTTGCAAGCATTGCAACTAATGAGTTAGTTGCGGGATGATGTATTACGGAACGAGTAAAGAGACTTGCCGGTAACGAGATTGAACTAGGTATGGGATACCGACGATCAAATCTCAGGCAAGTAACATACCGATGACAAAGGGAACAACGTAAGTTGTTATGCGGTCTGACCGATAAAAGATCTTCGTAGAATATGTAGGAGCCAATATGAGCATCCAGGTTCCGCTATTGGTTATTGACCGGAGACGTGTCTCGGTCATGTCTACATTGTTCTTGAACCCGTAGGGTCCGCACGCTTAAGGTTACGATGACAGTTATATTATGAGTTTATGCATTTTGATGTACCGAAGTTTGTTCGGAGTCCCGGATGTGATCACGGACATGACGAGGAGTCTCGAAATGGTCGAGACATAAAGATTGATATATTGGAAGCCTATGTTTGGATATCGGAAGTGTTCCGGGTGAAATCGGGATTTTACCGGAGTACCGGGAGGTTACCGGAACTCCCCGGGAGGTATATGGGCCTTAGTGGGCCTTAGTGGAAGAGAGGAGAGGTGGCCATAGATGGGCCGCGCGTCCCTCCCCCCCCCCTTGGTCCGAATAGGACAAGGAGAGGAGGCCGGCCCCCCTTCCTCCTCTCTATCCTCTTTTCCCCCCTCCGCAAATCATATTCCAACTAGGAAAGGGGGGGAGTCCTACTCCCGAAGGGAGTAGGACTCCTCCTGGCGCGCCTCCTCTTGGCCGCCCCCCCCCCCTTGAGCCTTTATATACGGAGGCAAGGGGCACCCCTAGACACAAAAAGTTGATCCGCGTGATCATATTCTTAGCCGTGTGTGGTGCCCCCTTCCACCATAGTCCTCGATAATATTGTAGCGGTGCTTAGGCGAAGCCCTGCGACGGTAGAACATCAAGATCGTCACCACACCGTCGTGCTAACGGAACTCTTCCCCGACACTTTGCTGGATCGGAGTCTGGGGATCGTCATCGAGCTGAATGTGTGCTAGAACTCGGAGGTGTCGTAGTTTCGGTACTTGATCGGTCGGGCCGTGGAGACGTACGACTACATCAAACAAGTTAACGCTTCCGTTGTCGATCTACAAGGGTACGTAGATCACACTCTCCCCCTATCGTTGCTATGCATCACCATGATCTTGCGTGTGCGTAGGAAATTTTTTTGAAATTACTACGAAACGCAACAGTGGCATCCGAGCCTAGGTTTTATGTGTTGATGTTATATGCACGAGTAGAACACAAGTGAGTTGTGGGCGATATAAGTCATACTGCTTACCAGCATGTCATACTTTGGTTCGACGGTATTGTTGGACGAAGCGGCCCAGACCGGCATTACGCGTACGCTTACGTGAGACCGGTTCTCCCGACGTGCTTTGCACAAAGGTGGCTAGCGGGTGACAGTTTCTCCAACTTTAGTTGAACCGAGTGTGGCTACGCGCGGTCCTTGCGAAGGTTAAAACAGCACCAACTTGACAAACTATCGTTGTGGTTTTGATGCGTAGGTAAGATTGGTTCTTGATTAAGCCCGTAGCAGCCACGTAAAACTTGCAACAACAAAGTAGAGGATGTCTAACTTGTTTTTGCAGGGCATGTTGTGATGTGATATGGTCAAGACATGATGCTAAATTTTATTGTATGAGATTATCATGTTTTGTAACCGAGTTATCGGCAACTGGCAGGAGCCATATGGTTGTCGCTTTATTGTATGCAATGCAATCGCGCTGTAATGCTTTACTTTATCACTAAGCGGTATCGATAGTCGTGGAAGCATAAGATTGGCGAGACGACAACGATGCTACGATGGAGATCAAGGTGTCGCGCCGGTGACGATGGTGATCACGACAGTGCTTCGAGGATGGAGATCACAAGCACAAGATGATGATGGCCATATCATATCACTTATATTGATTGCATGTGATGTTTATCTTTTTATGCATCTTATCTTGCTTTGATTGACGGTAGCATTATAAGATGATCTCTCACTAATTATCAAAAAGTGTTCTCCCTGAGTATGCACCGTTGCGAAAGTTCTTCGTGCTGAGAAACCACGTGATGATCGGGTTTGATAGGCTCTACGTTCAAATACAACGGGTGCAAAACAGTTGCACACGCAGAATACTCAGGTTATACTTGACGAGCCAAGCATATACAGATATGGCCTCGGAACACGGAGATTGAAAGGTCGAGCGTGAATCATATAGTAGATATGATCAACATAGTGATGTTCACCAATGAAACTACTCCATCTCACGTGATGATCGGACATGGTTTAGTTGATTTGGATCACGTAATCACTTAGAGGACTAGAGGGATATCTATCTAAGTGGGAGTTCTTTAAGTAATATGATTAATTGAACCTAAATTTATCATGAACTTAGTACCTGATAGTATCTTGCTTATGTATGTTTGATTGTAGATAGATGGTCCGTGTTGTTGTTCCGTTGAATTTTAATGCGTTCCTTGAGAAAGCAAAGTTGAAAGATGATGGTAGCAATTACACGGACTGGGTCCGTAACTTGAGGATTATCCTCATTGCTGCACAGAAGAGTTACGTCCTGGAAGCACCGCTGGGTGCCAGGCCTGCTGCTGGAGCAACACCAGATGTTATGAACATTTGGCAGAGCAAAGCTGATGACTACTCGATAGTTCAATGTGCCATTCTTTACGGCTTAGAACCGGGACTTCAACGACATTTTGAATGTCATGGGGCATATGAGATGTTCCAGGAGTTGAAGTTAATATTTCAAGCAAATGCCCGGATTGAGAGATATGAAGTCTCCAATAAGTTCTATAGCTGCAAGATGGAGGAGAACAGTTCTGTCAGTGAGCATATACTCAAGATGTCTGGGCATTGTAATCACTTGATTCAACTGGGAGTTAATCTTCCGGATGATAGCGTCATTGACAGAATTCTCCAATCACTTCCACCAAGCTACAAGAGTTTCGTGATGAACTATAATATGCAAGGGATGAATAAGACTATTCCCGAGCTCTTCGCAATGCTGAAAGCTGCGGAGGTAGAAATCAAGAAGGAGCATCAAGTGTTGATGGTCAACAAGACCACTAGTTTCAAGAAAAAGGGTAAAGGGAAGAAGAAGGGGAACTTCAAGAAGAACAGCAAGCAAGTTGCTGCTCAAGAGAAGAAACCCAAGTCTGGACCTAAGCCTGAAACTGAGTGCTTCTACTGCAAGCAGACTGGTCACTGGAAGCGGAACTGCCCCAAATATTTGGTGGATAAGAAGGATAGCAAGGTGAACAAAGGTATATGTGATATACATTTTATTGATGTGTACCTTACTAATGCTCGCAGTAGCACCTGGGTATTTGATACTGGTTCTGTTGCTAATATTTGCAACTCGAAACAGGGACTACGGATTAAGCGAAGATTGGCTAAGGACGAGGTGACGATGCGCATGGGAAACGGTTCCAAAGTCGATGTGATCGCGGTCGGCGCGCTACCTCTACATCTACCTTCGGGATTAATATTAGACATAAATAATTGTTATTTGGTGCCAGCGTTAAGCATGAACATTATATCTGGATATTGTTTGATGCGAGACGGTTATTCATTTAAATCAGAGAATAATGGTTGTTCTATTTATATGAGTAATATCTTTTATGGTCATGCACCCTTGAAGAGTGGTCTATTATTATTGAATCTCGATAGTAGTAACACACATATTCATAATGTTGAAGCCAAAAGATGCAGAGTTGATAATGATAGTGCAACTTATTTGTGGCACTGCCGTTTAGGTCATATCGGTGTAAAGCACATGAAGAAACTCCATACTGATGGACTTTTGGAACCACTTGATTATGAATCACTTGGTACTTGCGAACCGTGCCTCATGGGCAAGATGACTAAAACGCCGTTCTCCGGTACTATGGAGAGAGCAACAGATTTGTTGGAAATCATACATACAGATGTATGTGGTCCGATGAATATTGAGGCTCGTGGTGGATATCGTTATTTTCTCACTTTCACAGATGACTTAAGCAGATATGGGTATATCTACTTAATGAAACATAAGTCTGAAACGTTTGAAAAGTTCAAAGAATTTCAGAGTGAAGTTGAAAATCATCGTAACAAGAAAATAAAGTTTCTACGATCTGATCGTGGAGGAGAATATTTGAGTTACGAGTTTGGTGTACATTTGAAACAATACGGAATAGTTTCGCAACTCACGCCACCCGGAACACCACAGCGTAATGGTGTGTCCGAACGTCGTAATCGTACTTTACTAGATATGGTGCGATCTATGATGTCTCTTACTGATTTGCCGCTATCGTTTTGGGGTTATGCTTTGGAGACGGCCGCATTCACGTTAAATAGGGCACCATCAAAATCCGTTGAGACGGCGCCTTATGAACTATGGTTTGGCAAGAAACCAAAGTTGTCGTTTCTGAAAGTTTGGGGCTGCGATGCTTATGTGAAAAAGCTTCAACCTGATAAGCTCGAACCCAAATCGAAGAAATGTGTCTTCATAGGATATCCAAAAGAGACTATTGGATACACCTTCTATCACAGATCCGAAGGCAAGACTTTTGTTGCTAAGTTCGGAAACTTTCTGGAGAAGGAGTTTCTCTCGAAAGAAGTGAGTGGGAGGAAAGTAGAACTTGACGAGGTAACTGTACCTGCTCCTTTATTGGAAAGTAGTGCATCACAGAAAACTGTTTCTGTGACACCTACACCAATTAGTCAGGAAGCTAATGATAATGATCATGAAACTTCAGGGCAAGATACTACTGAGCCTCGTAGATCAACCAGAGTGAGATCCGCGCCAGAGTGGTACGGTAATCCTGTTCTGGAAGTCATGCTACTAGATCATGATGAACCTACGAACTATGAAGAAGCGATGGTGAGCCCAGATTCCGCAAAATGGCTTGAAGCCATGAAATCTGAGATGGTATCCATGTATGAGAACAAAGTGTGGACTTTGGTTGACTTGCCCAATGATCGGCAAGCAATTGAGAATAAATGGATCTTCAAGAAGAAGACTGACGCCGATGGTAATATTACTGTCTACAAAGCTCGACTTGTCGCAAAAGGGTTTCGGCAAGTTCAAGGGATTGACTACAATGAGACCTTCTCACCCGTAGCGATGCTTAAGTCTGTCCGAATCATGTTAGCAATTGCCGCATTTTATGATTATGAAATTTGGCAGATGGATGTCAAAACTGCATTCCTGAATGGATTTCTGGAAGAAGAGTTGTATATGATGCAACCAGAGGGTTTTGTCGATCCAAAGGGAGCTAACAAAGTGTGCAAGCTCTAGCGATCCATTTATGGACTGGTGCAAGCCTCTCGGAGTTGGAATAAACGCTTTGATAGTGTGATCAAAGCATTTGGTTTTATACAGACTTTTGGAGAAGCCTGTATTTACAAGAAAGTGAGTGGGAGCTCTGTAGCATTTCTGATATTATACGTGGATGACATATTACTGATTGGAAATGATATAGAATTTTTGGATAGCATAAAGGGATACTTGGATAAGAGTTTTTCAATGAAAGACCTCGGTGAAGCTGCTTACATATTAGGGATTAAGATCTATAGAGATAGATCAAGACGCTTAATTGGACTTTCACAAAGCACATACCTTGACAAAGTTTTGAAGAAGTTCAAAATGGATCAAGCAAAGAAAGGGTTCTTACCTGTGTTACAAGGTGTGAAGTTGAGTCAGACTCAATGCCCGACCACTGCAGAAGATAGAGAGAAAATGAAAGATGTTCCCTATGCTTCAGCCATAGGCTCTATCATGTATGCAATGCTGTGTACCAGACCTGATGTGTGCCTTGCTATAAGTCTAGCAGGGAGGTACCAAAGTAATCCAGGAGCGGATCACTGGACAGCGGTCAAGAACATCCTGAAGTACCTTAAAAGGACTAACGATATGTTACTCGTATATGGAGGTGACAAAGAGCTCATCGTAAACGGTTACGTTGATGCAAGCTTTGACACTGATCCGGACGATTCTAAATCGCAAACCGGATACGTGTTTACATTAAACGGTGGAGCTGTCAGTTGGTGCAGTTCTAAACAAAGCGTCGTGGCAGGATCTACATGTGAAGCGGAGTACATAGCTGCTTCGGAAGCAGCAAACGAAGGAGTCTGGATGAAGGAGTTCATATCCGATCTGGGTGTCATACCTAGTGCATCGGGTCCAATGAAAATCTTTTGTGACAATACTGGTGCAATTGCCTTGGTGAAGGAATCCAGATTTCACAAAAGAACCAAGAACATCAAAAGACGCTTCAATTCCATCCGGGATCTAGTCCAGGTGGGAGACATAGAGATTTGCAAGATACATACAGATCTGAATGTAGTAGACCCGTTGACTAAGCCTCTTCCACGAGCAAAACATGATCAGCACCAAGGCTCCATGGGTATTAGAATCATTACTGTGTAATCTAGATTATTGACTCTAGTGCAAGTGGGAGACTGAAGGAAATATGCCCTAGAGGCAATAATAAAGTTATTATTTATTTCCTTATATCATGATAAAAGTTTATTATTCATGCTAGAATTGTATTAACCGGAAACATAATACATGTGTGAATACATAGACAAACAGAGTGTCACTAGTATGCCTCTACTTGACTAGCTCCTTAATCAAAGATGGTTATGTTTCCTAACCATGGACAAAGAGTTGTCATTTGATTAACGGGATCACATCATTAGTTGAATGATCTGATTGACATGACCCATTCCATTAGCTTAGCACCCGATCGTTTAGTATGTTGCTATTGCTTTCTTCATAACTTATACATGTTCCTATGACTATGAGATTATGCAACTCCCGTTTGCCGGAGGAACACTTTGTGTGCTACCAAACGTCACAACGTAACTGGGTGATTATAAAGGAGCTCTACAGGTGTCTCCAAAAGTACATGTTGGGTTGGCGTATTTCGAGATTAGGATTTGTCACTCCGATTGTCGGAGAGGTATCTCTGGGTCCTCTCGGTAATGCACATCACTGAAGCCTTGCAAGCATTGCAACTAATGAGTTAGTTGCGGGATGATGTATTACAGAACGAGTAAAGAGACTTGCCGGTAACGAGATTGCACTAGGTATGGGATACCGACGATCGAATATCAGGCAAGTAACATACCGATGACAAAGGGAACAACGTATGTTGTTATGCGGTCTGACCGATAAAAGATCTTCGTAGAATATGTAGGAGCCAATATGAGCATCCAGGTTCCGCTATTGGTTATTGACCGGAGACGTGTCTCGGTCATGTCTACATTGTTCTCGAACCCGTAGGGTCCGCACGCTAAAGGTTACGATGACAGTTATATTATGAGTTTATGCATTTTGATGTACCGAAGTTTGTTTGGAGTCCCGGATGTGATCATGGACATGACGAGGAGTCTCGAAATGGTCGAGACATAAAGATTGGTATATTGGAAGCCTATGTTTGGATATCGGAAGTGTTCCGGGTGAAATCGGGATTTTACCGGAGTACCGGGAGGTTACCGGAACCCCCGGGGAGGTATATGGGCCTTAGTGGAAGAGAGGAGAGGTGGCCATAGATGGGCCGCGCGCCCCTCCCCCCCCCCTTGGTCCAAATAGGACAAGGAGAGGAGGCCGGCCCCCCTTCCTCCTCTCTCTCTCCTCTTTTCCCCCCTCCGCGAATCCTATTCCAACTAGGAAAAGGGGGGAGTCCTACTCCCGGAGGGAGTAGGACTCCTCCTGGCACGCCTCCTCTTGGCCGCCCCCCCCCCCCTTGAGCCTTTTATATACGGAGGCAAGGGGCACCCCTAGACACAAAAAGTTGATCCACGTGATCATATTCTTAGCCGTGTGCAGTGCCCCCTTCCACCATAGTCCTCGATAATATTGTAGCGGTGCTTAGGCGAAGCCCTACGACGGTAGAACATCAAGATCGTCACCATGTCGTCGTGCTGACGGAACTCTTCCCCGACACTTTGCTGGATCGGAGTCCGGGGATCATCATCGAGCTGACCGTGTGCTAGAACTCGGAGGTGCCGTAGTTTCGGTACTTGATCGGTCGGGCCGTGGAGACGTACGACTACATCAACCAAGTTAACGCTTCCGTTGTCGATCTACAAGGGTACGTAGATCACACTCTCCCCCTCTCATTGCTATGCATCACCATGATCTTGCGTGTGCGTAGGAAATTTTTTGAAATTACTACGAAACCCAACACTTATAGCTCTAGTGCATCCGTTGCATGGAAATCCCTACTCACTCACATTGATATCTATTGATGGGCAACTTCATAGCCCGTTGATACACCTAGTTGATGTGAGACTATCTTCTCCCTTTTTGTCTTCTCCACAACCACCATTCTATTCCACCTATAGTGCTATGTCCATGGCTCACGGTCATGTATTGCGTGAAGATTGAAAAAAGTTTGAGAACATCAAAAGTATGAAACAATTTCTTGGCTTGTCATCGAGGTTGTGCATGATTTAAATATTTTGTGTGATGAAGATAGAGCATAACCAGACTATATGATTTTGTAGGGATAGCTTGCTTTGGCCATGTTATTTTGAGAAGACGTGGTTGCTTTGTTAGTATTCTTGAAGTATTATTGTTTTCATGTCAATATTAAACTTTTGTTTTGAATCTTATGGATCTGAATATTCTTGCCACAATAAAGAAGATTACATTGATAAATATGTTAGGTAGCATTCCACATCAAAAATTCTGTTTTTATCATTTACCTACTCGAGGACGAGCAGGAATTAAGCTTGGGGACGCTCGATACGTCTTCAACGTATCTATAACTTTTTATTGTTCCATGCTATTATATTATCCATCTTGGGTGTTTTATATGCATTTATATGTTGTTTTATATGATTTTTGGGACTAACCTATTAACCTAGAGCCCAGTGCCAGTTTCTGTTTTTTTCCTTGTTTTTGAGTTTTACAGAAATGGAATACCAAACGGAGTCCAATTGACATGCCAATTTTTGATGATTTTTTATGGACCAAAAGAAGCCTCCGGAGTAAAAGAGTTGGGCCAGAAGAGTCCCGAGCCATCCACGAGGGTGGAGGGCGCCCTACCCCCCTGGGCGCGCCCCCTATCTCGTGGATGACTCGGAGACCCCCCTGGCGTGAGACCGACGCCGAAAATTCCTATAAATACAGAAACCCCCAGAAAAAAACCTAGATCGGGAGTTCCGCTGCCGCAAGCCTCTGTAGCCACCAAAAACCAATCAGGACCCTGTTCCGGCACCCTCACCGGTGGCCATCTTCATCATCCCGGCGCTCTCCATGACGAGGAGGGAGTAGTTCACCCTCGGGGCTGAGGGTATGTACCAGTACTATGTGTTTGATCTCTCTCTCGTGTTCTTGATTTGGCACGATCTTGATGTACCGCGAGCTTTGCTACTATAGTTGGATCTTATGATGTTTCTCCCCCTCTACCTTGAAATGGATTGAATTTCCCTTTGAAGTTATCTTATCGGATTGAGTCTTTAAGGATTTGAGAACACTTGATGTATGTCTTGCGTGGGATACCCGTGGTGACAATGGGGTATTCTATTGATCCACTTGATGTATGTTTTGGTGATCAACTTGCGGGTTCCGTGACCTTGGGAATCTATGCATAGGGGTTGGCACACGTTTTCGTCTTGACTCTCTGGTAAAAACTTTGGGGCACTTTTTGAAGTTCTTTGTGTTGGTTGAATAGATGAATCTGAGATTGTCTGATGCATATCGTATAATCATACCCACGGTTACTTGATGTGACATTGGAGTATCTAGGTGACATTAGGGTTTTGGTTGATATGTGTCTTAAGGTGTTATTTTACTACGAACTCTAGGGCTGTTTGTGACACTTATAGGAATAACCCAACGGATTGATCGGGAAGAATAACTTTGAGGTGGTTTCGTACCCTACAATAATCTCTTCGTTTGTTCTCCTCTATTAGTGACTTTGGAGTGACTTTTTTTTGCATGTTGAGGGATAGTTATATGATCCAGTTATGTTATAATTGTTGAGAGAATTTGCACTAGTGAAAGTATGAACCCTTGGCCTTGTTTTGAAGCATTGCAATACCGTTTGTGCTCACTTTTATCATTAGTTACCTTGCTGTTTTTATAATTTTAGATTACAAAAACCTATATCTACCATCCATATTGCACTTGTATCACCATCTCTTCACCGAACTAGTGCACCTATACAATTTACCATTGTATTGGGTGTGTTGGGGACACAAGAGACTCTTTGTTATTTGGTTGCAGGGTTGTTTGAGAGAGACCATCTTCATCCTACACCTCTCACGGATTGATAAACCTTAGGTCATCCACTTAAGGGAAATTTGCTACTGTCCTACAAACCTCTGCACTTGGAGGCCCAACAATGTCTACAAAAAGAAGGTTGTGTAGTAGACATCAGCGTGGGGCAGACGGCTCCAGCGGCGACCCGCGGCGGCTCCGGCGGCTCCAGCAGCGACCCGCGGCGGCTCCAGCGCCGACCGCGGCAAGCACCTCCAGCGGCGGCAGCGGGTGCGGAGAGCCCGGGCAGCCGGAGGCGGGGGCGCGACTGCGGAAGCCGCATCATGCAAGGAGCTGCAGCAGGGGCACGACAGTGGCGAGCCGTGCGTGGCGGAGGCGCGGCCCGGGCGTAGCAGGTGTGGGCAAGCGCGCGTGGTACGGGGACGGGGACCACGTTGCGCATGGCGAGGGGCGGCCACGAGCGCCGCGGGCGCGCGCATGCGGGTGCAGCTCGGAGCACGAGCTCCGGCGCTCGGCCACGGCGTTGATGCGGCAAGTAACCGAGTGGGGGAGTAGAGGGGAAGCAGCGGGCGCTCACGATGGTGACGGGAAGCTGCACGGGGTGGTCGGGGATGCGGCGAAGAGCGGCTCCGGTAGTTTGCGGTGCGGCGAACTGCTCGTGAGGAGGAGAGGTTGTGCGGGCGAGAGGGTCACCGGAGAAAGAGATCGATGCGGCAGCGACCTTCACCGGAGGCGGAGAAGATGAAGTACTCCCGCGGCGGTTGCTCCGCACGCACGCAAGGCCGCGACACACCAGCACGGCCGAGGCGGCTCCAGCCGACGTGGTTGCGCCACTGTCTCCAGTCCCGACCAACGCCGGAGAGGTGCTTCGCTGGGGTGTCGCCATGGAGAAGAGTGCGGAGTGCACAAGAGGTGTTCGAGGAAATGCCAGAGAGAGAGAGGAGGAGGAAGAAGATTGATGCTGACAGGTGGGTCCATCCTGTCAGAAAGGCGTTTAGAAGAGGCGAATCAAGCACTTTCGCGACATGGTAGTTTTTAGTCAAAGATTAGTGAAAAAGTAATAGTTTTTTGCTCAAATTTGTAAAGTGATAGTTTATAGGCATGGTTTCACGAAATGTGATAGTTTTTTGTTAAATACTCTAGACGAGGCCACCGCCTGCTCTCGAAGTCCATGTCCCTGTCCAGTACCAATCGTGCACAGAATCGCCGAGCTGTACTGCAAGCTCGGCGCCCCTACGGGTGCACGGCGCCTCATCGAGGGAGCGTCGCGGGGTGAAGCGGAAGGAGGCTGCAAGAAGGTGCTCCAGCTGCACGAGGAGATACCCGCGGCATCCAGCAGGGTAAGTGTGGAACACCCGCTTCGTGGTGCCCGACATTGACGAGGGCTCTAAGGAACATGCACTCGTGTACCACAACGAGCCATCTTTTTTTTTTTTACCTCTCTTCAAAAAAAAAAACGAGCAATCTTTTTTGATTTTGCTCCTATCTCTACATCTCTGCTTAAATGGTGCTCACAGCGAAAGCTGGTTGCATTTTACTCTTTTCTACTCTCTCAGATCCTAAATATAGTTATGTCTTTTTAGATATTCCAACATAGACTACATACGAAGCAAAACGAGTGAATCTATAATCTAAAGTTATGTCTATATACATCCGTATGTAGTCCGTATTGAAATCTCTAAAAAGACTTATATTTAGAAACTGAGAGAGTAACATCCAACAGTGATCTTGATTTGCTAGTCATGCTCTCTCTAAGTAAGTGACATGGAGACTTTTAGAGGCACTTACATTGCTGATGCAAATGTAGTTATACACAGCATGTGAGATCTATGAATATGCCGAATGCTTTTCTATAGAAGCTTTAACAGTGGTCCCAGCTCCTGTATGGCTATCCTTATCTCAGTTTCTGTTACATCATGTTTCAACGACCTTGATGATCATAAAACAATCCATGATGCAGCTAGTTAAGTGGTTGTCTGCCTCTTCTTGCATATTGGGAGAGCGATTGGCTTTCTCAAACTTGTCTTGTCCGCTTGTCTCTGCTCCCTCCTTTCGTAGTACAGTATCAGTTTTCTTCTTCTCACAACCAATATATTTCTGCTTTTTCTCCACCCGGAATGACCCAAAACGCCTAATGCTGTTTTGGAAAATGACTGTAGGTCACATACTTAGTATAAGCTCCAGGCTTGGAGGAGACTGCCTTTTTTGCAGTTTCCAACTAGTTTACCATGCCGACATATTTATTTAGTCCAATATTTTTCATATTATTTATAATACTGAGTTTCCGGATGGACCTGCGGGCCAAAAAACCTGGACCTGAAGCTAATTCCGATCGTCGAAAAGCTGAGCCGGGCAACAAGGAACAGATCTGTAGGGCATCACCTGTATCCCATTATGGACAACTTTTAATCATATTTTGGTCAGTTGTTGCGCAATACATCACTATGAATGGATAATTTAGCTAATCCTGTCTTGAGAATACCACTTTATATTTTAGAATCCTTTCAGTTTACAGGTTGTGTGGCTGTGCGCTTCAGGCCACTGCTGCTGATGCTGAGTGAGACTGTCAGCTAAAGCAACACATTTGATTCAGTGCTTTCCCATAAAACAGCAACGCCACCAGGTTTGTTTCTAGATCATTAAGTTTACTCCCAATTGAATGAAACCTCAGTATACATCCTTGCAAATAGGCAGTAGCTACTCCAGTATTTTGTGTTTGAGTGTGAGATAAGCGTCGCATTGATGAGGCTCATGAAGTTATTGTTCTCGCGGAGTGGGTTATACTGAATTCATGCTCCAGTCAATTCATTCAAAAGTCTGAACTGTGGGAGAGGGTCGGACATTATACTCCAGCAGGTCACGTAGCTTTCCAGTTTTATGAAACATAGCAATTAGCAATATTCAACAAAATCGGTACTGATTTGTCTCTTTTGTTTTTTAAACAAGGCAGTACTGATTTGTCTCTGGAATTTATGGTGGATGGCGTATCTTGGTGTTTGATAAACAGTGCTCAATAAATGGTTTCCTTGAGTATGTTTGCAGTGATGTATGCAATGGTGCAAGGAAGTGATGGACCTTATCCGTTATGCTTATCACTCTCGAGTGAGCTGCACATGGAGAAAAGATCAGATGACGGTCCAGCCTGGAAGAACATGCATGCTGGAAGGTGGGGAGAAAGGAAAGGAAATGAAATGAAGCTATATGAGCCTATATGTACACCCGAACTAGCAAGGCAAGTCCATGTTACCCTGTTAGGCATAAACCCCGTGATCTGTTATGCATGCCTACTCCACTGCCTTCTTAAAATCTCATCTTCTTTTTCTGCGAGAATTTTTCACTTTCCTGTACGATAAATAACAACTGCATAGAAATGCTGCAATTGATTTTAATTATGACAGCATTTTATATACCAGGAATCCTGTCCTCATAATCTAACGCGTTTTCAGCCAAAAAGGGAAGAAATTCTAAAGCATTGTAAGCCGCCTTTTGCCCTACTTGTGTACCTGTCAGTTGAATTTTTTCCTCCACTCCATCCATTTCGAGCTTTCTAAAACACATCGATTACAAGATAACAAGAATCCATGTTGAGCCCACTTGCCTTCTTGCTGTGCTGCTATAAAGATGCGTCACTCGTCAATCTCCACAGCCTCTTACTATAATCTTCTGTGTCTCTCTCTGCATGCACATTGCTTGCTTGCCTATCTCATTGCTTTTGCATAATTGCCCTCAGATCCTGTCTTTCTGCTATTTTAATCCATGATTTCATCTTGCAGTTGCAGACAAGAACAGCGAGGCCAGCTCCAGCAATATGAGCCTGAACTCTGAAGAAGGTTTGATGTGCAAAGATATATCGCACTCGTCGCAATCTAGTGCCCCTTCCCTGGCCCATCCCCTGAGCCCATGCCGCTACCAGTGCGTCTCCACGCTCAGAGGCCACTCCTCCTACGTCTCTGGCCTCGCCGTCGACGGCAACTCGCTCTACGTCTCCTCGTCGGACGGACACATCAGGCTGTGGCCACTGGACATGAGCAGCACGACCGTGCAACAGGAGGGCTCTGTTGTTGCCGCCACCAATAGCTCCATAAAGTGCCTCATGGCCACCAGCGATGGTCTCGTCAGCGCCCACCAGGACGGCAAGATCAGGGTGTGGCAGCAGGCCGGCCGGCGGAAAGGCGGGAGCAGCCACCTCGCCCTCCACGGCGTGCTGCCGACCACCGCGGACTGCCTGCGCACGTTCCTGTTCCCCAAGAACTACGTCGACGTCCGGCGGCACAGGAGCCGCACCTGGGTGCACCACGTGGACGCGGTCACCGCGCTCGCGCTGTCCCCGGACGGCGGGTACATGTACTCCGTGTCCTGGGACCGGAGCCTCAAGGTGTGGCGCCTTCCCAGCCTCCGCTGCGTGGAGTCCATCACCCCGGCCCACAACGACGCCATCAACGCCGTCGCCGTGTCGTCGGACGGGCACGTCTACACCGGGTCGGCGGACCGGACGATCAAGGCGTGGAGGCGCCACCCGGGGCAGAAGAGGCTCGCGCTGGTCGGCACCATGGAGCGGCACAGGTCGGCGGTGAACGCGCTGGCGATGGGCGTCGGCGGGCTGGTTCTCTACTCCGGCTCGTGCGACCGGTCCGTCGTCGTGTGGGAGGGCTTCGACGCCGGAGGCGCGGCGTCCACCAGGACTCTCAGGGGGCACGCTGAGGCGGTGCTGTGCCTGGCCGCCGCCGGCGATGTGGCGTGCAGCGGGTCCGCGGACAGGACGGTGAGGGTGTGGCGACGGGGAGCGGAAGGCGAGTACTCCTGCTCGGCCGTCCTGGACGGCCATGGCGCGGCCGTGAAGAGCCTGGCATTGGTGTTGACGGGAGGCGACCACGGCAGCGAGCGCGAGGAGAGCCCGCGCGGTGGCTGCTCCGCGCTGATTTGCAGCGGTTCGTTGGACTGCAATGTGAAGATTTGGAGGGTGACTTGACTTGGTTTGTGCTAGGACTAAGCCGGCTTCTGAAACTGAGTTGACGAGAGTCTTAAAGCTGCACCGTGTTGGAAGGCTTGGAGCTGTGCTTCATGACTGCATTTTGATCCGTGCATGCCATGAAGATCGGGCCTTTGTCTCACTGGTTATCTTGTGTACTTCCATGGTGCGTTTTGGCGAGTTCACTGGTCTTCAAGTTGAGTTGAGTTGAAGGGAAAGTGTGTGTTTGGGAACGGGAGTGTATGTCCCAATCGGGGTGTCTCAGCTAGTTTGTCACATGTGTTTGTCCATGAATATATGCACTAGTGGCAGTGGCGCGATCGGTCGGCTACCGGAGTGGTCAGTATTCAACGTGGAAAAACTGTGCAAATGATGATAACCGGTTTGCTATTCCTCAGTCGTCCTATAGGTACGTAGAATAACTTCAATGGTGCGATCCATTTCGTCTGCGGTTGTTCGTTTGGGTCGGCACGGATAGAAAAGGCAACTCAACGCACCGACCCAAACGGACGCGCGTCCGTTTTTCGTCTGCGGGCGACCCATTCCTGACCCATTTTTTAGCCTGATTTGCGTCGGCGCGGACACGTGACGGACGCGCGCGCGCTCGCCCTCTTTCTTCACCGGGCCCGCTGGTCGGTGGCACATTGGCCTCCCCTCTCACCACCCCCCTCCCCCGGCCAACAAGCAACCCTCGCCCCACCTCCTCCGTCACCGACGCCGCCGCCATTTTTGCCGGCGACTCTTCCAGCTGCCGCCGCCTCCACATCCGCCCAGCAACGCCGCCCCTGCCCCCAGTTGCCCACCGCCGCCGTTTTGCCGCCGGGGAGCAAACTGGTTCCCGCCGCCGCTTCCCCCACCGCACAGCCGCCCGCGACCAAGAAGACGCCTCGCCTCCCCCGCCACATCCGACCGGCACGCTTGTCGGACGCCGTCACACTCGTCGGACGCCGGCAGGGTAGCTAGCTGGCCTGTGGGTGCCGCATCTCCCCTCGCCGGCTGTCTCCTTCTTCGACACCCGCAAGCTGTTTGACAGTTAGCCAAGGTACGAAAATGGACTCCGCCGACGAGTTCTTTTTCCACAATTTCCTTTGCGACTCCGATGATTCGCCGTCCGACGAGGAGGAGGAGATATTGGCTGCCGTGTTGGCCCACCGGTGAACTTTACTGTCAACGGCCACAACTACGACAAAGGGTACTATTTGGGTGACGGTATCTATCCTCAGTGGACCACTATTGTCAAGACAATACCCAACCCTGTAGGAGAGAAAAGGAAAAGATTTGCCCAAGAGCAAGAGAGTGCTAGGAAGGATGTCGAGCGTGTCTTTGGTGTTTTGCAATCTCGATGGGGCATCGTTCGGTATCCTGCTAATACTTGGAGCACGCAGAAATTATGGGAGGTGATGACTGCTTGTGTGATCATGCATAATATGATCGTAGAAGACGAGCGCCCGGAACGTCTGTACGATCAAGGCTTTCAGTTTCAGGGTGAGAATGTTGTGCCTGAGCATGGAGTAGCGGCAACATTTGAGCAGTTCACTCAGTTTCATGAAGACATGCGTGATTGGGAAATTCACGTGCAACTGCAAAATAATTTGGTTGAGCATATGTGGACTCATGTTGGCAACCAATAGATGTATCTTATTTTATTCGTTTGCAAAACTATGTGAAACATTTTTATTTGTATTTGCCTTGTAAAACTATACTATTTATTTGGGCGGCTAAACTATTCTGCTTGTTATTTCATTTCACAATAGGGTTGAATGCAAATTAATGTAAAATTAGGCGGCCAGCCGGCCATGCCTGCACATATGGGCTGGCGCGTTGGGAGCGCTGCCGACCCATATAATAAACAGGGCGGACGCCGGGCGGGCGGCCGACCCAAATGGACAAAAAGCGGACGAAATCGCCGTCCGTTTGGGTCGGCCTGTTGGAGTTGCTCTTATTGGTCAATCAAGTTATATGTGATCAATCCCACAAGAAAAAAAGGTTATATGTGATCAAGCCTACCACTAAAAATATAATTGTTGTCATGCAAACTTGTACTTCCTCCGTTCCAAAATAAGTGTCTCAAGTTTGTACTAGCTTTAGAGCAACAATACGGCCGTTCAGTTAGAAATAAAGAGTTTTGTTACAGATATATACAGTAGCAATACTGCCTGTCCACCTTATGCATGAACCACACGGACTCAAACTCATTCATCACCCATTCCTGGAACAAACTCATCATGCATGCTAAACGTGCTTGGCTTGGATAATGCCATCTGTAACCTCTTCCAAACCTCCCCAAAGGCTGATTATGGATTTATAAACAAATGCTTGAGGACAATCAGCAACCAATCGGCCAATATTAGTGGATAGATCTTGAGACTACAGCTCAAACCAGATCGTTTGTTAGCTGTGATAACATGATGTAATGTCCAAGTCATGATGGTCACCAGCGGATTGGGGACGATAAAAAATCGAGGGCGTGGAGCAGAGGAACCGAAGAACAAGAGAATACTACAATAGAAGCACTACTTTGTGTCCAAAAATAAAAAAGAAATAAACGAGGGTCAACGGATCTTCGACGGCAACAAAGTTGCGTCGACGAGGTGGCACGGTCGTGCAACATGTGAGAGGGGTGGTGGCGACGCATACAAGAAGTGCTCTAGGGAGGTAGGAACGACGGTGGAAGGGTGTTGGGCCCGTGGCCACATCAGGTGAGAGAGGTTGGAGTTGGTGAGCGATGGTTGGCTCGGGGAGATATAAGCTTTATGGGGAGAGAGAAAGAGAGAAGAAGGATTTTGGTGTGCCAGGGGTAGCTTTGCAGTGAGCCCAAGTTGAGGTGGTGATGGACATGGATAAATGGGAGAAATGGCGAATCAGAGAATTTTTTGACAAATTTCTGACATTTAGGAGATGGCATTAGGTTTAAAAAAATTAAACCCTTTAAATATAAAAATGGGAGAGAAGTGCGAGAGGCCCTTGGAGATGCCCTTGGGGGAAATCCTGTAGGACACTCACTGCGCATTGATGATTTGCACATGGCGATCATCATGGGCCAGGCCCATTAGCAAGCAAGGCAGGACAATTTATTTACGTGCGTTCGCTACCATTGTTTTGGAGCAGCTTTTCGTGGTTCTTTAATTGTTCTTCATTCTTGTACCCCTAAAAAATGTGAACTTAAGGTTTTCTTATTTTTATTTCTATTATCATTTCTTTACTTTTCTATCATTTTTTCATCTTCATATTTTTCATTTAGAAAATATATTCAAAGAATTTATAAAAAATTTCAGGAATTTCTAAAAATATCCAAAAATATATATAAAATTTTCACTTTTATAAAAATAACATATTTGTGTTTTTATGAAGACAAAACAAAAACCACTTGAAAAGGGCAAAACCGGAAAAACACACACACACACACATACACACAAAAACACTCGAGCTACAATTTTTTTTGGGAGAGAACACTTGACCTATTGGGGAACGTGCATGCAATTTCAAAAAAATTCTACGCTCACGCAAGATCTATCTAGGAGATGCATAGCAACGAGAGGGGAGAATGTGTCCACGTACCCTCGTAAATCGAAAGCGGAAGCATTAGGTTAACGCGGTTGATGTAGTCGAACATCTTCAGGATCCAACCGATCTAGTACCGAACGTACGGCACCTTCGAGTTCAGCACACGTTCAGCTCGATGACGTCCCTCGAACTCTTCATCCAGCAGAGGGTCGAGGGAGAGTTCCGCCAGCACGACGGCGTGGTGACGGTGATGGTGATGTGATCCGCGCAGGGCTTCGCCTAAGCACTACGACGCAATGATCGGAGGAGTAAACTGTGGAGGGGGGCACCGCACACGGCTAAGAGAACAATTGATGTGCTATGGGATGCCCCCTGCCCCGTATATAAAGGAGTGGAGGAGGAAGCGGCCGGCCAGGAGGGGCGCGCCATGGGGGGAGTCCTACTAGGACTCCACTCCTAGTAGGATTCGCCCCCCCCTTTTCCTTTCTTACCGGAGGGGAAAAGGAAGGAGAGGGAGAGAGTGAGGGAAAGGGGGGCGCCGCCCCCTCCCGTAGTCCAATTCGGACTGCCATGGGGGGCGGCCACCCCTTGCGATCCTCCTCTCTCTCCACTAAGGCCCATGTTGGCCCAATACTTCCCTGGGGGGTTCCGGTAACCCCTCGGTACTCCGGTAAAATACCCGAACCACGCGAAACCATTCCGATGTCTGAACACTACCTTCCAATATATGAATCTTTACCTCTCTACCATTTCGAGACTCCTCGTCATGTTCGTGGTCTCATCCGGGACTCCGAAAAAACTTCAGCTACCAAAATACATAACTCATAATACAAATCATCATCGAACGTTAAGAATGCGGACCCTACGGGTTCAAGAACTATGTAGACGTGACCGAGACACATCTTCGGTCAATAACCAACAGCGAAAATTGGATGCTCATATTGGTTCCTACATATTCTACGAAGATCTTTATCGATCAAACCGCAATAACAACATACGTTATTCCCTTTGTCATCGGTATGTTACTTGTCCGAGATTCGATCGTCGATATCATCATATCTAGTTCAATCTCATTATTGACAAGTCTCTTTACTCGTTCCGTAATGCATCATCCCGCAACTAACTCATTAGTCACATTGCTTGCAAGGCTTATAGTGATGTGCATTACCGAGAGGGCCCAGAGATACCTCTCCGATACTCGGAGTGACAAATCCTAATCTTGATCTATGCCAACCCAACAAACACCTTCGGAGACACCTGTAGAGCATCTTTATAATCACCCAGTTACGTTGTGACGTTTGATAGCACATAAGGTGTTCCTCCGGTATTCGGGAGTTGCATAATCTCATAGTCAGAGGAATATGTATAAGTCATCAAGAAAGCAATAGCAATAAAAGTTAACGATCATTATGCTAAGCTAATGGAGGGTCTTGTCCATCACATCATTCTCTAATGATGTGATCCCGTTCATCAAATGACAACACATGTCTATGGTTAGGAAACTTAACCATCTTTGATTAACGAGCTAGTCAAGTAGAGGCATACTAGGGGCACTCTGTTTTGTCTATGTATTCACACATGTACTAAGTTTCCGGTTAATACAATTCTAGCAAGAATAATAAACATTTATCATGATATAAGGAAATATAAATAACAACTTTATTATTGCCTCTAGGGCATATTTCCTTCAGTCTCCCACTTGCACTAGAGTCAATAATCTAGATTACATTGTAATGATTCTAACACCCATGGAGTCTTGGTGTTGATCATGTTTTCCTCGTGGAAGAGGCTTAGTCAATGGGTCTGCAACATTCAGATTCGTATGTATTTTGCAAATCTCTATGTCTCCCTCCTTGACTTGATCGCGGTTGGAGTTGAAGCGTCTCTTGATGTGTTTGGTTCTCTTGTGAAATCTGGATTCCTTTGCCAAGGCAATTGCTTCAGTATTGTCACAAAAGATTTTCATTGGACCTGATGCACTAGGTATTACACCTAGATCGGATATGAACTCCTTCATCCATACTCTTTCATTTGCTACTTCCGAAGCAGCTATGTACTCCGCTTCACACGTAGATCCCGCCACGACGCTCTGCTTGGAACTGCACCAACTTACAGGTCCACCATTCAATATAAATACATATCCGGTTTGTGACTTAGAGTCATTCGGATCAGTGTCATATCTTGCATCGACGTAACCATTTACGACAAGCTCTTTGTCAACTCCATAAACGAGAAACATATCCTTAGTCCTTTTCAGGTATTTTGGGATGTTCTTGACCGCTGTCCAGTGATCCACTCCTAGATTACTTTGGTACCTCCCTGCTAAACTTATAGCAAGGCACACATCAGGTCTGGTACACAGCATTGCATACATGATAGAACCTATGGCTGAGGCATAGGGAACGACTTTCACTTTCTCTCTATCTTCTGAAGTGGTCGGGCATTGAGTCTGACTCAATTTCACACCTTTTAACGCAGGCCAGAACCCTTTCTTTGACTGATCCATTTTGAAATTCTTTAAAACTTTATCAAGGTATGTGCTTTGTGAAAGTCCAATTAAGTGTCTTGATCTATCTCTATAGATCTTGATGCCCAATATATAAGCAGCTTCACCGAGGTCTTTCATTAAAAAATTCTTATTCAAGTATCCTTTTATGCTATCTAGAAATTCTGTATTATTTCCAATCAACAATATGTCATCCACATATAACATTAGAAATTCTACAGAGCTCCCACTCACTTTTTTGTAAATACAGGCCTCTCCAAAAATCTGTATAAAACCATATGCTTTGATCACACTATCAAAGCGTATATTCCAACTCCGAGATGCTTGCACCAGTCCATAAATGAATCGCTGGAGCTTGCACACTTTGTTAGCACCTTTCTGATCGACAAAACCTTCTGGTTGCATCATATACAACTCTTCTTTAAGAAATCCATTACGGAATGCAATTTTGACATCCATTTGCCAAATTCATAATCATAAAATGCGGCAATTGCTAACATGATTCAGACAGACTTAAGCATCGCTACGGGTGAGAAGGTCTCATCGTAGTCAACTCCTTCAAATTGTCGAAAACATTTCGCAACAAGTCGAGCTTTGTAGACAGTAACATTACCGTCAGCGTCAGTCTTCTTCTTGAAGATCCATTTATTCTCTATGGCTTGCCGATCATCGGACAAGTCAACCAAAGTTCACACTTTGTTCTCATACATGGATCCCATCTCAGATTTCATGGCCTCAAGCCATTTCGCGGAATCTGGGCTCATCATCGCTTCCTCATAGTTCGTAGGTTCGTCATGGTCTAGTAACATGACTTCTAGAACAGGATTACCGTGCCACTCTAGTGCAGAACGTACTCTGGTTGACCTACGAGGTTCGGTAGTGACTTGATCTGAAGTTTCATGATCATCATCATTAACTTCCTCACTAATCGGTGTAGGTATCACTGGAACTGATTTCTATGATGAACCACTTTCCAATTCAGGAGAAGGTACAACTACCTCATCAAGCACTACTTTCCTCCCACTCACTTCTTTAGAGAGTAACTCCTTCTCTAGAAAGGATCCATTCTTAGCAACAAATATCTTGCCTTCGGATCTTTGATAGAAAGTGTACCCAACAGTTTCTTTTGGGTATCCTATGAGGACACATTTCTTCGATTTGGGTTCGAGCTTATCAGGTTGAAGCTTCTTCACATAAGCATCGCAGCCCCAAACTTTAAGAAACGACAACTTAGGTTTCTTACCAAACCACAATTCATATGGTGTCGTCTCAACGGATTTATATGGTGCCCTATTTAACGTGAATGCAGCCGTCTCTAAAGCATAACCCCAAAACGATAGTGGTAAATCGGTAAGAGACATCATAGATCGCACCAATCTAATAAAATATGGTTCGATGTTCAGACACACCATTACGCTGTGGTGTTCCAGGTGGCGTGCGTTGCGAAACTATTCCACATTGTTTCAAATGAAGACCAAACTCATAACTCAAATAATCACCTCCACGATCAGATCGTAGAAATTTTATTTTCTTGTTACGATGATTTTCCACTTCACTCTGAAAATCTTTGAACTTTTCAAATGTTTCAGACTTATTCATTAAGTAGATATACCCATATCTGCTCAAATCATCTGTGAAGGTCAGAAAATAATGATACCCACCGCGAGCCTCAACACTCATCGGATTGCGTACATCAGTATGTATTATTTCCAATAAGTTAGTGGCTCGCTCCATTGTTCTGGAGAACGGAGTCTTAGTCATCCTGCCCATGAGGCATGGTTCGCAAGCATCAAGTGATTCCAAAAGTCCATCATCATGGAGTTTCTTCATGCGCTTTACACCAATATGACCTAAACGGCAGTGCCACAAATAAGTTGCACTATCATTATTAACTTTGCATCTTTTGGCTTCAATATTATGAATTTGCGTATCACTACGACTGAGATTCAACGAAAATAGACCACTCATCAATGGTGCATGACCATAAAAGATATCACTCATATAAATAGAACAACCATTATTCTTTGATTTAAATGAATAACCGTCTCGTATCAAACAAGATCCAGATGTAATGTTCATGCTCAACGCTGGCACCAAATAACAATTATTCAGGTCTAAAACTAATCCCCGAAGGTAGATTTAGAGGCCGCGTGCCGACGGCGATCACATCGACCTTGGAACCATTTCTGACGCGCATCGTCACCTCGTCCTTAGCCAATCTTCGTTTAATCTGTAGCCCCTATTTCGAGTTGCAAATATGAGCAACAGAACCAGTGTCAAATACCCAGGCGCTACTACGAGAATTAGCACTACAAAAAAAGACACATCCGTGACATTTTGGGCCGAACGAAAAAAATTTCTGTCATACATATGACACTTCTATGACGATAATTGTGACAAAACCCGGTATCATCATAGATGTGGTGGGCTCCTACTTCTATGACAAAAAATCATGACAGAAAATGGGCTTTTCGTCCTGGGCGGGCCGGAGATGCAGCTGCATGACATTCTTTGGGCCGTCCATGACGGAAAAAATCGTGGTAGAAGTGAGGGGGAGGAAAATTTCAGGGAGTTCCCGGTTATGGTGGGAGGTCGGGGGCCGAGCGATGCGTGTTTCTCTCATACACGTGCGCGCGTGTGTGCGAGGCGTTGGCTCTAACTGAACCCGAGCGAGGCGTTGGGCTCTAACTGAACCCGAGCGATTGCACTGCAGGCTACGCGTTACTGAACCCGAGCGATCGATCGATGGCTGTTAATTGAACCCGGTCGAGCGATTCCTTCGCTACTACTGCTAACTGAAGCCGATCGATGGGATGAACAGTGAGCGTTGCGGGGGGGTTTGGATGAACAGTGAGCGGTGGCGTTGCCTCTGGATGAACAGGACCCCGTGGTGTGGTGGAGGGCTGGATGAACAGTAGACGGTAGAGGGGTGCCCGTGGAGGGGTGGATGAACAAGACCCCGTGGTGTGGAGGGCTGGATGAATAGTAGATGATGGAGGGGTGCCCATGGAGGGGTGCCCATGGAGGGGTGGTTGAACAGGACCCCGTGGTGTGGAGGGCTGGATGAACAGTAGACGGTGGAGGGGTGGTTGAAGAGTAGCCGGTGGAGTAGCGTGCGGTGGAGGCTGGATGAACAGGAGCCCGTGGAGGCTGGCGGAGGTCGATGGTGGAGATGAACAGTATCCCGTGGAGTCCCGTTTTGTGGTACGCCACACCCCTCCCGATGAACAGGACCCCCGTTTCGACCGTAGGAGGTCCGTTCGTCCGTTTTGTGGTACGCCACACCCCTCCCGATCAACAGGACCCCCATTTCGACCGTAGGAGGTCCGTTTCCTCCGTTTTGCGATACGCCACACCCCTCCCGATCAACAGGAGCCCTGTTTCGACCGTAGGAGGTCCGTTTCCTCCGTTTTGCGGTACGCCAGACCCCTCCCGATGAACAAGATCCTGTTTCAAACGTGGCCGGTCGAACACAAGGCCGTTTCCTCCGTTCTGCGCTACGCCAGGCCTCGTTTCCATCGCCTGTTCCGTCCAAGCCCTCCCGATGAATATGACCACGCATTCCGTTCCGACCCAGCCGGTTGGCTCCCACGCGTTCTATTGCCTCCCCATGAACATGACGCATTCCGTTGCCTCCCCATGAACACGACGACGACGTTGTTTCTCCGTTCCGACCCAGCCATGTACACGAGCCCTCACCGTACGTATGCGCGAGTAGGCATTCGAGACCCCGCCCGTATGTACACATACGTGGCTGTATTTTCTTTCTTGCACCCTGGCCGCCATACGTACGTGTACATGCTACGTGCGCGCCTCTACTACGACACGTACGCGCATCTACTACGACACGTGCGCGCCTCTACATCCACCAGTATATATGTACATACACGTTCGCGACCAGAATGACAACGCTACGTACGCTTCGACCAGGTGGGTCCCGACTGTCAGGCACTTCCTTGCGTGCGAAGATGTAGCTGGTGGGTCCCAGCAGTCAGGGGGAACATTTTTTTCATGAAATACGGTGGCCCATCCGGTGGGTCCCCGCTGTCAGGTGGAGGAATAATTATTTTGCATGTAATAATGAGGCACTTCCTTGCTGCGGCCGTGGACCCAGCTGTCAGCCTCTCCACGTACATTCCATGTCCGATGCGAGCCGTTCCTTGACCACGTTGACCATGCCACGCCGAGAGCACCAGGGCGGTGGACGACGGCGAGGCCTAGGAAGGGGACGATGCAGAGCCGGGGAAGACGCGGCAGTGGATGCCCACGCGTAGAGGAGTACGAGGGTTCACTGGTTCGCTGCGGTGTGAGGCTGCCGTCGTCGTAGAATAACAAGGGGTGTGGGTGAGTAGAGAGATGGCCTGGCCAGCGGTGGGAGTAGTAGGGGGCGGTGAGGCTTCCGCTGCATTGCAGCCGGCCACGGGAGGGAGGAGCACGAGGAACGATCGGCGCTGGTTTGGGCGGCTGGAGCAAGAAGACCAGAGGTTGAAGAAGCACTACGGCCGTTGGATGGACATCGTACGGTCACTGGAGCTAGAATCGTGCATATTGACTAAGTTGACAAAGCCCTCCGTCCCCGTCAACTTAGTAGGCCCACAAGTCTGCGTGCCACTATACTGGGTCCCAGCTAACAGGGGGAGTATTCATTTTTTTGTGCGTAATAAGGAGGCACTTCCTTGTGTGCGAAGATATAGCTGGTGGGTCCGAGCTGTCAGTGGTGGTAACGTTTTTTTCGCGAAATACAGAGGCCCTTTCGGTGGGTCCCTGATGTCAGGTGGAGGAATCATTACTTTGCATGTAATAAGGAGGCATTTCCTTGCGTGCGACCGTGGACCCAGCTGTCGGCCTCTCCACGTACAGTCCACTTCAGATGCATGTCGGTCGTTGACCACGTTGACTCCAGGCCGCGCCAAGAGCACCAGGGCGGTGGACGACGGCGAGGCCTAGGAAGGGAACGACACGGAGGCAGGGAAGACTCGGCAGTTGTTTCCCACGCGGAGGGGAGTACGACTTTACGAGGGTTTACTGGTTCGTCTGCCGTCGCCGGAGAGTAAAAACAGGTGTGGGTGAGTAGAGGGATGGCTAGGCCAGCGATGGGAGTACGGTGGGGCGGTGAGGCCTGCGCGGTAGCACAGTTGGCCACGGGGAGGAGGGAGCAGGCAGTCCCGCCGGCGCTTGTTTGAGCGGCTGGAGCAGGAAGAGCAGAGATTGAAGAAGCACGACGGCCATTCGATGGACATCCAACAGTCACTGCTTGTGCGTCAACCTTTTTTTTAGGAAAGCCTCAAATATGTGGAAAACAGCATACAACCCATCTGAAGTTATTTCTAATAATTTACAGCCCATTTGCTAATTCTTAAGTTTTTTTGGAGCCCATATTCTTTTTGTTAGCATTATAGCCCATATTGTGGCCACGGTTAAAAAATTATAGTACGAAATTTTTCATAGTTCGGTGCAGTCCGAACTGTTTTTAATCCCGAAATTTTGACTCACATTCAAACTGATTTTAAAAACAAATGTATATCAATATAAAATCCAAAAAATTTTCCATGCATAAAAATTAATGTAATTTAAAATCTCGAAATGAAAAAAGATATTTGAAACTAATTGCCGGTTTGATGTGTTTTAAAAATGTACAACCCATTTCTCATTACTGGTAGGCCATTTTCTCGGCCAGCCGAATGAAGCTCTCCTTGTCTTGAAAGATTTGTAGCCCAACAGGCCTGACAAAGCGACTTACTTGGCAAATCACAAAAAAACTAGGCTGTGGCCGTGGACCCAGCTGTCAGCCTCTCCACGTACAGTACTCTTCCGATGGAAGTCGTTCGTTGACCACATTGACCACGTCGCGCCGAGAGCACCAAGGAGGTGGACGATGGTGAGGCCTAGGAAGGGGACGACGTGGAGCCGGGGAAGACGCGGTAGTAGATGCCCACGCGGAGAGGAGTACGAGGGTTCACTGGTTCGGCTGCGGCGTGAGGCTGCCGTCGCCGCAGAATAACAGGGGGTGTGGGTGAGTTGAGGAATAACCTGGGCCAGCGGTGGGAGTAGTAGGGAGCGGTGATGTAACACCCCGGATGTAACTTTCCCAATTTGTACTCCAACTCTTGCCGTTTCGGCGTTAAGTTATTTTATTTTCTTTGGTTCGGGTTTTTGTCTCCGTGTGTTGTTATCTTTGTCATGCATCTCATATCATGTCATCATGTGCATTGCATTTGCATACGTGTTTGTCTCATGCATTCGAGCATTTTCCCCGTTGTCCGTTTTGCATTCCGGCGCTTCGTTCTCCTCCGGTGGTCATTTCTACCTTTCTTTCGTGTGTGGGGATTAAACATTTCCGGATTGGTCTGAGACTTGCCAAGCGGCCTTGGTTTACTACCGGTAGACCGCCTGTCAAGTTTCGTGCCATTTGGACTTCGTTTGATACTCCAATGGTTAACCGAGGGACCGAAAAGGCCTCGTGTGTGTTGCAGCCCAACACCCCTCCAATTTGGCCCAAAACCCATCTAAACCTTCTCCATCATCTAGATCGTTCGATCACGATCGCGTGGCCGAAAACCGCACCTCATTTGGACTGTCCTAGCTCCCTCTACCTCTATTTAAAGTCCCCTCCCGAAATTCGCGGATCTCCTCTCTCCCAAACCCTAAAAATCCCCTCGCCACCGCCGCCGGACGAAATCCCGCCGACGGACATTGTCCGCTTCCCCCGCCAGCCACTCCGGGTGTGCCACATGGCGACCCGGCGCCCCACTTCGCCGCCTCCTCCGCCGGCCCGCCGCGGCCCGTAGCGGGCCCTCACGGGCCCAGTCGCCGCCACCCGCACCCGGCGTGCCCGCGCCGCCCCGCTCCGCCTTCTCCGCCGCGCCACTCGGCCGCCGCCTCGCCATCGTCGCCGGCCGCCGCGCCACCACGCCGTCCCGTCGTCCGCGGCCGCCTCTCCCAGCCGACCGGTCGCCGCTCCACCGGCGTTGCCTCCGCACCGACCCCGCGTCAAGTCCGGCCATCGTTTTCCCTCTTCTCCGACAAGTCCGGCAAGAACTCCGGCGACGACGGCATCAAACCTCGATCCGCGTGCCCCCGGTCCAGATCTGAAAATATTAGGGTTGACCCCGTTTTTTTCCCCTAAGTCCCTAATTTTTTTACTCATGTTCATAGCCTCGTAACTTTGCATCCATAGCTCCGTTTTTGGCATATAGCATATCAAAATGTTCATCTCAGGGAGTACACCATTTCATTCCATTGCATCATTTTCTTTTGAGTTTATCTTGATGCCCGAAATGCTGTTAGAAGAGGGCTACTTGAGATAATTGTCAGATCTGCTGCTCCATTTAGATATTTGTCATTTTTGCCATGATTATTGTGTGCATGATATGTCCATGAGTTCTACATATGTTTTGTTAAGGGCTTTGTCATCTTTCCAGAGGTGCAACCCATGTATTTTTGTGATGTGTGTGGTGACTAGCACAAGCTTGCAAAGTGAGGCACTTGGTAATTCTGCTTTCAGGGACTTAGCATTTCCACTAAGTCCTTGAGCTGTTTATCTCATATGGCCATATGTTCATGTTGTTTCCTAGTGATCCGTGCCTCTTTTGAGGATGATCAGTAAGGATGTTTTGTTAATCTTGTAGTGCTCTATCCATCCGTGTCTTTCTTTGCAATTATGGAGCACCCTAGCTTGAGTCAATCAAGCTCTACTTTTGCTACTTTGTGAATCTAGGCAGATTGTCTACTTGTTAGCGATTTTGCCTAGGATGTTGTAGTTGATCCATGCATGCTATGCTATTGTTCTTGCCATGTCTAGATTGCATTTTGTGTATTCTTGGTGGGTGTATGCTTAGCTTGTCATGACTTGCACCGTAGTGAGTGCATCGAGCTCGTAAACATGCTTACTTGAGTTATGTTTCAGCATGTGCCAGTTTTCACTAAGTCTGAAAACTGATTATGTTTTTGCCATGTTCACATGCTTGCAATCGTATTTTCTGATCCCCTTTGGGTCACTAAGGGACTTTTGTTAAGCTCTTTGAGTAGCTCCATGCCATGCTTTACTTTGCCATGTTCAGTTCCTGTAGCATGTAGTTTTGTTGCTCCGAAGTGTGCTACCTGATCTGAAATTCCAGACAAGTGTTAATTTCACTAAGTCTGAGATCTGTTTACCATATGCATTTTTGCCATGCTTGTTTGAACCTGTTAATGGATGAATTGGCCGTATCTCAGTGCTAGACTTTTGTTAAGCATCATGAATGCATCCCTGCCATGTATTTTTATGCCATGTTTGGGTGCTGTGGCATGTTCATCTCATTGCATTTAGATGGTTACTTGCTGTAAATCGCAGACCGGTGTCATATTTAAATCGCTTGCCATTTCCAAACCGTAACTCCGATTCCGGCGTTCTTTATATCGTTTTCAAGCGATTTCATATCATCTTTCTAGTGGCACACTTGGGTTCCCAAGTTGAGGCCAGGTTCATGCATCCCTTATTAAATCTTGCATATGCATCCCGCATCGCATCCCGCATAGCATACCATCTTTGCATCTTATTGTTTGATCCTTGCACGTGGTTGATTGTGTCCTTGTTGCTTGTTTGTCCTGTTTGGGTAGAGCCGGGAGACGAGTTCGCTAACGAGGAGCCCATTGAGTTTGCTTTCGAGGATCCAGTCAACTCTGACAACTGTGTAGGCAAGATGATCATACCCTCGAAATCACTACTATCTTTGCTTTGCTAGATTGCTCGCTCTTTTGCTATGCCAATGCTACGATGCCTACCACTTGCTTTCAAGCCTCCCAAATTTCCATGTCAAACCTCTAACCCACCTTGTCCTAGCAAACCGTTGATTGGCTATGTTACCGCTTCGCTCAGCCCCTCTTATAGCGTTGCTAGTTGCAGGTGAAGATTGGAGCCCGTTCCTTGTTGGAACATTTATTTACTTGTTGGGATATCATTATATTGCCATGTTATCTTAATGCATCTATATACTTGGAAAAGGGTGGAAGGCTCGGCCTCTCGCCTAGTGTTTTGTTCCACTCTTGCCGCCCTAGTTTCCGTCATATCGGTGTTATGTTCCCGGATTTTTGCGTTCCTTACGCGGTTGGGTTATAATGGGAACCCCTTGATAGTTCGCCTTGATTAAAGCTTTTCCAGCAATGCCCAACCTTGGTTTTACCATTTGCCACCTAGCCTCTTTTCCCCTGGGTTTCCGGAGCCCGAGGGTCATCTTATTTAACCCCCCCGGGCCAGTGCTCCTCTGAGTGTTGGTCCGAACCAGGCAGCCTGCGGGGCCACCTCGGGGAAACTCGAGGGTTGGTTTTATTCGTAGCTTGACCTATCTGAGTGTGCCCTGAGAACGAGATATGTGCAGCTCCTATCGGGATTTGTCGGCACATTCGGGCGGTGTTGCTGGTCTTGATTTAACCTGTCGAAGTGTCTTGAAGAACCGAGATACCGAGTCTGATCGGAACGTCTTGGGAGGAGGTCTATTCCTTCGTTGACCATGAGAGCTTGTCATGGGCTAAGTTGGGACTCCCCTGCAGGGTTTTGAACTTTCGAAAGCCGTGCCCGCGGTTATGGGCAGATGGGAATTTCTTAATGTCTAGTTGTAGATAACTTTAATCTTAACTTAATTAAAATGAATCAACTGAGTGTGTTACTGTGATGGCCTCTTCTCGGCGGAGTCCGGGAAGTGGACACAGTGTTGGAGTAATGTTTTGCGCAGGTTGCTCTCTAGTTTCTCTCTCGCACTTTGCCTCCTCTTCTCGCTCTCTTTTGCGAATAAGTTAGCCACCATATTTTTGCTAGTCGCTTGCTGCAGCTCCACATATAAATTTACCTTGCCATACCTATAAGCTTAAATAGTCTTGATCGCGAGGGTGCGAGATTGTTGAGTCCCTGTGGCTCACAGATTACTATTACACCAGATGTAGGGCCTGATGATTCCGCTCCAGGAGACGCGCTTGAGCTCAAGTGGGAGTTCGACGAAGACTCTCAAGTTACTATGTTTCTTTTCCTGATGATCAGTAGTGGTGCCCAGTTGGGGGTGATCGGGACCGTGTCGCATGTTGGGTTATCTTTTATTTTGGCGCCGTAGTCAGGCCATGAGTGTTTGGATGATGTAATGTTATTTATGTACTTGATTGACGTGGCGAGTGTAAGCCAACTATGTTATCTCCCCTTTTATTATCTATATTACATGGGACGTTGTGAAGATTGCCTAACTTGCGACATATGCCTTCAATGCGATTATGCCTCTAAGTCGTGCCTCGACACGTGGGAGATATAGTCGCATCGAGGGTGTTACAGGTGAGGCCTCCGCGACATCACAGCCGGCCACGAGAGGCAGGAGCACGCGGCACAACCGGCGCTGCTTGATACGTCTCCAACGTATCTATAATTTTTGATTGCTCCATGCTATATTATCTACTATTTTGGACTATATTGGGCTTTATTTTCCACTTTTATATTATTTTTGGGACTAACCTATTAACCGGAGGCCCAGCCCAGAATTGCTGTTTTTTGCCTATTTCAGTGTTTCGAAGAAACGGAATATCAAACGGAGTCCAAATGGAATGAAACCTTCGGGAACGTGATTTTCTCACCGAACATGATCCAGGAGACTTGGACCCTACTCCAAGGGAGCCAAGAGGCGGTCATGAGGGTGGGGGGCGCCCCCTGCCTTGTGGGCCCCTCGGAGCTCCACCGACGTACTCCTTCCTCCTATATATACCTACGTACCCCCAAACGATCAGAGACGGAGCCAAAAACCTAATTCCACCGCCGCAACTTTCTGTATCCACGAGATCCCATCTTGGGGCCTGTTCCGGAGCTCCGCCGGAGAGGGCCGTCATCACGGAGGGCTTCTACATCATCATAGCCCCTCCGATGAAGTGTGAGTAGTTTACCCCAGACCTTCGGGTCCATAGTTAGTAGCTAGATGGCTTCTTCTCTCTTTTTGGATCTCAATACAATGTTCTCCCCCTCTCTCGTGGAGATCTATTCGATGTAATCTTGTTTTTGCGGTGTGTTTGTTGAGACTGATGAATTGTGGGTTTATGATCAAGTCTATCTATGAATAATATTTGAATCTTCTCTGAATTCTTTTTTGTATGATTGGTTATCTTTGCAAGTCTCTTTGAATTATCAGTTTGGTTTGGCCTACTAGATTAGTTTTTCTTGCCATGGGAGAAGTGCTTAGCTTTGTGTTTGATCTTGCGCTGTCCTTTCCCAGTGACAGAAGGGGCAGCAAGGCACGTATTGCATCGTTGCCATCGAGGATAACAAGATGGGGTTTATTTCATATTGCATGAATTTATCTCTCGACATCATGTCATCTTGCTTAAGGCGTTACTCTGTTTTTAACTTAATACTCTAGATGCATGCTGGATAGCGGTCGATGAGTGGAGTAATAGTAGTAGATGCAAGCAGGAGTCGGTCTACTTGTCTCGGACGTGATGCCTATATACATGATCATACCTAGATATTCTCATAACTATGCTCAATTCTGTCAATTGCTCAACAGTAATTTGTTCACCCACCATAGAATACTTATACTCTTGAGAGAAGCCACTAGTGAAACGTTATGGCCCCCGGGTCTATTCTCATCATATCAATCTCCATCACTTTATATTTGCTTTGCTTTTTACTTTGCCTTTTACTTTTTTCTTTGCATCTCTATATCAAAAATACCAAAAATATTATCTATCATCTCTATCAGATCTCACTCTCGTGAGTGACCGTGAAGGGATTGACAACCCCTAATCGCGTTGGTTGCGTTGAGCTATCGTTTTGTGTAGGTACGAGGGACTTGCGCGTGGCCTCCTACTGGATTGATACCTTGGTTCTCAAAAACTGAGGGAAATACTTACGCTACTTTGCTGCATCATCCTCTCCTCTTCGGGGAAATCCAACGCAGTGCTCAAGAGGTAGCAAGAAGAATTTCTGGCACCGTTGCCGGGGAGTCTACGCAAAAGTCAACATACCAAGTACCCATCACAATCCCTATCTCTCGCATTACATTAGTTGCCATTTGCCTCTCATTTTCCTCTCCCCCACTTCACCCTTGCCATTTTATTTGCCCTCTCTTTCCCAATCTCCTTCTCCTTCTCTTTCTCCGTTTGCCTTTTTCTCGCTTGCCTTTTGTTTGCTCGTGTGTTGGATTGCTTGTCTATCGCGATGGCTCAAGATACTACCAAATTGTGTGAATTCACCAATACCAATAATAATTATTTCCTTAGCACTCCGATTACTCCTCTTGCCAATACTGAATCTTGTGAAATCAATACTGCTTTGTTGAATCTTGTTATGAAAGATCAATTCGCCGGCCTTCCTAGTGAAGATGCCGCTACTCATCTAAATAGCTTCGTTGATTTATGTGATATGCAAAAGAAGAAATACGTCGATAATGACTTTGTTAAATTGAAGCTATTTCCTTTTTCGCTTAGAGATCGTGCTAAAGCTTGGTTTTCGTCTTTGCCTAAAAATAGTATTGATTCTTGGAACAAGTGCAAAGATGCTTTTATCTCTAAGTATTTTCCTCCCGCTAAGATCATCTCTCTTAGAAACGACATTATGAATTTTAAGCAACTTGACCATGAACATGTTGCACAATCTTGGGAGAGAATGAAATTAATGATACGTAATTGCCCTACTCATGGTTTGAATTTGTGGATGATTATACAAATTTTTTATGCCAGATTGAATTTTGCTTCTAGAAATCTTTTAGATTCGGCCGCGGGAGGCACTTTTATGGAAATCACTTTAGGAGATGCTACTAAACTCCTAGATAATATTATGGTTAATTATTCTCAATGGCATACTGAAAGATCTACTAATAAAAAAGTGCATGCGATAGAAGAAATCAATGTTTTGAGTGGAAAGATGGATGAACTTATGAAATTATTTGCTGATAAGAATGTTTCTTCTGATCCTAATGATATGCCTTTGTCTACTTTAATTGAGAATAACAATGAATCTATGGATGTGAATTTTGTTGGTAGGAATAATTTTGGTTACAACGCGTGTAAAGGGAATTTTAATCCTAGGCCTTATCCTAGTAATCCTTCTAATAATTATGGAAATTCCTACAACAACTCTTATGGAAATTTTAATAAGATGCCCTCTGAATTTGAGAGTAGTGTTAAAGAGTTTATGAATTCACAAAAGAATTTTAATGCTTTGCTTGAAGAGAAATTTCTTAAAGTTGATGATTTGGCTAGTGTCGTGGAATTGTCACGGCAGATGTCCTCTTGCAAAGACTTAGTCATGGAGCCATCGCAACTAGGAAGCTTAAAGGGGTTAATCGGGACAAAGGACGCGAGAGGTTTATACTAGTTCAGCCCCTTACGATGAAGGAAGGCCTACGTCTAGTTGGGTTGGTATTGCTTGAGGTTTCGATGACCAGGGAGCGAGATACGCTATGCCTGGCTCTCGATCAGTTGTTTCTTGCCCTAAGCCGCTGGCGGGTCATCCCCTTATATACACGGGTTGACGCCCTGCGGCCTACAGAGTCCCGGCCGGCTCATAAATAGTGTCCGACTCGGTGACTAGTTATCTCTACCTTATGTTACAAGTCATGCCATTATGGCGGTTTGTCACTATGGGCCTTAAGTCGACCGTGGGCTTTAAACCCTATGAACCGCCATCCTCATGCTGGGTCTTGGGCTTCCTTTACGATGAGTACTCTTTGCGTAACCCGGCCCCTCCTGGCCGGCTTTACTCAAATAGTTATATCCCCAACATTAGGCCCCAGATTGATTTGAACCGGTTAATGTCAATCTTTAAAAACCTTATGAACTGGTCTTCAGTCTTCTGTCTTGTGTGAGAATTGTAACCCGCCATGATGTCATCATCTGGATCCGGGTTAAATCATCATGACGTCATCTTCGATAAAAACTTGTATTTTGACCCATCATATCTTCAACGAATCTCCGTCTTTAATGGCCTTCCTGAAAATCGAGGCGTCGGGGTCGCTGGATAATGATGCCTTGGCCTCCTCGTTTCTCGCGCCGTCTTAGTCGGCCCCTTATAAATAAACACGACCTAGGTCTTTTTCATTTCCCCAGTCGTCTTCTTCCTTGCACCTCCTTCTCTGCCGCTCGAGCTCCGCCGCCGCCACCGTCGGAACCCTCGTCTTCATCGACTCAGGCCGTTGCATCACCCTGATTCGGACTAGAAAGCGACGGCGAACCTCTGCTGCAGCTCCGCATCTGTAAGTCCCTTTTCCTTTCTGTCTTAGATCTGCATTATAGTGTTCATCGAGTTCGCCGGGTTCATCGAGTTCGTCGGTGTTCATCGTTGCCAGCGGCGGACCCTTGATGCGTTGTACCTCTGATGCCCTGTTCAGATCATTGAATAGGATAGAACTGCTGCGGTAACTGCTTTGTGCTTATCTCAAATGCAAATAGATCTGTTTTCCCTTATTTAGAAGCTTCCTTCGAGTGTATGAATTCCTCTGCCCTGTTTCTAGGTCTAGAAATTTTTCCTTTCTAGAGCATTGTTTGATCTGAAATAACATTTGCAATCTGTGAAACCTGTTTACTCCATACTTAGCCAAAAAACAGCGTTTGTTGACTCTGTTTCAGTCATAGTAGTTTGCATAACCGGTTTAAGATAACACCGGCCGTCAGCACCGCTTGCTTCTGGCGACTTAAGAAAACTTTGATCATCTTTTAACACCTGCAGCTGTTTAAATATTATCACTTAGTTACCTGTATGTCATTAGGCCCCTTCTTAAGCCGCCATCTTAGATAACCCAACAATGTTTATTCTCCGGGTTATAATAAACCGGAAAATTTCTTTATCTTGTTTGTAGGCTTCAATTTTCATAATGGCACCCAAAGCTGTCAAACCCCCAGTGACCTGCAACTGGGTCCCACCCATTGTCACAGAGAGCAGATTGTCCGAATTTGTGAAGTCCGGCCATCTGCCCAAGAAGGAGGTCACATCTTATCGTGCTCCTGACCCGTCCAAGGAAAAACCTCATCCTAAAGAAGGAGAGGTAGTAGTCTTTACGGATCATATGAGCCGGGGCTTCGCTCCGCCTGGTTCAAAATTCTTCAGAGACGTTTTGCACTTCTTTGACTTAAGACCTCAAGACATCGGGCCTAATTCCGTGTCAAATATCTGCAACTTCCAAGTTTTCTGCGAAGTTTACCTTGGAGAAGAACCCAGCCTACCTTTATTCAAGGAATTGTTCTATCTGAACCGGCAGAATGAGCGCGCCAATGGGCCCAGTTTGGAACTTGGTGGCATATCGATTCAAAGGCGGAGGGACTGCCTGTTCCCTTACGCTGAATTACCGAGTCATCCGAAGGACTGGAACCAAACATGGTTCTACTGCCATGATTCTTCTCCGGCTGGTGAAAACCCGCTGCCCGGCTTCCGTGCATTACGCCTTCAATCCAGTCACCCACTGCCGGATAAGTTGTCTGCCATTGAACGTCTGCCCCTCTCCCCCAAGATCAAAAATATTAAAGCTCTCTTGGGGAACAGCTTGGATGGTATTGACTTGGTCCGAGTCTGGGTTGCGTGGAGAATAATTCCATTAAGCCGCCGCCCCGGCTTAATGTGTGACTACTCAGGCGAGAAAGATGACCCTCAGCGTCATAATCCTGACGACTTACCAGATGACGTAGTGGAAGCTACAACTCAGTCTTTGTTGAAGGAGGGCACGGTGAATAGTAACGCCTTCGGCTTACTCCCCTTTTGCAAGAAGAACCCGACCCCTGCAGTAAGTTTCCAGCCGTCGGGTTATTTTTATCATGTTATACTATATCCTTACTCTTAACCCTTTATAACCTTTTACAGGCAAACGACAACTTCTGGAAAGTTCAGTATGATCATGAGGCGGCCAAGAAAGCCAGGGCAGCCAAGAGGGCCGAAAGGAAAACCGCCAAGCCCACCACTTCGAGGAAAAGGAAGCCAAGCGCCTCTGAGATGTTTCAGCTTGATGATTCTGATGATAATGGAGAAGAGGTAACTTTTCATTTTCCCTTTCTCCTTTATCATTACCTTGCTGATATTTAACCTTCTTTCAGGAAGACACGGGCAACAGCCAACCCGCCGAGGAAGAGGTAACTATAATCTCCTCCGACTCCAAGCTTCAGCCGCGTTAGAAAATTCGAAGAGTAACCCGGAAAGTAAGATTTTCACATCCTTTGGCTTACCAAGACCCCGACTTTCTTTTGAAGCAACAGCAATTTGAAAGCCGGAGGTAGACCCGGACAAGCAAGAATGCAAAACTCTCCTCCGGCTTGCCTGATACAATCAGGAAGCGTCGGATTGAGGTTATCTCCGACTTATCTCCTTTTTTACCTTTGGCGGGACTAATCCGTCGACCTCTCAATTCGTCTGACTCCCATTATCAGGATACATCTCCTTCATCCGGCGAGTCTATGCAGTCAAGCATGCCGGCTTTTAAGACTGCCCCTGGGTAAGACAAATTTATTTACCTTATGCTCTTCCTTATGTCTTTGTACTCATTCTTCTGTTTTATCAATAGCGTGCAAGTGAAAGCCAGGAAGAAATCAAAGAAAGATAAGCCGGCCCAGGACCCGGTTGTAACTGAGCCGGTGCCTGGAACAGCCGCGCCTGAAACTTCTGTTCACGGGCAGCCGCCTTCATTATCTCATGATGCTCCTGCAACCTCTTCTGACCCGCCTGCTGAACAAGTTATCAATGATTCTGTTAACCCGGAGGCTCCTAGCCCCGCCAAGGCAGATGACCCAGCAGTTGAGTTTCTGAAGACTCAATTTGTTGAGCTGGCACAACCCACTATACTTGCCAAATGTTCTGCCAAAGAGGAGTTGCTAGAACGCCGTAGGGCCAAGATGGATATCACCGACTATACTCATTTGAGTATCGGAGAAATCGTCTCAGGCTACATCAACCAGGTGCAAAGCAGCCATGACCTGGAAATTGACATGGTGAAGCAAATATAGCAAAAGTCTGAGGTATGACTTATTCTTCCTTAATTGCAATTATACTTACTGTACCAGCCCCCAAGTCTATAGCAAAATGTTTGGGACTTAGTACCCAAGACCAGCTTAATAATGAAGAAAGCTTCGGTATGCATTAGCCCCCAAGTGCCAAGTATCTTTGCTTGCAAAGTGCTTGGGACTTAACATTGTTTATCATGATTCTGACTGTAAACTGGAATAATGCAGGCTACCATAAGTCAATTTGAGTCGGAGATTGCTGACCCGAAGAACTGCCTGGCAGCTCAGGAACTTGAAATTCAAAAAGCCAAATCCAAATTTGAATTCAGCGTCTCTGAACAAGAGAAGTTGAAGAAAAATTTTGAATCGGAGAAGAAAATCTGGGCTGACGAAAAGGCCTTACTGGTGACCCAGGCCGAGACAGCAGAAGCATCATTTGCAGAAGTAAACACTGAACTGTACGGCTTAAAGGATCAGATATCTCAGATGGTCTCAGCAATCTTTGGTGAGTACCAGTATATGAAAATTTTAAATACTGCAAACCTTTCGTTGATAAATACCTTAATTCTTATCTCCAGTTTACCTTATGCTTTTAATCAATGTAGGCCCTAGGAGTACCAACCTTAAGCAAAATATGCTGATCAAGCTGAAGGCAGTGTATACACTGGTGGAACAACTTTACATCGGGTCACAACATGCTCTGGCCGTTGTGGCTTTATCCAATGATGTTCCTTATCTCCTTCAATATGTGCTGAAACGGCTTGCCGTACTCCCTCAACGGGGTCAAGAGCTAAGGCGGGCATCCGCAAGAGCCGGGGCGATAGCAGCGTTGAGCCGGGCTAAAGCATTTTATCCTGAACTAGACCCGGCCGACATTGCTCTTGGATACCCAAGTCTAAAGGAGGATGGCACCTTATTTGACGAAGCAGACTTCACTGCCTGTGTGAAAGACATACGCCCAGTGACTACTCTTATTGGGAATGACATCAATTTGACCAAATATCAGCCGAGTTACGATAAGGAGAACCAGAGGATTCCAACACCTCATTATCATGAAGTCAGCCTAGTTCCTCCAACTCGTAAGCACACTTTTACCCCTGAAGTCGACTCCACCGGCTTAATAGATGATGAAGCTGAGTTTGAAGCCTTGAGTGGCATTGACTGGACCTCGTCATCCTTCCAGGACAGTTCAAACGGCGGAGAGGCGGAGAAGGATAACCCGGAAGCTTCAGGTCAACCCCAAGAGTAAATCGCCAGGCGTCATATGCTTGTGTCCTTGTATTAAAAACAATGCCTCATCATTCAGACTCGGGGAGTCTTGTAATAGAGTAGAGAATACTTTGAATTTTGTCATGCCCTCGTGCATGCTGATGGCGCTTTAATACTTGCATACAACACCGTTGCTATGCACTCGCAGTTTATATTACTCTGTTATGTCCTTTGAAAAGTATCTTATATTGCCCTGCACATAAGACAAACAGAAATCCCTGGGCGACTTGTCGCTTTAGAGGGTCACATAAGCTTTTGATAACCCAGAATATACACCGAATGATAACAGGAAATCCAACTTGTGATTAAACTTGATAGATGTAATCATAATGATATACCTGTGACGCTTACAGTTATTTTTCCGGCTTATGTAGCCCAACCCCTGAGATTGAGTTTAACTCTTGAAAATTGACACATAAAGTTCACCTGGTACTTATCAACCTGATGTAACCGATGTTAAGCCGGAGGATGACAGTACACTCCTTGTATTTTCAAGAGATGCTTAAGATAACCAAGTATAATGAATAAAATTTACAAGGCTTCTGATTCGAATACGATCAGTGAACCGTTCCAAAGGGGTTAAGCTAAGATTCAGATACGATCATATAGCCCCCAGTGGCTGTGGCGATGCCGATCAAGTGGGTATCGACAGCTATGTTCTGTTTGGTTCGAATACGACCTATGTTTGAATAGGAAGCCCCCAAGTGACCATAAGAGTTGTTTAATGACGCTGATTCGAATACGATCCACGTCAGACCCAAAGGGGTTAAGCTATGATTCAAATATGATCAAGAAGCTCCCAAGTGGGTTTGGCAGTATGCCGGTCAAGTGGGTATCGACAGCTATGTTCTCTTTGGTTCGAATACGACCTATGTTTGAACAGGAAGCCCCAAAGTGGCCATGGCTAGATTCAGATATGATCATAAGCCAGACCAAAGGAAAAGCCGGATTCAGATATGACCCGCTTCCTCTTGGTTATCTCCACCACCTGACAAAAAACACATAAACCTTTGTTGGGAGTGGAAAAAAGGACAGAGGTCCTGCTTTATTGCTTTATGTAATATATACATAGTAGAAATATATACACATTAGAGCCGGTGGCTCAAGTATAGTAAGGCCAAAGATGAGCTATATTCCACGGCCGGCGGGTCTCCTACTCCGATTTACGTGAGTCTTTGTGCCCTCGAACATCGATAAGATAGTATGACCCGTTGTTCAGATTCTTGCTAACCACAAAGGGTCCTTCCCAAGGAGGGGATAGCTTGTGCATATCAGATTGATCCTGGATGAGCCAGAGTACTAAATCGCCTTCCTGAAAAGTTCTGGACCTAACCCGGCGGCTATGGTAGCGGCGCAGGTCTTGTTGGTAAATCGCCGAGAGGGCTATTGCCAAGTCTCGCTCTTCGTCCAACAGGTCAAGTGCATTCTGACGAGCTTTTTCGTTGTCCGCCTCAACGTAAGCCGCCACGTGAGGTGAGTCATGCCGGATGTCACTTGGCAGAACCGCCTCTGCTCCGTACACCATGAAGAAAGGTGTGTAACCCGTGGATCTGTTAGGTGTAGTGTTGATGCTCCAAAGCACAGAGGGTAACTCCTCCACCCAACAACCCGGCGTCCGCTATAAGGGGACCAAGAGCCGGGGCTTGATACCTTTCAAGATCTCTTGATTAGCTCTTTCCGCCTGACCATTGGACTGAGGATGAGCCACAGCCAAAACGTCAAGCCGGATATGCTCTCGTTAACAGAACTCTTCCATGGCTCCTTTGGAGAGGTTAGTGCCATTATCAGTTATGATACTATGTGGAAAGCCGAAACGGAAAATCACCTTTTTCATGAACTGGACCGCCGTGGCTGCATCACACTTACTGACTGGCTCCGCCTCAACCCACTTTGTAAACTTGTCAACTGCTACCAAGAGGTGTGTCTTTTTATCCTTAGACCTTTTGAAAGGTCCAACCATGTCAAGCCCCCAGACTGCAAACGGCCAAGTAATTGGAATCATCCTCAATTCCTGAGCCGGCACATGAGCTCGTCGTGAGAACTTCTGACATCCGTCGCATTTACTTACCAGATCTTCTACATCAGCATGAGCCGACAGCCAATAAAACCCATGACGGAAAGCTTTGGCCACAAGAGATTTTGAGCCGGCGTGATGACCACAATCACCTTCATGAATCTCCCGAAGGATCTCCTGACCCTATGTAGGCGACACACAACGTTGAAACGCTCCAGTGACGCTGCAGTGATGTAACTCACCATTGACAATTGTCATAGACTTGGACCGCCGGACGATTTGTCTTGCCAAGGTCTCATCTTCAGGAAACTCTCCCCGGGTCATGTAAGCCAAATAAGGAACTGTCCAATCCGGGATAACATGGAGAGCCGCCACCAGCTGTGCCTCTGGGTCTGGTATTGCCAGATCTTCCTCTGTAGGTAACTTAACAGAAGGATTATGCAGAACATCAAGAAAGGTGTTAGGCGGCACTGGCTTACGCTGAGATCCTAGCCGGCTTAAAGCATCAGCCTCCTCATTCTTCCTTCGATCAATGTGCTCCACCACATAACCTTTGAAGTGCCCAGCCACTGCGTCAACTTCACGATGATAAGCCGCCATAAGGGGATCTTTGGAGTCCCACTTGCCTGACACTTGTTGGGCCACAAGGTCCGAGTCACCTAAGCACCTTACCCGGCTCAAGTTCATCTCTTTGGCCATCCGGAGACCATGGAGTAAGGCCTCATACTCAGCTGCATTGTTAGTACAAGGAAACATAAGTCGGAGCACATAACAAAATTTGTCACCTCGAGGGAAAGTTAACACGACTCCAGCCCCCGAGCCTTCCAGCTGCCTGGACCCATCAAAGTGAATCATCCAATATGTGTTCTCGGGCTTCTCCTCAGGTGCCTGTAGCTCTGTCCAGTCATTGATAAAATCCACCAAGGCTTGAGACTTAATGGCAGTACGCATCACATACTTTAAACCATGAGGCCCGAGCTCAATGGCCCACTTGGCGACTCGTCCCGTGGCCTCTCTGTTCTGGATGATGTCTCCCAAGGGGGCAGAACTCACGACAGTAATAGGGTGACCTTGGAAATACTGTTTCAGTTTCCGGCTTGCCATGAACACTCCGTAAACCAGCTTCTGCAAATGAGGGTACCTTTGTTTTCACTCGATGAGCACCTCACTGACATAATAAATCGGCCGTTGAACCAGATGCTCCTTACCGGCCTCCTTGCGTTCCACCACAATTGCAACACTGAAGGCTCGTGAATTAGCAGCCACGTATAACAGCAAAGGCTCTTTGTCAATAGGAGCTACAAGAACCGGTGGCTCAGATAACTGCTTCTTCAAATCCTCAAAGGCAGCATTACCCGCATCACTCCAGACAAAGGTGTCTGCCTTCTTCATCATCTGATACAATGGCAGGGCTTTCTCCCCTAACCGGCTTATGAACCGGCTTAACGCGGCAACACGACCCGCCAGTCGCTGAACATCATTGATGCACACAGGCTTAGCCAAAGAGGTGATTGCTTTGATCTTCTCCGGATTAGCTTCAATGCCCCTGTTTGAGACCAAGAATCCCAAAAGCTTGCCTGCAGGTACACCAAATACACACTTCTCCGGGTTAAGAATCATCTTGTAAACCCGGAGGTTATCAAAGGTTTCCTGGAGATCAGATATTAGGGTTTCCGTTTCTCTGGACTTCACCACTATGTCATCCACATAAGCATGAACATTGCGCCCAATCTGATTATGGAGACAATTCTGTACACACCACTGATAAGTCACCTGGGCACTCTTGAGCCCAAAAGGCATAGAAACCTAGCAGAAGGCTCCAAATGGAGTAATGAAAGCCGTTTTCTCCTGGTCCTTAACTGCCATTTTGATCTGATGATAACCAGAGTAAGCATCCAAAAATCTCAAACGCGCACAACCCGCCGTAGCATCAATGATTTGATCAATACGGGGGGAGCAAAAGGATCAGCCGGACAAGCCTTATTTAAGTCCGTATAATCCACACACATCCGCCAGGTGCCGTTTTTCTTAAGCACAAGCACCGGGTTAGCCAACCACTCCGGGTGGAAGACTTCAATAATGAACCCAGCCGCTAAGAGCCGGGTGACCTCCTCTTCAATAGCTTTTCGTTGTTCCTCATTGAATCACCGCAGAAACTGCCTGACCGGCTTATACTTCGGATCAATATTAAGAGTGTGCTCAGCGAGTCCTCTCGGTACACCCGGCATGTCAGAAGGTTTCCATGCAAAAATGCCCTGATTCTCACGGATGAACTCGATGAGCGCGCTTTCCTATTTAGGATCCAAGTTGGCACTGATGCTGAACTGCTTAGATGAATCACCTGGAGTAAAATCAACAAGCTTAGTCTCTGCGGCCGATTTAAACTTCATGGCCGGGTCATGCTCCGTGGTCGGCTTCTTGAGGGAGGTCATATCTGCCGGATCAACGTTGCTTTGATAAAACTTGAGCTCTTCTGCTGCACAGACAGACTCGGCATAAGCCGCGTCACCTTCCTCGCACTCCAGGGCCACCTTACGACTTCCATGCATAGTAATAGTGCCCTTATAACCTGGCATCTTGAGCTGCAAGTAAACATAACATGGCCGCACCATGAACTTGGCATAAGCCAGCCGCCCGAACAAAGTGTGATATGGACTTTTAATTTTGACCACTTCAAAGGTTAACTTCTCAGCCCTGGAATCATGCTCATCTCCAAAAGCCACCTCCAGCTCAATCTTACCCACAGGATAGGCCAACTTACCCGACACCACTCCATGGAAGACGGTGTTGGAAGTCCTTAGGTTCTTATCAGTTAAGCCCATGCGTCGAAAGGTCTCGTAATAGAGGATATTGATGCTGCTACCTCCATCCATGAGCACCTTAGTAAATTTGTAACCACCAACCTGTGGTGCCACTACCAGGGCCAGTTGACCCGGATTATCAACCCGGGGAGGGTGATCCTCCCTGTTCCAGACAATGGGCTGTTCTGACCACCTTAAGTAACGAGGGACCGCCGGCTCAACGGAGTTCACAGCCCTCTTATGAACTTTCTGATCACGTTTACACAAACTTGTGGTGAACACATGATATTGCCCGTTGTTTAACTGTTTTTTGATGGCTCTGATAACCTGACTGCTGTTGTTGTTGACCTCCTTGACCAGGCTGCTGTTGGTTATAACCACCCTGATTTCCCTGAAAGCCGGGACCTGAATCGCCGCCCGAGCCACGAAAGCTGCCAGCTCCTGATCCGCCGCCCGGGCCTTGATTGCCATCAAACATGTTGGAATTCTTGAAGGCTTTCATGATTGCACAATCCTACCATAAGTGAGTCGCTGGATGTTCCCGGGTGCCATGTCTCGGACAAGGCTCATTGAGTAGCTGTTCCAGAGATGGACCTGACCCGCCAGACCGAGGGGGCGGTTTCCCCTTGCGTTTCTGATTGTTACCTTGCGCATTAGCCACAAATTCTGGGTTACCGTCCGCCTTACGCTTATTGCCTCATTGATTTGCCGGGTTATGCTGCTGACCCTTTCCGTTACCATTCTTCTTTCCCTTCCCTGTCTTTTCCTCGTCAGACGCGGGATCCTTGGTACTATCAGAATCTGCATACTTGACTAAAGCCGCCATCAGCGTCCCCATATCATTGCAATCACGCTTAATACGCCCCAGCTTCTGTCTCAGAGGTTCAAAGCGGCAATTCTTCTCTAGCATAAGAACTGCTGAGCCGGCATCCATCTTGTCGTACCCAGTGCGTCGTGGATTCACCTTCCTCTTTCTTACAATTTGTCAGATCCACAATTGACATAGACTGCTTGCAAGTGTCCTTAAAGTTCTGGATGAATCGAGCCTTTAGCTCTGCCCATGAACCAATAGAATTGGGTGGTAAGCCCTTTAACCAAGAACGGGCCGTCCCATCCAACATCATGGTGAAGTACTTAGCCATCGCTGCGTCACTGGCCTCCAGCAGTTCCATGGCCATCTCATAACTTTCGATCCACGCCCCCGGCTGTAAGTCGGCCGTGTAATTCGGCACCTTCCAAGGCCCCTTGAAATCTTTGGGCAGACGTACATTACGTAGGGTCGGTACCAGACAAGGAACACCTCCGGTTCTAGTAGCAACTCCCGCCTCAATAGAAATCGTTGGATAAGCCGGTAAGTCCTGTTGGTCTACGAGCTGATCCGCTAGCTGAGCCGCCCGCTCGTCCTCTTGACGTATTCAATCCTGCACCGGGTTATACCCGCCCGGCTGGTTCCGGCGCCGCGCACTGCTTGACACGGCCTCTGTCTCCATGTGTCTGCTGTAACTCGGGCTCCGATTCTGACGAGGCGGAGCTAGCCAGGGCGGAGGAGTTGAGTGAATCCTGTCCCGGCTGTAGGAGTAGGTCTCTTGCTGAGCCAGAGCTGTTTGGACAAGTTCCCTGATCGTCCGGGTTTCCACCGCTGTCGGATCATCACCATCCACTGGGAGAACCGCCAAACGTGCTGATGTTGCGATTAAGTTTTCCATGGGGTTGGAGAAGTGACCCGGAGGTATTGGGACGTAACGGGGTGGTGCCATACTCCCGTAAAGAGGCGCCGTCACCTGGGGCTGGACCGGGCCTCCCGCTCCGGATGTCATAAACTGATTTGCCCCTGGCGGATTACTTGGGCCGGCTCCGGGTGTAGCAAAAAGATTCCGAGGATCATAAACCTGAGGTAAACGGGACTGAGTTTTCTGATGTCTCCTCCTCATTACCTCATTAGATGCGTTCAGGCTCATATTGAGCTGAAAAGCCTCTGTTTGAAGCTGTTGCGCCCGTGCGTCCAAAGCCGCCCGCTCCGTAGCCAACCTAGTATCTTCAGCTGCTAAGGTTTCCTTAGCCCGAGCAATTTCCTCACGAACCTGTGCCACCTCTGCCTCATGCTCAGACTGGTTCGCAGGGATGACGGTGAGAGTTAACAGGGCCATAAGTCTATCCATGAGATCCATCAGCGCCTGAGCCGGTGAGCGCACAGGGCCTCCTGCCCCGGCTTCTCCTAACCCGGACGTTATTGCCGCTGAAGCCGTAGAATTTTGGCCGGGTTGAGTGCCAGCCATGTAAACTCCTACCCAGTTGGGTGATTCTAAGGGGTCTGGAATAGTGCTGCCATCGGAACAGCCCCCAAGCACGCCATCTTGAACTTGATACAGCGAATCTGTTGAGCCGGCAGACGACTCACCGTTAGAGAGGACGGCCGCCTCAGCATCACCTTCAGATCCTTCAGAAAGTTCACCTCCGTGGATGCAACCCACAAAGGCACGCTTCACGACGGGTCGAGCTCGGGCGGGTGCAGTTGTCCCGCTCAGGGCCCGGCTCACCGATCCGGCCGATGAAGATGTGAATTCCGCCAAAGGGGACCCGGTACCCGTACTCAATTGAGCCGGCGTCGGGGCCCCAGCCTTCGTCGTCGATGTAGATCTTGCCGCGACGACTCTTGGTCATCCGGCCAACCGCGTATCCCTTGAGCCCTTTGAAGCTGCCCTTCAAGAACTCAAATCCACCGTGCGCTGGCCCACGGTGGGCGCCAACTATGGTGGAATTGTCACGGCAGATGTCCTCTTGCAAGGACTTAGTCGTGGAGCCATCGCAACTACGAAGCTTAAAGGGGTTAATCGGGACAAAGGACACGAGAGGTTTATACTAGTTCAGCCCCTTACGGTGAAGGAAGGCCTACGTCTAGTTGGGTTGGTATTGCTTGAGGTTTCGATGACCAGGGAGCGAGATACGCTATGCCTGGCTCTCGATCAGTTGTTTCTTGCCCTAAGCCGCTGGCGGGTCGTCCCCTTATATACACGGGTTGACGCCCTGCGGCCTACAGAGTCCCGGCCGGCTCATAAACAGTGTCCGACTCGGTGACTAGTTATCTCTACCTTATGTTACAAGTCATGCCATTATGGCGGTTTGTCACTATGGGCCTTAAGTCGCCCGTGGGATTTAAACCCTATGAACCGCCATCCTCATGCTGGGTCTTGGGCTTCCTTTACGATGAGTACTCTTTGCGTAACCCGGCCCCTCCTGGCCGGCTTTACTCAAATAGTTATATCCCAGTAGCTAGGAAATAGAATTTCTCTCGAGGTTGATTCTTTAAAGCTTAGATCTATTCCTCCTAAGCATGATATCAATGAATCTCTCAAAGCCATGAGAATTTCCATTGATGAGTGCAAGGAAAGAACCGCTAGGATGCGTGCTACAAAAGATGCCTTTATAAAAGCGTGTTCTTCCAATTGCTATGAAAATCAAGATGAAGATCTAAAAGTTATTGATGTGTCCCCTATCAAATCTTTGTTTTGCAATATGAATCTTGATTAAACTTAATATGATCTTCCTTTACCTAGAAGGCGTTCCAAAAATTCGAAGTATTTAGATCTTTATGATGAAATTAATGAAAGTGGGATTGAAAGAAATAAAACATTAGATGTTGCTAAACCCACTATATTGGATTTCAAGGAATTTAATTATGAAAGTTGCTCTTTAATTGATTGTATTTCCTTGTTGCAATCCGTGCTAAATTCTCCTCATGCTTATAGTAAAAAAAGCCTTTACCGAACATATTGTTGACGCCTTGATGCAATCTTATGAAGAAAAACTTGAGTTGAAAGTTTCTATCACTAGAAAAATCTATGATTAGTGGGAACCAACTATTAAAATTAAAATTAAAGATCATGAGTTTTATGCTTTGTGTGATTTGGGTGCTAGTGTCTCCACTATTCCCAAAACTTTGTGTGATTTGCTAGATTTCCGTGATTTTGATGATTGCTCTCTAAACTTTCATCTTGCGGATTCCACTATTAAGAAACCTATGGGAAGAATTAATGATGTTCTTATTGTTGCAAATAGGAACTATGTGCCCGTAGATTTTATCGTTCTTGATATAGATTGCAATCCTTCTTGCCCTATTATTCTTGGTAGACCTTTCCTTAGACGGTTGGTGCGATTATTGATATGAAGGAAGGGAATATTAGATTCCAATTTCCATTAAAAAAGGGCATGGAACACTTTCCTTGAAAGAAAATAAAATTGCCATATGAAACTATCATGAGAGCCACTTATGGATTGCCCAACAAAGATGGCGACACCTAGATCTATCCTCGCTTTTATGCCTAGCTAGGGGCGTTAAACGATAGCGCTTGTTGGGAGGCAACCCAATTTTATTTTTAGTTTTTCTGTTTTTTCTTCTGTTTAGGAATAAATAACCCATCTACCTTCTGTTCGGATGTGGTTTTGTGTTTTAATTAGTGTTTGTGCCAAGTTAGACCTATTGGATCTTCTTGGATGATAGTTATTTGATCTTGCTGTAATTTCCAGAAACTTTGTGCTCAGTGCCCGAATTATTAAAAATCACCAGAACGTGATAAAATACTGATTCCAATTTCTAATGATCAATAAACAAATTGTATAGATCATACAATTTTGGTAGTTTTTTTGGAGTTGCAGAAGTTTGCATTAGTTACAGATTACTACAAACTGTTCTGTTTTTGACAGATTCTGTTTTTCGTGTGTTGTTTGCTTATTTTGATGAATCTATGGCTAGTAAAATAGTTTATAATCCATATAGAAGTTGGAATACAGTAGGTTTAACACCAATATAAATAAATAATGAGTTCATTACAGTACCATGAAGTGGTCTTTTGTTTTCTTTCTCTAACGGAGCTCACGAGATTTCTGTTGAGTTTTGTGTTGTGAAGTTTTCAAGTTTTGTGAAGTAAAATTACCGATGGAACAAGGAGTGGCAAGAGCCTAAGCTTGGGGATGACCATGGCACCCCAAGATAATCCAAGGACACCAAAAAGTCAAAGCTTGGGGATGCCCCGGAAGGCATCCCCTCTTTCGTCTACTTCCATCAGTAATTTTACTTGGAGCTATATTTTTATTCACCACATAATATGTGTTTTGCTTGGAGCGTCTTGTATTATTTGTGTCTTTGTTTGTTAGTGTGCCACAATAATCCTTGCTGTACGCACCTTTTGAGAGAGCCATACATTAATTGGAATTTGATAGAATACTCTATGTGCTTCACTTATATCTGTTGAGTTATGTAGTTTTGCTCTATGTGCTTCACTTATATCTTTTGAGCTTGATAATTTTGCTCTATGTGCTTCACTTAGATCTTTTAGAGCACGGTGGTGGATTTGTTTTAAAGAAATTATTGATCTGTCATGCTTCACTTAGATTATTTTGAGAGTCTTAATAGCATGGTAATTTGCTTAATAATAATATGCTTGGTGTTCAAGATTTGTGAAACTTTCTTTTGAGTGCGTTGAATACTAAGAAAAGATTGATGCTTGATAATTGTTTTGAGATATGAAGATGGTGATATTAGAGTCATGCTAGTTGAGTAGTTGTGAATTTGAGAAATACTTGTGTTAAAGTTTGTGATTCCCGTAGCATGCACCTATGGTGAACCGTTATGTGATGAAGTCGGAGCATGATTTATTTATTGATTGTCTTCCTTATGAGCGGCGGTCGGGGACGAGCGATGGTCTTTTCCTACCAATCTATCCCCCTAGGAGCATGCACATAATACTTTGCTTTGATAACTTCTAGATTTTTGCAATAAGTATATGAGTTCTTTATGACTAATGTTGAGTCCATGGATTATACGCACTCTCACCCTTCCACCATTGCTAGCCTCTCTAATACCGCACACCTTTCGCCGGTATCATACACCCACCATATACCTTCCTCAAATCAGCCACCATATCTACCTATCATGGCATTTCCATAGCCATTCCGAGATATATTGCCATGCAACTTTCCAACGTTCCGTTTATTATGACATGCTCCATCATTGTCATATTGCTAGCATGATCATGTAGTTGACATCGTATTCGTGGCAAAGCCACCGTTCATAATTCTTTCGTACATGTCACTCTTGATTCATTGCATATCCCGGTACACCGCTGGAGGCATTCATATAGAGTCATATTTGTTCTAAGTGTTGAGTTATAAGAAAAATAAAAGTGTGATGATCATCAATTTTTAGAGCATTGTCCCAAGTGAGGAAAGGATGATGGAGACTATGATTCCCCCATAAGTCGGGATGAGACTCCGGACGAAAAAAAGAGGCCATAAAAAAGAGAAATAAAAAAATTGAGAGAAAAAGAGAGAAGGGACAATGCTACTATCCTTTTACCACACTTGTGCTTCAAAGTAGCACCAAGATCTTCATAATAGAGAGTCTCCTATGATGTCACTTTCATATACTAGTGGGAATTTATCATTATAGAACTTGGCTTGTATATTCCAATGATGGGCTTCCTCAAATTACCCTAGGTCTTTGTGAGCAAGCGAGTTGGATGCACACCCACTTAGTTTCTTTTGATGAGCTTTCATATACTTATAGCTCTAGTGCATCCGTTGCATGGCAATCCCTACTCACTCACATTGATATCTATTGATGGGCATCTCCATAGCCCCTTGATACGCCTAGTTGATGTGAGACTATCTTCTCCCTTTTTTGTCTTCTCCACAACCACCATTCTATTCCACATATAGTGCTATATCCATGGCTCACGCTCATGTATTGCGTGAGGATCAAAAAAGTTTCGAAAATGTTAAAGTATGAAACATTTGCTTGGCTTGTCATCGGGTTGTGCATGATTTACATACTTTGTGTGGTGAAGACTGAGCATAGCCAGACTATATGATTTTGTAGGGATAACTTTCTTTGGCCATGTCATTTTGAGAAGACATAATTGATTTGTTAGTATGCTTGAAGTATTATTATTTTTATGTCAATATGAACTTTTGTCTTGAATCTTTAAAATCTGAATATTCATACCACAATTAAGAAGATTTGCATTGAAATTATGCCAAGTAGCACTCCACATCGAAAATTCTCTTTTTATCATTTACCTACTCGAGGACGAGCAGGAATTAAGCTTGGGGATGCCTGATACATCTCCAATGTAACTATAATTTTTGATTGCTCCACGCTATATTATCTACTCTTTTGGACTATATTGGGCTTTATTTTCCACTTTTATATTATTTTTGGGACTAACCTATTAACCGGAGGCCCAGCCCAGAATTGCTGTTTTTTTTGCCTATTTCAGTGTTTCGAAGAAACGGAATATCAAACGGAGTCCAAACGGAATGAAACCTTCGGGAACGTGATTTTCTCACCGAACGTGATCCAGGAGACTTGGACCCTACTCCAAGGGAGCCAAGAGGCGGTCACGAGGGTGGGGGGCGCCCCCTCTAGGGCGCGCCCCCCTGCCTCGTGGGCCCCTCGGAGCTCCACCGACGTACTCCTTCCTCCTATATATACCTACGTACCCCCAAATGATCAGAGACGGAGCCAAAAACCTAATTCCACCACCGCAACTTTCTGTATCCACGAGATCCCATCTTGGGGCCTGTTCCGGAGCTCCGCCGGAGAGGGTCGTTATCGGTGTCAAAACCGGCGGATCTCGTGTAGGGTGTCCCGAACTTTGCGTCTAGGCGGATGGTAACAGGAGACAAGGGACACAATGTTTTTACCCAGGTTCAGGCCCTCTCGATGGAGGTAAAACCCTACTCCTGCTTGATTAATATTGATGATATGGGTAGTACAAGAGTTGATCTACCACGAGATCGGAGAGGCTAAACCCTAGAAGCTAGGCTATGGTATGATTGTTGTTATTGTGCCCTACTTACTAAACCCTCCGGTTTATATAGACACCGGAGGGGGCTAGGGTTACACAGAGTCGGTTACAATGGGAGGAGATCTACATATCCGTATTGCCAAGCTTGCCTTCCACGCCAAGGAGAGTCCCATCCGGACACGAGACAAAGTATTCAATCTTGTATCTTCATAGTCCAACAGTCCGGCCAAAGGTTATAGTCCGGCTGTCCGGATACCCCCTAATCCAGGACTCCCTCAGTAGCCCCCGAACCAGGCTTCAATGACGATGAGTCTGGCGCGCAGATTGTCTTCGGCATTGCAAGGCGGGTTCTTCTCCAAATTCCGAGTACCTGCTAAATAGTGTCCGGCTTCTTGTGAATGCTGCGCTCCTTGGCTTCTGCGTCCAATAATGGCCACCTTCCATGTGTCAAGCGAAGGTGAGGAGTCCGGGTGTTTTTACATTTACCCCTTGGCTATGCAAATGAACTGCCTATTAAAGAGACGAGGACTCTCAGATCCAAACCACACCATCCTCCTGCAGCGAGCATTCATCGGAGCGCGCCCGAAAAGATCCATTCCAACATGGCCGGTCAGCGCAGCTCCTCCCCTCGTTCCCCCAGCCCCAAGCCTGGAGATTGGGAGAGGTGTTCCGTCCCGCACAGCCAACTAGTGAAGCTTCATACTCAGGGATTTCTCCCCCCAGCGTATATGGTCCCGGTTCGAGCCGGGCTCGCCACCTATAATGGCGGGGAGCAGGCGGAGAGCTTTCCCAACCCCTCTAAGGGAGAGCGGGTATGCCTTGTACCTTATTTGTTAAGGGGGCTCGGATTTCCAATCCATCCATTCCTCCGAGGGGTCCTGGAGTTCTACGGCCTCCAGTTGCATAACCTTACCCCTGCCTCCATACTTCACATCGCTGGCTACGTAGCCTTTTGCGAGCTGTTCTTGGGCTGCGAGCCTCATTTCGCACTGTGGAAGAAGTTGTTCTGCCTTGTGCCCCGTTCACAGAGGGGGTCAATATACCAGGTGGGCGGAGCCGAAGTATGGCGCATCGCCGGGACCGGATACCTATCCGGAACCCCGAAGAAGGCGTCCGAAGACTGGCCTTCATAGTGGTTTTATATAGAAGACGTCCCTCTTTCGGATCCTATTCGGATCAGCCTTCCTGAGTTCGATAATGCTCCTTTGAAGAAGCGCCTAAGCTGGCGACCACGGAGCCCCCAGGAGGAAGATGATAGAGACGTTATTTACCTGATGAGCCGGATAAAGACATTGGCTCAATCAGGGCTGACCATAACCGAGGTTATGGTAATATGCATTATGCGGGGGGGGGGGGGGGGGGGGGTGCGGCCGCTTCAATACCGAGGCCACCCCATGTGGGATTTCAACGGGGAAGATGACGCCACCCGCTGCGGCCGCAAAGGGCCGGACTCGACAGCTGCCTTAGCAAAAATCTTGTCTGGTTTGTACAAGGGAGAGGAAGAAGAATTCCTTCGCATCAAGCCACAAAGTAGGTTCTCCATGTACAATCCTCCGAGCTGGGTAAGTCGTCACTTTTTACGCCCATCCGTTGCGCATTCCCATAGCCGAATATTTTACCCTGCAAACTCATTGCAGGAACTGCGTAAGGCTATAAGGGAGATCAACAGCCCACCTCCACAACCAGAGGATCCTGAGCGGTCCCTCGACCCGGCCTTCCAAGAGGATCCGGACATATCCATGGAGCTGATTGACAGGGTATTCTACCAATTAAGCAGTGATGATGCCCTGGTGGCCATTACGGCCGACTACCCTGGGCTGCTCCCAGCTTCGCAGGTGAATGAGACTAAAGGTCCCAACATTTTAAAAAGGATTTGTTTTTATGTACGTCACTCACCGTATACAAATGGTGTATTATAGGGAAGGCCCTCGGGACGCTGCGTCGAGCCCGCGGCGACCAGCTAGCAAGGGGCCCCGAGGCCGGACAGGCTAAAGAGAAAAGCGGTCCGGACGGAGACGCCGGCGCAGAGGTATGATGCAACACCTCACTCCATGGTTGTCGTCTTTAAAGACATAATAACACCCATGTTGTCTAGGAAGAAGAACACTCGCTGGACTATATCCGAAGAGGTCGCCAATCATGCCTCAACCAGTCGGGCTCCAGGGCCGGACACAGAAGCGGAAGCGAATCCGAGACGCACGCCGGATGCTCCTCCGACAGAGGATACGGACAAAATATCCGTCACAAATTCCAAAGTGGAGAGCGCCATGAATCACAGGCGTCGCCGAGCCGTACTCCGTGACGCTTGCTTCTCCCAAGAGGCCTTTGATGCCTTCAACTTAGGAGACGCGTACATTCGTGCTGCTCAAAATGGCCTAGCCAGAGCTACGGACCAATATGTAAAGGATATACGGGTAAGAAGATTTTGATGATTACATATAGCACTAGCCCCTGAGACTTGAAACAATTAGAATGACTGATTTAAGGATCATATATTATGCAGGTTCTTACAGAGAAGAATACCCAGTGGTCTCGTGAGCTTGAAGAGTGCAAGGCCCAGCTACGGGCTGCAGCTGCCACAGCGGAGGAGTCCAAGAAGGCCTCCTCTGGTAACACTTTGGTTTTTGAATGATAGGTACCATATAGAGTGCGGTGTGCATGTAAATCTGACAATAAATATTGCAGATGATGCCGGAGTGAATCCGGATGAGCAACATCTTCTATGCCGGCTAAAGGCTGGTGAGCGTGTGCTTACAAAAGTTAGGCAGGAGAAAAATAATCTCCAAGATGCCAACACCCAGCTGAGCGTGGAACTAAAGGACGTTCGTGCCTAGCTGGCGGACTCCGTGAAGGAGAATCAGCGGCTTTGACGCGGCATTTTCAGTAAGTGCTTAAATGAACTTTAAGAAGAGTTCGGCGAAGAAGCCGTCTAATAGAGTTATGTCTGTAGGTATGCTGACGGGTCGTCCCGCGGATGAAATGCCGGGGTCTGCGGGTGATCTTCTACCCGAGCTCTCACAACTGCACGAACAAGCTCGGTAGGTGATGCAAAGTATTGCCCAGGCCTTATGGCCATCCATCTCCCTGCCCGAAGGTCTCGGAGAGCTTGCGGAGAAGCTGAAGGGAGCGCGGCGGTGCTTCCGGTTATGGAAGATATCGGCCTGCCGTCAAGGTGCCAGGGAAGACTGGGCCATGGTGAAGACGAGGTATACCAAGGCTGACCCAAACCACATGGCCGAGGTCGGACCTGTGGGGCCTGATGGGAAAGAGATCCCCGTTAGCTTAGTGTACGGGCAGGTAGAATTGGCCGCAAAGTATTCCCAACAGGATTGTAGACTAGACAGCCTGTTGGATGGTATAGAAGAGGAATTTAGCCAGTCAAATTGACTATGTAATTAAAGTGACATGTATAATGCCTTCTAGCCGAATTGTAGATCATTTGTCATGGCGGACCTTTTCGCTTCAACCTCGGGACCTGATAGTCCGGAGTGTATCCGAATACCCTCTCGGTTATGTAAGAACCAGGGCATGCATGGAAACCAGGCGTAGGGGTCATTAGTGATTGAACAGACAAGTTCCCAACTAGTTATGTTATATTACATGGTTAGTAAGAATCATCTTCCAGGGAGAATAGTTCCGTTAGGGGTTCCTTTCCCTGGGTACGCATGCCCTAAAGTGCATGTCCGGACTGTGAAAAAGAGACGCAGGAAAAAACATCTGGGGGCAAATATGAAAAATAAATAAAAAATCATCTTTTGTTCACCGACCGAATATTCCCTTAAGAACGCTAGCTTTCGGCTTCACCCAGTCTGAGGTACACATCTGGCTGACCCGTCAGTAACAATCGTAGAGGTGCTCCCCTTATGCCCTAGCCGAATTAACGGGAACATAGGGCATAAATACAAGAGCCAGGCAACCCAGCTTAGCCAAAACTTAAGTCATATCGATGCATATAATGGCGAAGAAAAGGTACATGCGGAAGGGTAACACATGTGCGGGGAAGGAAGCCCGGATAAATAATTAAGCTTCTGTATAGGAAGCCCCCAGGTATAATGAGCACAGCTAGCGCGTCCATAGTGTGCAAAGAATGCACGAAGTGGCCCTAAAAGGCTTTGAAAGAAAAAAGGGATAAAGAGAGAGATGAAAGACAGATAGTGTATATATGCAAAAAATGGACAGAGGAAGGAGAAGAACACAGAGTCCGGCGCTAGGTGTAGAATCTTCGGAGTCTGACTGCATTCCATGGGTTCGGCTCAAGTCGATTATCCGATGCATCCTGCAGATGGTACGCCGCGCCGGTCAGAACTTGATCAATAATGAAGGGACCCTCCCATTTGGGCTTGAGTTTGTCCTTTTTCTTCTCCGGCAGGCATAGAACTAACTCGCCAACATTATAAGTTTTGGCCCGTACTTCTCTGCTTTGGTATCTTCGAGTCTGTTGTTGATAGAATGCGGAACGGGCTTTTGCCACGTCACGCTCCTCCTCTAGAGCGTCCAAACTGTCCTGCCGATCAAGCTCAACTTCTCTTTCTTCGTACATGCGCACTCGAGGTGAGTCATGAATTATGTCGCAGGGCAGAACCGCCTCTGTGCCGTACACCATAAAGAAAGGTGTGTATCCGGTAGTACGATTCGGCGTGGTCCGCAGCCCCCAGAGTACGGAGTCGAGCTCCTCCACCCAGTGCGTGTTAGATTCCTTAAGGGACCGCACTAATCTGGGCTTGATGCCGCTCAAGATAAGACCATTTTCCCGTTCGACTTGACCGTTAGTTTGTGGGTGATAGACAGAAGCATAATCGAGCTTAATGCCCATGTTTTTGCACCGGAGCTTTACCTCATCGGCTGTGAAGTTCATGCCATTGTCAGTGATGATGCTGTTGGGGACACCGTAACGGTGTACGACCCCAGATATGAAGTCTATCACCGGTTCGGATTCGGCCATTTTAACAGGTTTGGCTTCTATCCATTTGGTGAATTTATCCACCATGACCAATAAGTATTTTTTCTTATGGGTTCCCCCTTTAAGGGGTCCAACCATGTTGAGTCCCTAGACCGCAAAGGGCCAGGTAATGGGGATTGTTTGGAGGGCGGTGGGTGGCATATGGCTTTGGTTTGCAAAAAGCTGGCAACCGACACAGCGTTGGACTAAGTCCTGAGCGTCTGCCCAGGCCGTCAGCCAATAAAAACCTATACGGAAGGCCTTGCTTACAAGGGCCCGGGCTACGGCGTGGTGGCCGCCGAGTCCGGCATGAATTTCTGCCAGAAGCTTCCCCCCCTCCTCTTCGGAGATGCACCTTTGAAGGACTCCGGTGGTGCTTTTCTTATAAAGCTCTCCCTCATGGACCATATAGGCTTTAGATCACCGCACTATGCAGCGTGCCTCATTTTGGTCCTCGGGGAGTTCCTGCCTAGTTAGGTGGGCCAGGAATGGTTCCGTCCATGGGGCGATGATGACCATTATTACGTGGGGTGAAGGTGTTATTTCGGTGGCAGAGCCTCCGATTATGTCAGAGTGTTCGGTATCGGGCAGTGCGGTTGGGTCCGGACTATTGTTACCGGTGTCCCCTTCCCATACCACGGATGGCTTGAACAACCTTTCTAAAAAGATGTTAGGGGGGACCGCATCGCGTTTTGCGCCGATGCGTGCGAGGACATCTGCCGCCTGATTGTTTTCCTGGGCTATATGATGAAATTCGAGCCCCTCGAACCGAGCTGACATTTTTAGGACGGCATTGCGGTAGGCCGCCATTTTCGGATCCTCCATTTATTTGGGATATTGCGAAGATTCGAATCCCCGCGCACCTCCAGGCGTTGGATGCCCATGGATACTACCATCCGAAGACCATGTAAAAGGGCCTCGTATTCGGCTGCGTTGTTGGAGTCTGTATACATTATCTGGAGTACGTATTGAACTGTATCTCCGGTTGGGGACGTCAGAACGACGCCAGCCCCCAGTCCAGCCAGCATTTTGGAACCATCGAAGTGCATGATCCAGTTGGAATATGCGCCGTACTCTTTAGGGAGTTCGGCTTCCGCCCATTTGGCGACAAAGTCGGCCAATACTTGCGACTTAATGGTCGCCGTGGTTTGTACGTTATGTCGAACGGGAGGATCTCAATGGCCTATTTGGCAATCCGGACCGTGGCGTCACGGTTGTTTATAATATCATTAAGTGGCACTTCTGAGGCTACAGTAATTGAACACTCTTGAAAGTAGTGTCGCAGCTTCCGGGATGCCATGAATACCGCATAGGCTATCTTTTGATAATGCGGGTACCGTGACTTGCATGGAGTGAGGACAGTGGATACATCATAGACCGGCTTTTGAAGGGGGAGTTTATATCCGTCCGTTTCTCGTTCGACAACGAGCACTGCGCTTACAACTTGATGCGTTGCCACAATGTACAGCAGCATTGGTTCGCTGATGTTTGGCGCGGCCAGGATTGGGTTGGTTGCCCAGTACGGCTTTTATTTCTTCCAATCTGGCTGTGGCAGCATCCGTCCACTCGAAGTGTTCGGTGCGCCGAAGGAGGCGATAGAGGGGTAATGCCTTTTCTCCCAAGAGGGAGATAAAGAGGCTTAGAGCCGCCACACATCCGATTAATTTTTGGATTTGTTTGAGGTCCGTTGGGATAGCCAACTGTGACAGAGCTCGGATTTTGGCCGGATTTGCTTCAATTCCTCTGTTGGAGACAATGAAGCCCAGGAGCTTTCCGGCTGGTACCCCAAAAACACATTTTTCCAGATTAAGCTTGATGTCGTAAGTTCGGAGGTTGTCAAATGTGAGCCTCAAGTCGTCTATTAAAGAGTCGACGTGTTTGGTTTTGACGACCACAGCATCTACGTATGCCTCCACTGTTTTGCCGATCTGGTTTTCCAGACATGTCTGAATCATGCGGTGATATGTTGCGCCGGCGTTTTTGAGCCCAAAAGGCATTGTGTCAAAACAGAAGGGGCCGTATGGTGTGATAAATGCCGTTGCTACTTGGTCGGGCTCTGCCATCTTAATTTGGTGGTAGCCAGAGTATGCGTCGAGGAAACACAATAAATCGTGTCCTGCGGTAGCATCGATGATTTGATCGATGCGGGGGAGGGGAAAGGGATCCTTTGGGCAGGCCTTGTTGAGGTCCTTGAAATAGACACATAGGCGCCAGGATTTTTCCTTCTTTGGTACCATCACCAGGTTTGCTAGCCAGTCCGGGTGTTTTATTTCTCTAATGAATCCGGCCTCCAATAACTTGGCTAGTTCCTCTCCCATAACCTGTCTCTTAGGTTCAGAGAAACGCCTAAGAGCCTGCTTGACCGGTTTGAATCCTTTTAGGATATTGAGGCTGTGCTCGGCCAGTCTGCGTGGGATTCCTGGCATATCTGAGGGATGCCAGGCAAATATGTCCCAATTCTCGCGCGGGGTTTAACTGTGCCTCGATGGTGGCTGTTTTTGTAGGGTCTGTTGGATCGACCTGGAATTTGACTATTTCGTCTGCCGGTTTAAAGGAGGTGGACTTGGATCTCTTATCGAGTATCACGTCGTCCCTGTCCACCGTGGAGAGTAGCGCAGTCAGTTCCTCGGCCGCAAGGGCTTCGGATAATGCCTCGAGGGCCAGTGCGGCTGTCTTGTTTTCAGCGCGGAGTGCTATGTCCGGATCACTAGCGAGAGTGATGATTCCATTGGGCCCGGGCATCTTGAGCTTCATGTACCCGTAATGGGGTATGGCTTGGAAGATCGTGAACGCCTCCCGCCCTAAAAGGGCGTGGTATCCGCTACTAAACGGAGCCACTTGGAATGTAATCTCTTCGGACCTATAATTCTCCGGTGTGCCGAACACCACATCTAGTGTGATTTTTCCTGTACAGCGCGCTTCCCGACTAGGGATTATTCCTCTAAAGGTTGTGCTGCTTCGCTCGATGCGGTTCCAGTCTATTTCCATTTTTTGAAGGGTTTCCTCATAGATGAGGTTTAATCCGCTGCCGCCGTCCATGAGCACCTTGGTGAGTCGAAAGTCGTCCACAATTGGACTGAGGACCAATGGGGCTAGTGCTCGGGCTGTTCGGAATTTAGGTTCGTCACTGGCATTGAAAGTAATAGCCGTGTCACTCCATGGAATTATTGTTGCCACATGGTAGATTTCGGCAAGGCTGTGGAGTGTTCGCTTTCGCCTCTTATTTGATGCGAAGGTCTCAAAGACTGTTAATACCGTATTGTTATCCCTGGGATGGTGCTCTGTGGCGTATGGGATAAGAAGATCCTCGCTGCTTTTGGCCACTTGCCGGAGTATCCAACATGCTCTAAGGTTGTGTGTTGGTATGGTATCCGCTGTACTATGGATTTTGCAGGGTCCGTTGAGCCATCCTTCCAGTACGGTTCCACGCCCTATGAAGGGTTTTTGCTTTTTTGGGATTAGCTCGGGTGTCCTATGATAGTGCACCCTTTTGCTGTGGACTGGGTGTGTGTTCGGGGCCGGATTATCCCAAAATTTTGTTTCAATTTTCCAGGCACTTTCCAAGTCAGCAAAGCGTGATAATTCATGGCGATTTATGGCGTTATGGATTCCCTTGTCCGTGCAATTATTGCAGAAAAATAAGATTGTGTCTTCCTCGCGACAGTCCTTAACCTTGTTCATCGCAAGGAGGAATCTGGCCCAATAGTGATGTACTATTTCCTGGGGCTCTTGCCTAATGTGGGAAAGATCGCTTATGTTTGGGTGGGTGGGTGGAATTGAGTCCGAACCCTTACCCGACCTGAGATCCAGGGGCCGAGGAGTTTCCAATTTTGGAAGTTCCTGTTTCGGGGTGCTGCCCGATAATCCTGGCCCGCTGCCTGACTCTAAGTTCAGGGATTGGATGTTGTCTTCCCGCAAACGGGTATCCGGCTCGAAGGGCTCAGGAATCCGGACATAGTTGGTCCTCCAGATAGTGGAAAAGTCGCCGCATTGTTCCTCCACCACCGCAATGTGATGGGTGACCGGTGGAGAGTTAATCTCCCTTTGATCGGGTTTAAGCCCAATCTGATCATAGTCTGTAGCGACTCCCAAGGCGGCGATGCGATCCAAGAGCTCGTTTAGGGAAGAGAGCTCCATTGGATCCATCTGCTCGGCAAGTTCTGAGTTGACGTGGAGGCTGTTTTCGATGACCCGAGAAGTCATCGTCGGCGCGGCGGCCGAACAGGCGGTCATGATGAAACCGCCTAGCCGGAGAGTTTGGCCGACAGCCAAAGCTTCCCCAGCAGTAATGCCGTCTTTAAAGACGAGACGAGACATCCTTCCTTATGGCGACGGCACAGTGGAACTCTCAATGAAAGCACCAATGTTGGTGTCAAAACCGGCGGATCTCGGGTAGGGTGTCCCGAACTGTGCGTCTAGGCGGATGGTAACAGGAGACAAGGGACACAATGTTTTTACCCAGGTTCAAGAGTTAATCCTAGAAGCTAGCGGCGAGTTAATCCTAGGCGGATGGTAAAAACATCATGTCCCTTGTCTCCTGTTACCATCCGCCTAGACGCACAGTTCGGGACCCCCTACCCGAGATCCGCCGGTTTTGACACCGACATTGGTGCTTTCATTGAGAGTTCCTCTGTGTCGTCACCATTAGGCTTGATGGCTCCCTCGATCATCGTTAGCGATGCAGTCCAGGGTGAGACTTTTCTCCCCGGACAGATTTTTGTATTCGTCGACTTTGCACTGCGGGCCAATTCGCTTGGGCATCTGGAGCAGATTGAAAGCTACGCCCCTGGCCACCAGGTCAGGTTTGGAAGCTTAAACCACATGGCCGATATCCGTGGAGACTTGATCTTCAACAGATTCGAGCCCTTCCCGAGTGCGCCGCACTGTCATGATGGGCATGATCTAGCTCTGCCGCTGGGCAGTGTTCTGGAGATCGCACCTGCAACCGCTCCGACCTTCAATTCGGAGCCAACTGCGCCGACCGTGGACGGGTGGATAGACCCTGCCTTGGAGGCCGCAGCCTTACCCTTCGCGAGGCCCGTGACTCCAAATTGCCGGACTCTCCTCCGGATTCCGAGCCACCCGCGCCCCTGCCAATCGAATCCGATTGGGCGCCGATCATGGAGTTCACCGCCGCGGATATCTTCCAGCACTCGCCTACGGCGATATACTGAATTCACTATCCTTATCAGGAGAGTCCTGGCCGCGGATATCTTCCAGCACCCAAAGAAGGCAATGGCGATGAGACAATGGGGGATGACCCCTCCAAGAAGCAACCCAAGCGTCGGAGTCAGCGGCGCCGCTCTAAGTCCCGCAAAAGCAAAAACGGTGATACCGGAACAGGAGATAATAACACTCCGGATAGTGCCGAAGACAACTCCCTCCAGCAAGATTCAGCGCAGGAGGATGGAGAAGCCAGCCCTCTTGAGAGAGCGGCAGATGGAGAGGTAGAGGATAATAATTACATGCCTCCCTCCGAAGACGAGGCAAGCCTCGACGACGACGAATTTGTCGTGCCTGAGGATCCCGTTGAGGAAGAGCGCTTCAAGCACCGGCTTATGGCCACAGCGAATAGCCTTAAGAAAAAGCAGCAACAGCTTAGAGCTGATCAAGACTTGCTAGCCGACAGATGGACCGAAGTCCTTGCGGCCGAGGAATACGAACTCGAACGCCCCTCTAAGAGCTACCCAAAGCGCGGGTTGCTATCCCGATTAGAGAAGGAAGCAATAAAGCATACATCTCCAGTGTATGACCTGGCTGATCAGCCACCTCGTGGCCGCGACAGAGAGATATTTCAGCCAAAAGCTCAAGCCGCACCCCGTCGCCATTCAAAGAAAAATGCCAAGGCACAGTGAAATAGGCTGGACCTGCGAGACGCATTGGAGGATAAAGCAAAGCAAACAAGATCGATCTATGGATCGCGAGGGCGCCCCACTACGAGAGACGATAACCGTCACGCCGGATACAGTAAAAGCAAATCCGGCCGGGCCGAACACAGCAGACAAGAGTCATTCGAGCTGCGTTGTGACATAGCCCAGTACAGAGGCGCCACACACCCCCTATGCTTCACAGATGAAGTAATGGATCCTCAAATCCCAGAGGGTTTTAAACCCGTAAATTTTGAATCATACGATGGTACAACAGATCCTGCGGTATGGATTGAGGACTACCTCCTGCATATCCACATGGCCCGTGGTGATGATCTATACACCATTAAATACCTCCCACTCAAGCTTAAAGGACCAGCCCCGCATTGGCTCAACAGCTTGCCAGCAGAATCCATTGGATGTTGGGAAGATCTGGAAGCCGCATTCCTTGACAACTTCCAGGGCACTTATGTGCGACCACCAGATGCCGATGACTTGAGACATATAATTCAACAGCCAGAAGAATCGGCCAGGCAATTCTGGACACGGTTCGTAACCAAGAAAAATCAAATTGTTGACTGTCCGGATGCAGAGGCCTTAGCAGCTTTCAAGCATAACATCCGCGACGAGTGGCTTGCCCAGCACCTTGGCCAGGAAAAGCCGAGATCTATGGCAGCCCTCACAACACTCATGACCCGCTTTTGCGCGGGAGAGGATAGCTGGCTGGCTCACAGCAATAACATATCAAAGAACCCTGGTACTTCGGATACCAAGGACGGCAATGGTAGGTCACGTCACAACAAACACAAGCGCCGCATCAACAGCGACAATACACAAGATACGGTAGTCAATGCCGGATTCAGGGGCTCCAAGCCCGGTCAGCGGAAAAAGCCATTCAAGCAAAGTACTCCGGGCCCGTCTAGTTTGGACCGTATACTCGATCGCTCGTGTCAGATACATGGCACCCCCGACAAGCCAGCCAACCACACCAACAGGGATTGTTGGGTGTTCAAGCAGGCCGGAAAGTTAAATGCCGAAAACAAAGACAAGGGGCTACATAGCGACGACGAAGAGGAGCCCCGACCACCGAACACCGGAGGACAGAAGGGGTTTCCCCCACAAGTGCGGACGGTGAACATGATATACGCAACCCATATCCCTAAGAGGGAGCGGAAGCGTGCGTTAAGGGACGTATACGCGTTAGAGCCAGTCGCCCCAATGTTCAGCCCATGGTCCTCCTGCCCGATCACTTTCGATTGCAGGGACCACCCCACTAATATCCGCCATGGCGGATTCGCCGCAACAAGACCGCCTGGCACGTTCCGAGCTCGTATAGCAATGCGGCCCCTAGCCCAGCCCCAGCCAAACGGCGACATACGTGGCACGCGTACATAATTACGCATTGAAAATACCATGTGCACAAGGGGAGGGGCACGACTACGGCACGCTCCGAAATGCGGCTCAACCGCACTAGGGGCTTTATACTTTGTTATTTTCTCTCTCTTTCAGGACTTTATTCTCTGGAAGCCCTGTCCGGCAGCATAATTGCCGAACACACGATACAAGGACCAGGGGGCCGAAAGCTACGTCGCATCATGGAAATCCCAGGTGGTCTCTATAACGAGCGAAATACCTGCTTTAAATACCATCCCGCAGCTCACCCTTGGAGGGGACATGTCAAATAATCCCATTTTTTGCTTATCGCACTACTTGTATCGTTCTGCTTTAATGCACCTTTTCGAATAAAACAATGCATAGCTTCAGTCTATTATTGCATTCTATATTTATTCCCTTTTTACATATATGTTCACTATTGACATTTTGCACCCGTACACTTTGGTACGGCCAATACGCCAGGGGCTTAAGTACCCCATAATACGGCGTGAGAAGTCCGAGCACTTTCACAAGTGCGGCACCCCAAACTTATAGCATTATATGCATCAGCTCCGAATCATGTCTTGGGTCAATAGTTGGGTTTGCCCGGCTCCCACGTTTTGGTACCTTACGTTCCGCTATATCGGCTAAGGTAGCTCTGGGAGAACTAATGCGATTGTGCCCCGATTCAGCTGGGCTAAGCACCTCAGTAGAGAAAGCTAAAACTGACTGTCATGATAAGGCGAGAGCTGGTCGCTGTTCAAGAGGTTTCGAGTCCCTAAAGACTTATGCCGCTTAGGGCGAGGAGTCGGCTTTGTCCGGCTTAGGCGTGGATAGCGCCCCGAATTCGGTCTTCGGAATACTAGGGGCTTCGCCAAAATTTAAAATTATAGAATTCTCTGGCTAAGTGAGAGTGATAAAGCATTATAGTCCTATTGCCTTGTTCGTTGTGCTGAGCACCTCCCTCGAAGGACCCAAGAATGGGAAAAAGAGTGCTCAGGTTTATCCTGAACACCCCAGCACTCGTGGCTTGGGGGCAGAAGCCGACGACTCACCATCTCTCAGATTTAATAAACGGTCGCATAGAAGGTAATATTTTAAATTCAAACAAGCGTTGCATAGCGCATATGAAGAAAGTTTGCAGCGTACAGGATCACACGAGCAAGTTTACTCAAACATTACATCTTTGGAACATTCATCCGCCACAAGGCGGGAACCCTTCAGGACGCCCTCATAGTACATCTCTGGGCGGCGATGCTCCTTGCCCTG